>NC_142130.1:14679749-14992457 GCF_024610735.1 Ursus americanus | reverse complement strand
TCTGTCGAATGGGTTGGGTATATGAAAGACTTAATCAGTACAATTTGAAATACAGGTAATGTGGCTGTGTCACGCTCAGTGACAATTTATACAACTTTTATTTTAAGGCAGTCCTAAGCGTGTTGCACATTTTGTTGGAGCCTATGGATTATATTTATATTCATGATGAACAATCGACTGCATGATGAAAATAGGCTTATGGAAGTGCAGCATTCTGTTAAATTATACGGTCAGAACACACTTAGAGCTGAGAATCTAATAAAGGTTTTCACAGAGGAAAATGCAATTGAAAAATAAAACCCATGCCTAGAAATTGATATGCCTTTTAATCAAGCTTGCAAAGTTGTTCTGATAATTTGCCTGGAATCTTTGCTAGCTTACAGGAAGGAGAACATTACAATATGCTGCATTTAGAAAGAAAAGACACGCACATTTTGGGCTGTGATTAAAGACCTACTCCTGTCCCTACCACAATCCTTATCATTTTCATTCGAAATTAGATTGAGGGGTTAAAACATGTAAATTTGTAGCGCAGGGGCATCATTCTGCCCTTGAAACCAAACTGCTCTTTGCAGGGAGTGAGTGAGACCCAGTGTTGGATGAAACATGAGAAGGAGCGGTGAACAGAATATTAAAGGGTGTGTGTGTCTATGTCCTGTTGCTTTATACTGTTGTTTAAAGGTGCAGCCACTGGGTCCTCCATAGCTCCCTTGTCACTCGCTAGCATGCTTGCTAGTCTGTAAGCCTACTGCATTTGCTGAGAATGTTATTTGCTTTCTGTCAGATTTACTGTGTGAATTGCAAGGCAACATCTTATTTTAACAGCCCCAAGTCCCATGTTGTTGCATGTTAAGAAGCTATCAGTCAATTAGTATTCATAAAAAAACATCTTGCTGATGTCTACAGCAGCCAATGAATGTGTGACTCAGTTACTTTTTATACTGAAGACCGGAGGATTGGTGCTTTCTCTGCTAGATCTAATTTGGAAAAAGTTGTGTTTCAGGAAGTTGCTAGACTTTTGTAACGGAAATACCAACAGCCATAACTTTCACCTGCTAGCCTAGCATTTTGCTATTGTATTCCCCCGAAGTTAGCATGGAGACGTTAGTTTTTGTTTACTGAATTTCCCTCTCTGTATGTGCCTATTAATCTCAGTAATAATCAACTAGCCTCTTTCTGAATTTAATTTCATTTATGAAATTAAGACCTATTCTTTACCTTATTCTTGGAGGACGGCAGGAGGATATGAGGATGCTTCGGTCCCCAAAAGGGCTCTGAGTCTCTCTTCTCAGATCCTGCCTGTGAAGTTCTGCAGCTCATCTGTTGGTAGCTTCTGGTTCTTTCTTAAATTGGATTTAATCCAACTGCTCGCTGTGTTGAGTTCTTCTAAATGAAATTGTGTCCAGTGCTTTCTGCTTCCCTCTTAACTAAACCTTACAGTTAAAAAAGGCCAGAATTTGCACCTGGTATTTTTTTACAGCCCCACATATATTTTCCTTTTGCCGAGAAACCACATTAAAAAATGCAGAAACCGGGGCGCCTGGGTGGCTTAGTGTCTGTCTTTGGCTCCAGTTGTGATCTCAGGGTCCTGGGATAGAGCCCCACCTTGGGCTCCCCACTGGGCGGGGAGCCTGTTTCTCCCCTCTCTCTTTGCCCCTCCCCCCCGTTTGTGCTCTCTCTCTTTGTCTTTCTCTCTCAAATAAATAAAATCTCTAAAAAAATGTGGGAATCAATGAACTAGTAATAACCTGTCTTTAGGTGGGCTAAGATGGGAGAGGAATTAAATTTTCTACAGAAAAATAAAAATCGTTCTTTGATTTTGGTTTAGTGATAGTATTGAAGATTTCAACCTAATGCTATGTGGGTAAGAAATCTCTTTCAGAGCATATGAGAACTGTCAAGTTAGAGTCTTTGTGAAAGCCAGTTCAGTGCCCGTCCCAGGAATCTGTCTGCAAGTGCTAGGGACAGGCTTCCTCCCAAATGTCTGGGTAAAAAGTGGGTCAAGGTGGGAGAGTTTTTGATAGAGCAGAATTCGAGAGATTAAAGTGTGTTCCTTGTGCAACATGGTATTTCAATAGTGACAGCTCAAGAGTGTACTTCTTACTCCCTGCCTTTCCTCTTTCTTGGAATGGTAAGGTGGAGAAAAAAATAATCAACATTGTTTATAGCTTGAAAGAAAAGCTTTTACAAAACCATAGGAAAGTGGGAACTCGGTGCAGCTTTCTGAAGTGTCTGAAAGAAGACAGCATGGCTCACTGCTTCCAAATTAGATCACAAATTTTCTGGCTGATGGCAGCATCTTAGCGCTCACCCTAAAGGCAAAGATCTGAACAAATTACATGTTAATATCTTAGGTTCATTTATCCCTGCTGAGATCACACAGAAGCAAAGAAATACACACACGGAAATCCAATAGGCCCAAGGGACTTGGCAGCGTGCTGTACGTGGGAAGAGGGGAATGGTTAAAGTGAAATTAAACCTCTCTGCTTCCGCAGCAGATGACATGCCCTGCTTAACACATGTCATCGTGCTGATGGAATGCACCCCTCTTGGATAAAAGGGGCATGATGGATTTAAGAACCCAAGTTTGTTTATTGAAATGTTCCTGTAGTTAAGTGCTTAACCCTCGCTTTGGTTTTTTTCCCCCATATATATGGAAAAAATGCTAATGTTGGCATAAAGCTCAAGTGAGATGTTTTTGTGGGAGTATAACACCTTTGGGAGATACACGTAGGAAAAGGTGAGATAAGCTACGACCAGACTGGGGAAGATGTTGTAGGCTGGCCTAAGGGGTTCCATCTTTATTCAATAGCTGTTGGGAATCTCAGGGAGCTTTTGAGAGCGGAAATGATCAGTATGGAAGAGGCCTGTCTTGTACACTTGGGTGGCCAAGAGGAGGCAGACCGTTGAGGGCACGGCTGCAGTGTGAAGAAGACAGATGTAGGAGCTAGAGGAAGGATAGTAAGAGTAGGAATGGAGATAAGAAAATTGATGAAAAGGTGGTCATAAACGTGCAGGCTTGGCAAGTGCTTGGGCGGAGCAGGGAAAAAGAGAAAGGAATCCCGATACTGTGAAGCTTGGCCTGGGTCACCACTGGACTGGTGGTGCTGCTGATAGAGAAGAAGGGGAAGCAGGCTTGGGAGGGGACGAGAATTCAGTTTGCAATATGGAGTCTTGTGAGACAGCCGTGTGCACGCGTCCATGAAGGTGTGGAAAATGTGAAACGAGTATGTTAGGGCCCGACTAGAGTTGTTTGGGGAGGGAAGAAGTAAGGCATACAAAGCAACTTTTCTCGGAGAGCTTATGCTTCCTCAAAAATTTTATTTTAACTTTGCATCTCATTTTTCAACACGATGTGTTCTTTTAACTTTGCTTTGCAACCGAGCTTGACACTCAGTTAAATGAAAAAATCTTTTTTTTTTTTTTTTAAAGATTTTGTTTATTTATTCGACAGAGATAGAGACAGGCAGCGAGAGAAGGAACACAAGCAGGGGGAGTGGGAGAGGAAGACGCAGGCTCATAGTGGAGGAGCCTGATGTGGGGCTCAATCCCATAACGCTGGGATCACGCCCTGAGCTGAAGGCAGAAGCTTAACAGCTGTGCCACCCAGGTGCCCCTAAATGAAAAAATCTTAAGTGTACAAATTGATATTTATGTTTGTTTTACTATGAGAATATGTTTTAATATTAGTTACAGCAAAGCAAAATAAATTCTTCTGGATATTATTGTTTGTACCCAGCAGGGACCTGAGGGAGTATGCCAATGAGCATTTGATTTCGATGGTCACTTGTAGGAATAGAAGGGAGAGAAATGGAAAAGGAGGATAAAGAGCCTCAGGGACATGTTGGGGATGAACCTGTGTTTGAGGGGAAGAGGAAGATAAGCCTAAGAGGTTGCTGGGAAAGTTCAGAGAATAGTGTTGCTTGTCCCATGGGGAAAACATGGATGATCGGCTCCCTCGGATGTTCCAGAGAAGGCTTCAAAAAAGAAGAAAGAGCGTTTGGATCAGGGTAGGGGGGTCGTTGAGGGAGGAGAAATGGAAGCAGAGCAAAGAGGTGGGAACCAACAGTTAACCAGTAAGTGGATAGTGAAGAAGTAGAGGAAGCGAGTTAGAATGAAAGAGCAGGAGGCTGAGAACCAAGCAGTTTCAAAAGAAGGACAGGAAATCCAAGTGAGAGAGGAGAATCCATTCTGGGGGAGGCAGGAAGGGGTGGAAGGAAACTCTTAAGCCCTGATGAAACCCCAGATACTAGATCCTGTTTCTCTCCTTTATGTCTAGCAGAACTGCAAGGAATTCAGTGGTAAAAAAAATTCTGTTTTGCAAAGCCTCGATGAATTTGGGTTATATAAAAGGCCACACTTATTTTTGGCGGGAAACAAGTTAAGGGAATCCAGTCTGCTTAGATGGTCTTGTTGCATGCTGTTGAGGAGCAAATCATTCTAGAAACTCCCTCCTTGCCAGTCTGGGGTTATTGGGATATGTCTGGTATAGTACAATGACCAGCTTTGTCTCTATGATCTAGTGGGTTATTCTAGGCCTTCCAAGCATGTTGATTTAATTATTGCTGCACTTGCTGGGTGATAGTCTCTTAACAGTCTCGGACTGAAGAGCTATAATGGAAAGCATGGGTTAGTCGGCATTTGACATTTACACTCTGTTCCTTGAGAAAACTACAGCCTACTTGTCACATTTGCTAAATGTGTGCCAAATATTCTTATATCCACTAGAGTTTGGGCATATATTTCTTTTGCCAATTTGACCAAAGCAGCAAACACACTTCTTTTTCAAGTGGAAGATAATGAGAGGCTTTACCCAGTTCCCTAGAGGGGCATCTCAGCATGTCAACTCACTACTCTTACTTGTACCTCTCATCAAACATCAGTGTTAATTATGACTGATTAGGATGACTTGGATTTGTTGACAGAATATCTAATGTAACTAATCAACTCCAATTTTTTTCAAAGTTAATTTTGTAAATGTATTCCAACTGAAGCACCATGGGGTAAGAACTTTTCTTGTTACAGCTCTTGATCTATCAAAAATAGAAATAGGGGATAAACTGTATCACAGTTTCCTTAAGTTGCTTAGACTTGTGCCTGAGAAAAGTAAGGCAAGGAACTCCTGCAGGCATAGACCAGTCCAGAAGTTGTAACTGAGGTCTTGGTGTGTTTGTATCAATGAACGTAACTGTTCTCAGATGTCATTTATCTTGGGGTTGATTACTTGAGAATTTCTCTTTTAAAGCAATGAATTTCATCTAAGGTCGTTTTCCTCAAAACGTCATGTGTATAACTGTAAACTCAAATTCATCTTGCTTGGGTAAATTTGCAACATCTCCTTGTTGGAGGTATGTTGGGATATTGCAATACTGATGTTGAGACTTTTGAACTAACAGGGACATTTCCATGTCCATGAAACCAGAACTATAAGCTTTAATAATAAACAGCTTCCCTCAGCAGTTGTAAACATTCTGAAAATATTCTGATCTGACAAATAGAAAATTAGCTTAAATATAATCTCTCTCTTAAAAATTCTCCCCAAAGTCATCTTAATAGTTTTCTTAGAGATATGTTTTTCATTCTTACAATTCCATCTCTACCCAAAGGTGCTGAGTATTCTCTCCATTTGGCCATTCTGGGATTTGAGTGGGGGTGTGTGTGTGCACGTGTGCGTGCGCTCAACTGAAATGTACCCCAGTTTTCAGTGGCAGGAGATGTAAGCTATATTAAATACATATAAAAATAGATATCAAAGAACATTCAAGGCATTATTTGCATAGTAGTTTATTTTTCCAAATTCTTACACTTAAAAGGATTTCTACTCTATACATTTTTGGGTAAGTGGTCTCATGTACAGAAACCCAACCTCATGACCTCAAAGGTTATCATGAAAATGCTTATTTCATAAATATTCACAGGACATATAGAAAGACCAGGGATTTCCAGTTACACTTTAGAGGTCTGACTAAAGTTGGTAAGAAGCTATGAAATGGGTGAAGCTAACCTTTGCCCATTACCATGTAAATCTCTTGGTTTCAGAACGTTTGCCCTGGAATGAGTGAAGGTTTGTATTTTCTTCTTGTCAAAATGCCTGTGAACTGGGAGTGAAACAATAATGTTTGCAAATGTCAACTTTAATGCCTGTCTGCTGGATCCTGGGCAGCTGCTTTTATATAGCTAAAATTTTGAAACCTTTGGATGTAATGTAAGTATGAGCAGTATGTAAAGGTGGCTTTGAAAAAATTTGATGACAGTGTATAGTGATCAGAGAAAGAGAAATGTGAAAATCAATGCCATTCCTGCCTTACCACCAGAAAGTGGGTAGAAGGAGGGAATTTTGCCTTTTATTTTGCTATAAAACCATTTCAAAACAAGCATAGCTGTTCAAGTATTTTTTTTTAGCATCACCTTCTGCCTTTTTTCCACTCCTCTGTTTACAGCACGACTGACTGAGATTTGAGATGCAATTTCTTCCAGGAAACATGGAAGCTTTGGGTATACTGGTGGTCTCATTAGAAACATATTCTACCCAATAATTGCTATTGGTTTTACATGGTAAAGATAAATTATTGCTCTCAAAACCACAGATGACAGAGGAAGGGTTAAATTCTTACTGCAATGCTGCCAGCTCCTTCAAGAAAGAGTTTTATTATGCTTTGCATAGATTTAACTTCAACAAAACTCCTACTAGGAGTTTATAAATGTGGGAGAAATGAAATGACTAGATTCCATCTTATTAGAATAAAAACAAGTTTTTGAGTGTTTACTCTCTGCTAGAAACTGTCCTAGGTCTACTTTCCATGTGTTCTCTCATTTGACCCACATGAAAACTCAACGTAATGGCTAATGGCTTCTCTTTGTTATTCACTTCTTCAGGTGACTCAGCTGAGGTACTCTCTCTTAAAGTTTGAGTCTATACAGAGGGAATACAAATGATTTCAAAGATATTCTGAAAGTTTGCTGAGTTAAATATTATGCTTAAGCTTAATTCTTTCCCTCTGTTACAGTAAGGATTTTTTCATTCCTGAGCTCCAGATTCCCTGATGTTAGCCTCTCTTAAGATAAGAAAGATACGAATGATGGTTTCAGCCTCCCAGGGGCCAGGTGGCTCCCTGGGTGGGTTAGATTTGCTGGAGATATTAGCACGGAGGTTGTGGGATTGTAGGGTGACCCTCATAATACATATCAGCTCCCCTTCTTTGATACATATCTAGTGCAATTGCATCTTCAAGTTCACAGCAGGCTACCACCTTTCAGCCTCTTTTCTATAAAATTCTGGAGCCCCCATCTGCCTGGGTGTCTTGAGAGAAATGATGTTCAGATTTTGGGTGGACGTAGACAGCATGCGGAAAGTAAATGCAGAAAAAAGAAAATCAGTGTGACCTGGTGGCACCCAGCAGAGCAGAATGGTAGCAGTAGCCAAGGATACCACATGAAGGCTACAATTTTAACAATGCACGCAGGTCAGAGAGGAGAAATGTAAATGCTGGTAAGGATTTCCAACCAGGGCAACAAAGCCCAGACAGGGAGTGTATTCAGGAGGGAGCCCCCAGGTTTTCAGTGATGTACGAAAAGCAGCTAAAAACAAAATAGAGGCCCTGGCCCAGCGATCCCTGTTTAGGAAGAATTTATCTTTCTGTCTGAGAAGGGATTGGTGGTCAAAACTAAAATCACACCTATATGTTTTATTTAATTGAAGGATTCTCCTTATTAAAATAATCAGTTCAGTTAATAATTTAGAAATGACACACAATAAATTTTCTTAAAGAATCTTACTGAGTTCCAAGTCGTGATTAAAAACCATAGCTAGCGATTTTTAATCATATCAGATTTACCCGAATCTGACCAATGCCTCTTTGGTTATTGGACCAGTGCGTAGACTGGGGAAGGCTTTCCCCAATCTTGTGTCCCTGATCCCCTACTTTCTGGAAGAAAGGAAAGAAGGCCCTGAAAAGATAGTAAAGCAAAACCAGAGATTTGCATTATTTTCTAATATTGAATGTAGAGAACTCTGAGTTTCTGTGTAGACAAGACTGTATTCCATTTGCATGAGTGGGGGCAGGGAAATCTGCTGGAGGTGTGTTTGTTTAATGTAGCTGTTGGAGTCTTTGGCTTATGCTACTTAATTTCATAGCTGTCACTTTGTTTCATGGGAATGTTGTATTTCCAGTAATTTGCAAGAATACGTGAGTTAAGCATTGCCAAGATCTCATTGGAGGGGTGAAATTAACACGTGCGGTCAGACTAGTCTACTTGAAGCTCTTAACCCAGAATACTGAATAACCTATTCAAACGTGGTCTGTTGGCCATCAGTTTATTTTACAGATTGTTTAAAACTTCAGGCAGACATAACATCTATATCTATCTACATCTCTAGATGGATATAGGTATTACATATATAATTATTTTTTAAAGACACAACATGCTGAAGAATTAAAAAGCAGAAAAACACAAATGCAACTCTAAGTCTTTTGTTTACAGATAAGTTTTGCAGAGGTATTAATTTTCTCCCCTTCCTTCTATTTACATTCTGTGCTCTTCTTAATTACCCCAAATATTCATGAGTTTAGAACACTAGGTGCCTGTTCTACAGTTACTTGTGAAGTGCATTTGTTATGCAAATTGTTATAGTGAACCATCATTTATAAGCTATTTATATTCATTTTAATAGGGGATGAAGTA
Organism: Ursus americanus; assembly: GCF_024610735.1. Classification (NCBI taxonomy): domain Eukaryota; kingdom Metazoa; phylum Chordata; class Mammalia; order Carnivora; family Ursidae; genus Ursus; species Ursus americanus. The sequence goes on along the minus strand of NC_142130.1, from coordinate 14,983,775 downwards.
CCCTGTCTCATTTCATATAAATTCCTCTTTACAATCTATCAAATACAGAAAGATGCTTGGAATTAAATAAATGTGCTACTAATATTAGTGAATGTCTGATGCTTGAAATATTTCAGAGATTTTTGGACATTTATAATTAGGTTCTCCTAATTGCTCTGGGAATTGGCAACAAGGATGAGTGAGAGGTAGCGCCTCAAACAGTGGTCTCCATGGTTTCTTGTCCCACTCACAAAGATGACTTCATAAGGAGGCACAGGTCAATAAGCAGAGAGGAGAAGCATTAAAAAGAAGGCAAATGTTGGGGCTCCGGGGTGGCGCAGTCAGTTAAGTGTCCGACTCTTGGTCATGGGATCAAGCTGCACATCAGACTCCATGCTCAGCAGGGAGCCTGCTTAAAGATTCTCTCCCTCTGCCCTCCACCCCCCCCTCCACTGGCTCTCTCTCTGTCTCTCTAAAATAATTTTTTTTAAAAAAGGCAAATATCCAAGAGAGAATGAAGGAAGCATTCATTTCTTCATTCGTTTAATGTTTGCTAATAGTCACATACTCTGGGGGGACATGAGGAAGGCTTAGTTCCTACCCTCAAGATACTGAGAATCGGTGGGGGTCAGATGTGGGATAAAATGAGTACTTGGTGCTATTGCCACCTTAACCTTCCTTACCTCTTGCCACAGAGAACATGTTCTTTGGTCTCTCAGTTTTCCCTTCTGTAAGAATGCACCTTGGCACAGTTCTCTTGGTTCTTGGCTCTACAACTCTCCTACATCCCTTCTTTGTAGGCCTTGTTTTCCTCCAGACATAAAGAAGGACCATCTGGCCAAGTGCTGGCATCTACAGATGCCGCTTACTACCTTCTTTGTGTTTGTCCATTTGGGGTCCTGGAAGAGCGCAGCAGCACCTGTTCCTGTGAGAGGGAAAGACATCTTCTCTGAACACTACAAACCCTCCTCAATCTGGTCCCAACAGTTGATGGTGGTAGTGACAGCATTCTAATGTGACAAGCCTCCTGGGGTTACTTATGGCAGCTCTCACTGGCCTTACAGATGGATTTTTACATCTTCTTGCACTTAGCCTTGCAAACAGGAAGGCTTTTTTTTTCTTTTCTTTTTTTTTAACTTGAATAAATCAGGCTGATGGCTGTTTGCTGTGGTAAGGTTATGGTCTATACAAAACCAGAGACAGGTTTGGGCTGGACCAGGTCCCCACCTGCCCCACCCACAGCACAGGCATCATGGTCCTTAGCCAAGGAACTGGCTCCACCTTTTTTTTTTTTTCCATTTTATGTTTTAAAATGTTTGTGTTTTCATTATGAAAGAATTTTTTTGAGGTAGATAAGCTCGTAACTGGTAACATGTCATTTAGGTCAGGGATTCTCACTTGCTAGGGGCTTGCTGGGATGAGTAAGGCAGTAGTGTGTGACGTTTGTACACAGCATAATTATGTTTTATATGTAAGCAAATTTATGGCAATACATACTGTATTTCTGACAAAATAAAACTATATGAACACTAAACAGTTGGTGGGATATTTAATATTTTTAGTTCAAGTGATGATGTTAACTTTGTTTTCAGGACAGTTGTCTTCCAAACATATGAAGATGTTAACTTTGTAGGAGAGAGAGGGAGAGAGAGAGAGAGAAGGAGAGAGAATGGTGGTGGTAAGAAGGCCATGATCATAGATTTGTTTTTAAGTTTATTTTCTCTAATGGTAACATATAGAGAACTCTTTTTCTTTAACTAGCATTGAGATAAAAAAGGAAAAACAAATTTTGGATTAAATCCAAACTCTGTCATTTACTGGCTGTGTGATCTTGGTTAAATAAACATATCTTGAGTGTTTACTTACCTGTAAATTATGAGTAAAAATATAGTTCTTGAAAGATGGCTGTGAGTTTTACATTAAATCATGTATGTTCAATTATTTAGCCCAGTCTTGCCACAGGTAGGTGATCAGTAAATGTTTGGTGGGCGAACGAGTACAACCTTAATGGAGCTGAGATGCTGCATAAGTGATTGGCTGTTTTTGTGAGCAATGCATTACTATTTGCTGAGCGCCTTTCAGGTGTGTCAGACTCTGGGCTAAGCACTGGGGCTACAGAAATGTTGAGCCCCCATCACTGCAAGGAAGTCAGTCTACTGGGACAGTCAAGCCCCTGCGCCAGGGTTGTGGTGTCATGCTATAGGAATGACACAGTGGGGCACAGCAGGTGTCATGAAAGAATGAGGAGGCCCAGCGAGGAGAGCTTCCTGGAGACAATGACCCTTGTGTTGACTACAGAAAGACAAATACGAATCACTTTAATTTATTCAATAGCTGGTAAGAAAGGAAGAAAGAGCTGGGTAAAGGCCAGTGGGGTCTGAACTCATATCCAATTTCTTAGTTTGGGGTGGAAGTTACATGGATTGAAACATTTTCCTTTTTCATGGAGTTTCTGCATTTTGCTTCATCTCTCCCTCCCAGCACAGGAAACTCTGAAGGGTGGGGAAAGATTGCAAGGCACACCACTGTAGGTATGACTCCCATTCTCCACATTCCAAATGGCCTCATAGTGGCATACTGGGGAAGACTTGATGCTGTTTTTTTCATAGCAGGTGGCAAGGTCAAGGGTAGGGCAGCTTGGCAGTAATGACACCCACTGCTTTATATATGTGTGTGATGAGTGCATCACCATATAGCTACATGGCATTGATAATCAATGCACATCGTGCTCCTGTAGGTCAGTGGGAGAGCATTTGAGAAAGCAAGATGGCTGCCATAATGTGATTATGAAGGCTCCTTCAGGCCATGTTCTGTATCCCAGTAATCCCCACCTCTTTCTAAACCACCCTCTTCATACATCCCTTGGCAATTGTATTTTTTTTCTGGGAAACCCACTTGCATCAAAGATACTGTTATTTCCATTAACAGAATGCAAATCATTCCTGTGCATTCCTGGGTAGGTGGAATCTCTGAAGCTTGCAATTACCAAAGTTATGCAAACAGCCTCTTTTTAAGATTTCCTTAGAGTATGTTCTGCACGGGGAGAAGAAAATGCTTTGTGGAAATTGGACATTAAAATTGCCTTGAAAATACTTTTATAATTGCATATAAAACAAAATGTGCATGTGAGCTGTGTGGTTTTATTTTTAATTATCTGTTTTTTAGTAAACATTCCGCTAAGATTTCAAGAAATAAAATCCCAGGGCCTCGTAAATGAATAAATAAAATATGAAGCGTAATAAAATCAGATGATATAATGCACATGAAAAATGGGACAGGAGGAATATAAATAGAAAATATATATAGTCTTGTAAGACTAACATTGTGCTCCTTTATGAAATAAATATCTCTAGAATATTATAAGCAAACAAGTTTTAAAATTTAGAAATGCAGTCTATTATTTTATCTTAGGTTTTATGTCTAAACATTAATGTATTTATATTTGTTTTTGTTTTTATTAATCCACTGAAACAGCCTTCAGCTAATTCCCACGACCAAAATGTAGTCCACAGATGCTATCTTTTTATAAGGAAAAATATAAATTTATATTTTGTTATGTGGCTTTATTATTTTCAATGAGAAGAGTTTTATTGTATTAGATTTTTCCATTCCTTTGTAACAAAACAGTCTCAAAATCGATAAAATAACAGCCCAAATAATAAATAATATGTAGAAAAGTAGGTCACTCTGCATTAATTCATAGAGAAAATAGGTCTGCTCAAACACAGGTCTGAGAGGCGTAATTAGTGTTAGTCACTGCTTTCATGCTGGAAGAGCTGGCGACCGACGCCTGTCCTCCTTTCCTTTCCTCTCTCACTTCCCAGACTCTTGTGTCAGCAAACACTGAAAAAGCGGATAAAAGACTAGCTTTAGCAGTTCTGAGATGACCGAGTGAAAGTCTGGGGTTAATGTGACCGAGTTTCCGAGTCCCGCCAGACGATGACTGGAAGGGCCCCAGAGCATTGTGGGGAAGCTAGGTCCCTTTCCCGAGCAGCACAGCTGCTGCTTCTCTTCCTTTCCCTTGAGGAGACTTAACTCAAAACAGGAAAATAGGAGGGCCATGTGATAACCACGGCTTCCATGTTTGTGGCTGACATTTATGTATCTTGAGTCAGTATAGCTGGGTTCCATTGGCATTCTTCTTCTTTGGCGGTGAGAGAATCGTCCTGGCCATTTATGTGGGTCGTGGTGAAGTATTTGTATTTATGGAAAATTCTGATGTGTAAATCAGCGTATCTAGGGCAGGGTTGCAAACTTGTAGTTCCAAGATATATTTTGTTTAGGTAGCATAGTATTATCTTTGGAGTTATTTTGCAACCTTGAAAAGTCAGATTTCATGATAAAAATATCCAGATTTCTGATACAAATCAGAAAATCTGACAACAATGGGCTCTGATTCCCTCCTGGCAACAGTTGGCTGGAGCTAAGTAGTGATAGCGCTCATTGAATCCATACCCACGTATGTGGTTTCTGGTTTCCCTGATTTGTGATCCCTTTCCTGTCACTCCTTTGTGTCGCTTGCCTTTTTGGTTTGGGGCCATTGATTCTCAAAACTGGTTGCATATCAGAGTCACCTGGGGAACTTTTAGACCTGGGCTGCACCCCCCGAAGTTTAATTGTATTGGTCTGAAGTGGGGTAATGTAATAGCACCTCAGATGATTCTAATGTGTGCCCAAAACTAAGAAACCATAGCACCGGGAGAATAGAAGGTGGGCACTGATCATTTTCTCACGAGGTTCCCAATTCACTCATTGCTTGACCTTATGATCTGCATTGAGGAAATTGCAAGTTTCTTGGTTCTTTTAAGGAGAATTGATCTAATGTTCTCTTCCTTTAAATTTTGGAAGGTCGTAGGGATTCATTGGGGCTGATGAAATTCACAGATTGGTGCTGCTGGCAGGGGGTAGGGCAAGGATCTTGTCTTTCAAGCAGTTCTAAACGCTGGAGATCACATTTGTACTGTTTGCACTTTCCCCTCTTACAGAGCACGCTTTGGAGAGCTGTGGTTTGCTTTCGCACATCCCTTCCCCCCCCTTACCCTGTCACACCTCCAGGGCTGTGCCAGGTGGGGACATTTTGGCTGAGCAAGGGGGATGTGTCTGTGGAGTATGAGTTCAACGTTTTTAATGCTCATAAAAAGACAGGATGTCAATTTAAAGCTGCCTTGTCACAAGCATTCTCAATCTTGCAGTGATTTATGAAATACTGTAAATTGCAATCACGCTGGCCCATCACACCCCAGCAGCTACTTCAATAGCAAAACTTTCGTCCAAAAATATGATCTATAGGCGGGATGAAAGTTTCAGAAAGGGAGTGTTGTTTAAAGGCAGGTGCTATTATCATGCACTTACTGACAAAGGGAAGTTTTCTCAGGAAGAAATGTTCTTTCCCACCCACACGGCTCCATGCACAGAGCATGGTGAAGGAGAATTCTGCCTTGCGGTCTTCGGTGCCTTCTGAGCAGGGAAGAGTTCAAGAAGGATATGTCCGAAAGAAGAGGCAAGAGGAGAATTGAAGCTTTCATTTGCAATGAACGAGCCATGGTTCTCCTTATTGTTCTCTAGATTTGTGCCTGCAGAGAGATAGTCCCTGCAGTCCTGTGGGAGGAGGCAGAAAACTGTGCACAACAGTGAGGATGGGCCAGTTTGATGTGTCATGGACTGGCAGATTTAGGGTGATTAATAAATACATCTGTGTGTGGATATGTGTGTGTGTGTGTGTGTGTGTGTGTGTGTGTGTGTGTGTGAGGGAGAGAGAGAGAAGAGGGGGAAAGGGAAAGGAAAAAACAGGGAGGGAGGAGGAGCTGGGAAGGGGAGCGGGCAGGAAACCAGCTGGGGCTGTATTCCAACTGGTTCTCATACAAAGACCGGCATATTAAAACACTGGGACTTGTTCAAACCTTGTTGACAGAACCATACTCTGAGATTCTCAGAAGAAACTTAGCATTTAGGATTCCTAAACTGCTTTTTGGACATGGGTTTGCTATCACCTTTGATTTAGATGTTACCAGATTCTAGAGAACTTCACCTCATCAGGGATCAGGTGGTGAGGGGGAGGGGCTCACCTCAGACTCAGAATTCTAGAACGAGGTGTTGCTGCTTACAGGACCTGAGGTGTTGATGCAGGCAGGCCGGGTTCCAGGACTCAGACGGGAGTCCCGCAGGATCAGCCAACAGGGTCCTTGGCTTCACACAGGAAATCAAATGGAAGTCAGCAGGAGGTGAAAGTCCAGTTACTGAAGGTATCTATAGAGAGAGATACAGATGGAGCGTCCTGGAGACTCAGAAAGGAAAAGAGGGAGTCTTGTCTTGGCTTGGGGCTTGGGTTTTTTATTGACGATTGTAGTCTGGTGCAGCTGTCCTCTTAGGCATCCAGGAACTGGTCAGAACAAGGACAGGGTCTAGGTGTCCATTGTAAGTCACTTACTCCCAGGCGTCTTGGTGTCGATATGTCTAGCACCAGTGATCTGGAGTAGGCACGTGATGGCTCTGCCCTGTCTTTCCTTAGATATTATCTATTGTGCTGGAAGACTCCAAAGATAGCATAACTCTTTGTCCCTTACAAGGAGGACATACATTAAGGCATGTGTACGGCAGGGGTGAACATCCTAGCAAGAATAGAAGCCAGAAAAGAAGCAAAGGAAAAAAAAAACCACACAACTTTTTTCTGTTATGGCATCCCTTCAGTTTCCCTGTGTCAGTGACAGGCTTTCTCTTCTATTCAGTCTACCCTTCAAGCTTTGCCTTGTGGTCGGTTGGGGAGATGGGGGCTTCATAATACTCAGGAAAAAGGAGACAAAGGGACATTTAATAGGGAAGGGAAGATGAACTTACAAGTCAACTTATAAGATGACTTCCAAAAATCTTTTCAGAAAAGGCTATATTTGAAAGGGGTACTGGTAATATACATTTGAAAGGATGTCAAATATATATTTGGAAAGAGGTCGAATACACGTGTGAAAATAAAGTGAGGCACATTATTTGCCCTGGAGAACAAAAAAGCTTATGACATTGAAATTCTGTGAAGGGGTCATGATTGCACAAAGGAATAAAATCTTAAGGATAGTTTTGGTTAGTTGAGTTTTTAATGGGACAAGAAATTTCTAGATTGGGGAGGGGCTGATTTTCTCTCATATCCTATCTCGATCATCTTATTACTCCTTCCAAATAGTCTGACCCAGAGTAGGGTTCTCAAAGAACACATTTTGATAAATTATTTTTCCCTTATGGTCAGAAAGAAGTTAGACTTAACTTTGAATTTTGAATTTTGAAAGCACTTAATTATTTGATGCAAACCACTGGGCAAGATCAGTTTTGTTATATCCTCTGACAATGTTAAACTTTATAGGAGCCCTGTGCTTCCAGGGAAAGCAGTGACAGTTAAGAAATCGCACCCACACATTTGTGTTTCAGAAACAGCTAACTGTTGTCAAATTAAAATTGGACCAGACGGAGTTAACAGTCAAGGAGAACTTTGTTCAAGACTATTGCAACAGTGGTCATGACTAGTGCAATCGGGGAGAGATTGAGCTCATCTCTAATACAGCAGGGGCAGCTGGGATTTATAGCCCAGAGACCCGGTGAGAAGGTCAGTGGGTGGAAAACTGCTGAGAGGAATTTGGTTAGCTATCAGGGGTGGGGAGATTCTTGCTAAACTGGCTCAGCAGGATTCTTGTGAAACTGGGTCAGCAGGCCAAGCAAGAGACCTAGTTAAGAAGAGTGCTCCAGGGCGGGAGGAGTCTACAGATCCGGTGAGGAGGGAGTCCTTGTTCCCACAGAGGACCATCTTGCCCTTGTTTGTTCTGAGATACACCCACCCCATCCTTTGTCATGACTCCTTAAAGACTGGCAGATGACCATCCTGTTTATCCGACTCTATGAAACCCCAAACTCCTTTCTTTTTCTTTTGAGACATTAATAAATGTCATTAATAAATCTCCTCCCGGCAATAGCCTGATAGAAATCATCTCCTTAGCTGACCGGTGCAGAGTATCTCTCACAGTTTTGGTGCTGTGTCTTGGGTAGGAGTAGAACCCTTGCCTTTAGAAACCTGTCTACTCCACCCGGGTAACGTGGCCTCTTGGAGCCCTTTGTGCTCAGTTTCTGATTGGTAATGAGGAACTCATGGTGAATTAAGAGTCTTGCCTTTGCAAAATTGAATCCTAAATGATATCTTTTGCATGTAAAATTGTCTTTGAAATTTTCAAACTGCCCTGAATTTGTTCTTTCACGGTGTCAAAAGAGAAGTGCCAGAAATAATTAGGTTTATTTGATTTGTTACTATTGATGAATTGCACGGGAAGAGAGATCAGATCAGATGAGATATTTAGCGTTCTCTAGGTTACATTTGTCTGGGTGAAATGTTAATAATGCAAATATTTCAGAAATTGTGTGGTATTAGAGAAGTTCTCAGAGAATTATCAATGCCCTTGCTGTCTGTGATGTTTCTATTTATCAGAGTCCTTGGATGCTTTGTTCAATAACGGATAACAACAGCATAGTGCTGTCAATTATAATTTAAATTATTTTTTAATGTTAACTTGGTTGAAACTTACTCTGCGGGTGATAAGGGTATGTATTCCTCTGATGGGATATAATATTTCTTCCTCCTGACACCATGAGATCACTTAAACAAAAAGCATTCCTACATACATACAAACTCTCAATAAATGTCAGGTGACAACTACACATCAAGCAATGTGCTAGGCACTAAGGAACAATTGGATGGACAAGTTTATATTCTATTGGTGAAGAGAGGCAAGAGACTAGTGATCAAAAAATAAATGAGAGTTATAGATGATGATGATTTTTATGAAGAAAACACAGGGTAAGGTGATGAAGACTAAGAGGAATGGTCAAGGTAATCCTGGAAGGCTTCCTGGGGAGGTGGCACAGGGTGAGACTGGAAGGTTACTCTCGAGCCAGCCATGCAGACAACTGGGAGAAGAGCATTTCCACCTTCCTCTGAACTGCACTAGGCCCACATGCTGGGTTAAACAGTGCTTTCCATTTGCTCAGTAAAATTTTTTTTAAAGATTTAATTTATTGAGAGAGAGAGAGCATGTGCACATAAACCGGTGGTGGTGGGGGGTGCAGAGGAAGAGGGAGATGCAGGCTCCCACGGAGCAGGGAACCCACCGAGGGGCTTGATCTGAGGACCCCGGCACCAGGATCATGAGGTGAGCCGAAGGCAGCTGCCTAACCGACTGAGCCACCCAGGCACCTCAAGAAAAATTTTTTGTCTGATGTGGCAAGTAGGCTACTTTCAAGAATGCATTTACTTTCTCACCAGTTTTGTCTACTGATCAAGAGCCAGTTGTATTTTTTCTCCAAATTTGTTTATACTGGTTGTGTTATCTCAATTATGCAAACTGATGAAATGTGATTTTGAAAAGAGAGTCACTTTTATGGAAATTAACTTCAATGGTATGGGAACCTTTTCAAAAGGCAACTTGCTAAATTTCTGCTATCAAGTTAGGTGGAGGCAAGACAACCATCAGACTTGGAGAAAAATGATAAAAATATGGAAGTATTTTGGACTTCGATTGCTTCACAAGAGTTTTTATGTTTTCTCACCAATTAAAGAAATTGAAACTGAGAATACTTGACAGTTTGGTACATAAAGACAGATGACGCAGAGCTATAAAAAGTGGACCCACGACCAGAATAAGTTAATCTTGGCTCTTTATCAAATGACTGGTGGAGGAGTGTACATTCATGTTTTAGGCTAAAACAAAATGTTTATTACTTGTGTTTTACCACTTTAACTTAGTTTTTCGTGTAACTGACCGATCCACTGACCTGATTAGGTAAAATGAAAAAGCACAGTATTATTTGTCTCAAAAAGAATGAGATCATGCTAGTCATATTGTCTTGTGCCCTTTTTTCCTATTTGATATACCATTACCGATATATAATTTTAGGTACTGTAGTATTTTATTAGGTGGATGGATCAGAATTTTTAAAAAGATTTTATTTATTTATTTGTCAGAGAGAGAGAGAGCTTACAAGCAGGGGCAACAGCAGGCAGAGGGAGAAGCAGGCTCCCTGGGGAGCCTGATGTGGGACTCAATCTGAGGACCCCGGCATCATGACCTGAGCCAAAGACAGTCACTTAACCAGCTGAGCCACCCAGGTGTCCCTGAATCATAATTTTTTTTAATAGATTTTTAAAATTTATTTGACACAGAGAGAGAGAGAGAAACAGCTAGCAAGAGAGGGAACATAAGCAGGGGAGTGGGAGAGGAAGAAGCAGGCTCCCAGTAGAGCAGGGAGCCCGATGCGGGGCTCGATCCCAGAACCCTGGGATTACAACCTGAGCCAAAGGCAGATGCTTAACGACTGAGCCACCCGGGTGCCCCTGGATCATAATTTTTTAAAGCTATTTATAATGGTCAGCTATTTAAGGGATTTGAACTTATTACTACAACAATTGGCGTTATACACACATATTTGCACATGTATTTAATAGTTTTCTTAGAATACATTCCCAGAAGGTGAATTTCTGGCTTAAAGCCCAGCCCAGTTTTGAGAATTTTGATGTGTGCAATTACCCTCCAGTAAGGTAGACTGTCACATGTCTTTTGGGAGTGAAATATTTCTGAAATTCCCAGAGCATTTCTGAGGCAATTTGATCATCAGACAGTAGGGTCTGTTGTTGAAGGTTCTGTGCACATACAGGGCCCCTGAATTCAGGCTCCTCTAAGGACAGAATGAATAAAACCTAGCACTGAAACATAAAACAATAAAACATAGCACAGTGCCGAGTACATATCCAGCAAAGTCACCATTGTCTGGTGAAAAACTTGCTTTTGTCAGTGAAAGCCTTTATTTTGAGTGACAAATAAAATGTAATAGAATCTGAACCATTTTTGTGATAGCGGTCCTCCCACCCTCTTCTCTGAAAGTACTTATTGGCTACCTGCATCTTTCAATTTAAAGGCTGCCCATCAGAGAATAGGCACAACCTTGCTTGGAGGAGTAATCTTCTTTGTCAGCACACCTGGCTCTCTTCTCGATGATGTCTGTATAAAATGTGTTACTTCTTTTTCTTCAGTCTACTACGTGGTCAGTTTAAATGCCATTCTTTAAAATGTCCCTTAGAGACAACTGTAGAGGAAAATAATGGCATTAGTTACACCTAGATGCAGCACGAGCCCCGAATGATACACTAGTCAGATTTCACACCTTTTCCTAACATAGCTGTCCCTGGATGTCTTTTGAGTCAATAATTAGGTTTCCAGGGTTTTTCTTTCTCATTAATGGCCCTGGTACTGTCAAAACCCCCATTGAGAGTGAGATTTATTTAAGGTAGAAATTAAATTCCAACACAGAGAGAAGAGCCAGGAATTCCCGCCACATCATCCAGTGATCACAGTATCTCTTGCCACTCCGTGCCCTGAAATGATTTAATAAGGGCCTCTTTCTTGTTCTAAACTCAAATAACGACTTCCAGATTTAAAATTCTCTCTGTCAGTTATAATTAATTTCTTCTTTACTTACTTTGTGGCTTTGGAACGAAGCACTGGCTCATCTCCTGGAGCAGGTCTCTTAAGCACCATGGAGAAGGAAGATACCGACACTTCTGAGAAAGCTCCTTTCTTTCTAGTGTGGGAAAGTGGACCCAGACATGGAGCCTGGAGAATAATGTGATGTAGGCGAGTGGAGAGGGGGGCATGAGGGTCTGTGGAAACACAGAGACACACAGAGACCTAATTCCTTTTCGGGCAATCAGAGCCAGGCTCTAGGAGGAGGTGACCTGTGCCTGGGGCCTTGAAGGATGGGTACGATTTGGCGAGGCAGAAAAGATGGGCAGAAAGAGCTTCACAGGGAGGACAGGGTGTATTTGAGGAAGTCCGGTAGACAGTAGGGGTATTTCAGGAGACAAAGTAGAGCTGTTTGCAGAATGACCTGAGAGCACCAGGCAGGATTCTGTCTCTGAACCTTTTGCCCTTTCAGCCTCTATCACCTGCTGTTACCTTCATTAAATAGTCATTTTAAAAAATGGCAAAGTCTTTCTTGTTTTCAAAAATCTCTTCAAAGGAGAACGGTACTGGGAGAAATGAAGAATAGTGGGGTTTCCTGCGGGGCCCCAGACTCTGTTCGAGTTGCTTCACATGTACTATCCCATTCGGTTCTCAGCCAGCTCCACGGGGTTCATCTCAATTACCACCATCGGTTTTTGGATAAGGAAACAGAAGACTGTTTGGTGAGCAGTTGTCAAAGGCCCCATCCCTGGCAGGTCTCCTAAGGCTTACCAGTGTCTGAGCAAGTCCCTGGCAGGGAGGAGAGACCTTGCTGGTGTGGTGTGGTCAGCTGGGGCTTTGGGGATGTGTCTGATGGCAGTGCTGGTGTCCTACTCTGCACCGTGGATGCCTGGATATGCGACACGGGGGTACAGAGAGGAGAGGGAGAAGGAAATGGAAAGAACTTTTTGCCACTTTCCCAAGTACACTTCCAAATTTATTTCTTATTCATTAGATAAACACTTATTGAACATCTACTACAAGGCAGGTGGTGAGGCAGGCGCTAGGGTGACAAGGACAAGCCGAGGCAGGATTGTTGCTCCTGTGGGGCTCACATTCTTGTGAAATGGTGAACACAGATGCATCACAAGTTACTATAGAAATGCCCCAATGGAGGTACACGCAATGCATGGAGATGATGACTGTCGCTTGAAAGAGTCAGGGGAATCCACTGAGATGGACCTTCAGGGCTTCCCAGGGGATTCGCTGTCTGGAGAATGATGCAGTCTGTGTGGCCAAAAGCAGGTGAGGAGGCGTGGGAGGAAGTGAAGCTGGGGACCAAGGCTGGGGCCAAGTTGTGAAGGCCTTGGGAGTCCTTCTGAGGAGTGAACTTAGTCTTCTCAGGTTTTTAAGGAGGGAGCGATATGACAGTAACCCTGTGATTCTGTGGTGATTTGGAAGACAGAGCTGAGGAAGGAAACGGTTGGAGGCAAGGATGTTACAGTGGCCATGGAGACATGATGGGATCAGCAGCAGTTGGAAAAGAGAAAAGTAGAGAATTCCTTCATATTTAAAAAAAATTATAAAAGCAATTCATGTTCACTAGAAAATTCAAACAAATACATGCATATAAAATAGAAAATGGAAGTCCATACCTCCCATAGAAATAACCCCAACTACCTGGTATGAATCCTTTCCAGACGGTATGCTTGTCCTGCATGCACACATGCGCTCATCCCTACACACACACACACACACACACACACACACACACACACATGTATGCCCACTGTTTGCGTGAGTCAGACATTGATCCTGTCCTCATGAAGCTCACAGATGTTCACCAGGCTCCCAGCCCTATGAGCCTGAGGATCAGACAGTTATTTGAGAGTCATAGGTATTTGAAGTGTAGAGAGCAAATGAATTAGCAGGGAGTTCATATTGGGAGAAGGGAAGAGGGTCAAAGATAGAACCCTGTGTGATAGTAAATGTAAGGGCTGGGCAAGGAAAGACAGGACCACAGGAAGAGAGACTAGAGAGTTGGAGGAACACCAGGAAAATGTGATACTATTCATGTCCAAAGAAAAAGCATTTTTTAAAGGGGGGTAGGGCATGTCATTAATGTTAAATACTGCTGAATGGTCAAGTCAGTTAAGGACTAGAGAGTGTTCATTGGATTTCACAATAAAGCATTTCTCCAATCTGCTCTCTCCTGTTGCGACTGCTTAGCTCCAGCCTTCATCATCCACGGCCCAGGTGACCGACCACCATAACTTTGAAGCTGGGCTGCTGGCCCCTGACTGATTCTTCATGTCTCTGTCAGCGTTGCTTCTTCTGAAGTGGAACCATGTCAGTCCTCTTGTAAAAACTCCCCAATAGTCCCCAGGGCCTATGAGAGGAGGTCCAACCTCTTAGAATGGCATGACCATCCTCAGCACTGATCCTCTCCACTACTTCAACGCACTTTAAGCTTCCACAGTGTTGAATGGTTTATACCTCTCTGAAGACATCATGAGCTTTCACTCCCCGGTCTTTGCAATGTGATGTCTGCCAGGAATGTCTTTCTCCTTTATCTGCCTAGCAAATGCCTATTCCTCCTTCAAAGCCCAACTCAGATGTCACCTCCTCTGGGACTGGGAGACAGCCCCTCTTCCCTTCCAGTTTATTACTTTCTTCTTTTTTTGTCACAAAGCATTATGGGTTTTATGGGTTCTATTTCTGTCTTCCTTAGTAAATTGCAAACTCCTCTCAGGCAAGGTATGTGTCGTATCTTATTCATTTCTGTGTCTTCAACAGTTGGCCTGGTACTTGTGGTATAGTGAGATGCTCAAGAATTGTATTGCGATTGATTAATTGTCCTCCAAATATTATAAAAACTGTTAAGTGTTATCTTCTTTTTTTAAGATTTATTTATTTATTTGAGAGAGAGAGAGCGCGCGTGTGAGCATGAGTGTGGGGGGAGGGACGGAGAGAGAGGGAGACCAGCAGACTCCTCAATGAGTGCCGAGCCCAATGTGGGGCTCAATCCCAGGACCCTGAGACCATGACCTGAGCTGAAATCAAGAGTTGGACACTTAACCGACTGAGCCACCCAGGCGCCCCTTTAAGTGGTATCTTTAAAACAAGCTTCCTAGAGAAGTAGAATTACCACTTATTTTTCAGATTTTCAGATTTTTCCAGTGAGGAAATTGAGACAGAAAGGGATTTTTAACTCTGACAAATAAAAACTAGAGGGAAAATTAAAGATCACCTAGTTGAGCCCTCTTATTTTGCAAATGAGTAACCTCAAATTCAGAGAGGCTTGAGAGCTTGTCCCCGATGAGTCAGGGAGCCAGAGACTCAGCTACAGATGAGAATCCAGTCCTCTGGTTCTCACTTGGGTGCTTTCCCATCAGCCACTTGTCTGTACTTTCAGGTGGAGCTGGTCTTGGGCAGGGCTACCACGTATACCCCTTTTCTTCTGGAACGCCATGCTGACAAAGTTAATAAATTATTAGTTGACTAAAGTGATGGAAAATGGATCCTTTAAGCTCATTTTAAGAGAATATGGAGGATCCACTGTTTGCGGGGAGATGAGTCCCCTTTACCTGTCCAAATGTAGCCAGAGAAGAAAGCTGTGCTAGGTATTTCAAACAGAGGGGATTAAATATAGGGAATTGTTTTATAGCTACTGGAAGTTTGGAGGAGCAAATGAGGATGATAGAGTAACTTCAAGATTAGGGACTTTTGGAAGAAGCTACTATCCTTGAGAATAGGGGAGCAAGAGAGAACTGGTGGTATTGCCAGAGCCTGGGGCTTAGAGGAGGGGCCATGGGCTGTTCTCTGACCCTCAGGGTTTGGTGATTGGGTCTCCAATGAGGGGAGGCCATGTAGCTGGTGCTCAGGTCTTGAGGTACCTCCAACTGGTGTTTGGATTTCTGAGGGGTGTGGCCTGGAAGGTGTCTGGACCTGGTGGGCAAGGGATACAAGTGTGGTTGGTGTTGAGGGTGCTGACAGACACCAGCAGCAGGGACTGCTCCTGCCCGCTGTTGTTGAAGGGACGGGGGCCATGCTGAAGCAGGAGAGTTATCTTCTCTCCTCCCTAGGAGGTACAAGAAACTTGGGAATTTTGGTCTTTTCACTGCTACCCACGCTGTAAAAGAAATAATTGTTCCTACTTATAATTGTACCTCCTTGGCAATCAAAAAGGAGAATCAAAGATAATAAAATTAATGAGTTTCTATTCCAAGTGAGGAGTTCAACTTCTAAAAAAATTAGTGAATGAAAGACATTTTCTGTTGCTCACAGCCTGTTGTTATACTTGTCAGCCTTTACTTATGACTCAGTGCAGTGGATTATCTAATACCGGCATTATCACTTTAGTGGATTATCTCATACCAACATTATTGTCTCTCTGCACAGCTTTTACAAGAAGAATCTCTCAGTCTCTCAAGAAGGGTACTTTAAAAAGCAACTCCAAAATTAAGAGGGAATAATTATTCCTTTAACAGCACCAGGGCATGGTTTTCTTTTTTTTTTTTTTTAAAGATTTTATTTATTTATTCGACAGAGATAGAGACAGCCAGCGAGAGAGGGAACACAAGCAGGGGGAGTGGGAGAGGAAGAAGCAGGCTCATAGCGGAAGAGCCTGATGTGGGGCTCGAACCCATAACACCAGGATCACGCCCTGAGCCGAAGGCAGACGCTTAACCGCTGTGCCACCCAGGTGCCCCCAGGGCATGGTTTTCTGAAAAGTGTACATGTATTCTCCTTTGTCATGTTCACTTTTTTTAGATTTCTCACTTTATGGTTTTAACAGCTTTAATTAATAGGTATAGTTAATATACAGGATGTCTTAGTCTGTTTGGGCTGCTATAACAAAAATACCATGGACTGGGTGGCTCCTTTTTTTTTTCCCCACAGATTTTATTTATTTATTTATTTATTTATTTATTTATTTATTTATTTATTTGAGAGAGAGAGAGAGAGAGCGAGTGTGCGCATGAGTGGGGGGGGTGGGGGAGCACAGGGAGTGGGAGAAGCAGGCTCCCCACTGAGCGGGAAGTCCGATGTTGCAGGGCTGGATCCCAGTACCCCAGGATCATGATCTGAGCTGAGGGCAGATGCCTCACTGACTGAGCCACCCAGAGACCCATGGGTGGCTTCTAAACAACAAAAATTGATTTCTCACAGTTCTAGAGGCTGGAAGTTTAATATCAAGACCCAGCAGATTCACGGTGTGGTGAGATGGTCACCTTCTCTCTGTGTCTTCAGATGGCAGAAGGGGGCCAGGGAGCCCTCTGGCATTTCTCTTTATTATGAAGGTGCTAATTTCATTCATGAGGGCTCCACCCTCATGACCTAATCATCTGCCAAATGCCCCCCTTCAAATACCCTTGGGGATTAGGATTCAATGTATGGATTTTTAGGGAGACGCAAAATTCGGACCACGGCATGGTACATCGCACACATGTATGCACGCAACTTGACAGGTGCATGGCTCTGTGAGACCCTCACTGCAATCGAGGTAGTGAAACTACCCATCATTCTTGTAAGATGCCTTATGTCCCTTTGTAGTTTCTTGTCCTACACCTATTCTCTATCTCCAGGCAACCAGCAATCTGCTGTCTGTCATTATTACATAGTCACATGTTAAATTTTATAAACATGGAAAAAAAATATTCCAGTAAGTCAGGGAAAGCTAGTTGCATACCCAAACATCCCTTGCCACCTTTTCCTTTTAAGTGAATCCTGATTTATATTGTGGAGAACAATGAAATCTCTAGAAGATTCTTTCCCAGCCTTCCTTGCAGATAGGTATTGCTAAGTAACTAAGAGCTTGCCAATGAGATGTAAGCAGAAGTGTTTTATGAAACTTCTGGGAAGACTGCTAAGGGGATGAACTTGGCTGAGAAATAGCTTCTTCACCTTTCTCTCATTTTCCTTCCTGCTGTGTGGAATGCATTGGTAATGACCAGAGCTCCACCATCCATCTTGGATGATGAGGTGGGACCTTGACAGTTGAAGCCATTTACTAATCTGATGGAGCTAAGAGACGAACTTGCATTTCTGATGTCACTATGATGCTTTTATTCCAAACCTGCATTGTCTACGTCTGGACTTTTACACGAAAGGGTCATAAATTTCTAATTTTCTTAAGCAACTCTTATTTTGCTTTTGTCTATGCAGTTGACCCTATCCTAACAGAAATGTGTTCATACTTCTATTTTTGCTTTCTCAGAGAAGTCATAGTACTGCCACCTGCTTTTATTTCCATTTGAATTATATACCTGATATAAATCCTCTTTTAAACATTCATGTTTCATTTAGCTTTGACAGGGAATCGGTCACTTGGCTGGGGTCAAGCCAATTTCCTCAAAAACATTAGCAAGCAAGTTGTTACAACAACTTGATTCCTGAGGCTCTGACACATCAAATCCTCTGACAGAATAAACTGTTATACATTAAGTACCTTTTTACCTTAAGGGAATTTCATGATGCATATTGCCTTCAATAGTTTTAAGGGGGGCCAGGGATCCTTCTGATACCCTTTCTCGATGTAGAAAAAGAAAGAATGTAAAAACTACCACCTTATGTGTGTGTGGGGGTTGTCATTAGGGCTAAAGATAAATCTCCTAGAGACACTATTCCCTTCTTGACACTGATGTCGTCTGTTCCTATCACTACCCTGACTTAATGTACAATGTCAGTTATCCTGTATGCATGAAAAGGAGAGTCGTTCACGCGGCACTAGCCTGCAGGTGTAAGAATTGCATGGAACTCTGTAGTGTTCTACAAAAAGGCATGCTTTTTTATGCACCGGGTTCCAGGACACCTCCTCCTCACATGCCTCTAACAAGCGTCCTCTTGTAAGGCAATGTGGTTTGTTCTATAAAATACAAACTTAATTAAGCTCTGTTAAGTGCTGCATTCCTTGTGAAAAAGGGAAAATGGATGAACTATAATAAAGAAGAATTGGCCTAGGCAAACATCTGTACTATTTTTCACTGGCATTTCTGGAAATTAAGCTATTAAATCAGGAGAGCGGGTCAGACTGGTTTGATATTTATTTTTCATTCCTTGACGGCAAAATAAAAGGCTTAACTTATAATGACATAAAATCAACACCTACTGTGTTCCATTCATTAATTCTGGCGTTCTATCAAAAACATCTCCCAGGTTTGTCCAATGTGATTTTTTTTCCCTTCATAAAAGCCTGAAGCATATTAGTCATGATGCCATTATATTCTAGATGCTTTAAAAAGCTTTCTGTGATTCCTCTCATCCCCTGCCTAGTACTTTTTAGTGAGAAAGCAAAGCTGGGTACATTAGAAAGTTTTGTGGCTTGTAAAAATGTCTTGGCATTTTGTCATAGACTTTGGTGGTCTCTTTCCAGTTCCCAGTATTTTCAGACTATTGTAAACAGTTTACTAAAGGCGTAAGCAATTTGGATACTCTACAACATGTTTAACTCAGACCTTATTCATTTTAGCTTAAACTTCACAGGGACTTCTTTAACAAATAATGTTTCTTGAAGTCTTCATCGTTTTCCAACTGGGCACATTTTCTTCTTTGCCATTTAAAAAATTTATGTATGTTGGATTTATCTTGTTCTCATAACATTTCTACCCTAGAAGATAAAGATATGTCAACTTCCTTTCCTTTCCTTAATTTTTTTAGAGGTGGGGAGGGAGGGAGAGAGAGAGAGAGAGAGAGAATCCCAAGCAGGGCTCCACGCCTAGCATGGAGCCCAATTTGGGGCTCAATCTTACAACCCTGAAATCATGACCTGAGCTGAAATCAAGAGTCAGATGCTTAACCAACTGAGCCACCCAACTGCCCCTCCTTTCCTTAATTTTATGCAAAATTCCTCTTATTTCCTTTACTCAGATCACATAATCATCTTAAGAAGAGTATAGACTGTTGAGTGGATTTGGAGTGTCTGTCTTGATTAATGATGCCAGTGAGCTTCACATTGGGGTGCTGGGTCTTTGGATGCCCATTGGCCTCATACGTTTTAGCCTGAAAGCCAGAGCAGTTGTGCTCATGGTTACCAGGAGCCTCGCTGGATGAGGTGTGCAGGGACCCTGTTTGGTCTCAATGGGACTTCAGAGGCAGCAGTTCATTGAGTAAAGAGGGGCTTACAGAGGTCATGGGGCTTCCAGGAGAGCTGTCCTTGGGTTTACTGAAGTCTATTTATGCCCAGAACATTCTCTCATGTACACAGTTTTAGTGATTGTTTAAGAGGCAAATCTGCCCACATTTCCAACTCCCTTCAAGCTTCCTCACTGCTCTTAAGATAAAGAACTGACTCTTCTCACAAAGCTCTGTGTCTAACTCCATTTGCTCACCTCTCACTATTAGTAGTCCCTGCACCGTGCTCCATGCTCCCGTCAGACTGATGTCATTCATATTCTTGGATGTGTCTTGCTAACTGGTCCTGATGCTGAAGTCACCCAGTTTGGGGTACTTTGCTGTAGCATCCCTAGGAAATGAATAGAGCCTCCTACTTGCCATGCTCTATTCAGATGCTGTGAATACATCATTCGGCAAAATGAATACCCTACTGTGATGAACTCACGTGCTAGTGCAGAGGGATGGACCATGCGCCATGGACATGTGCGAGAAGGTAGTACGCACTAAGGGAAAAACCGTGTGTAGACGAGTGAGGGCGGTTAGCAGTGTGGGTGAGTGCCACAGTGTAGGTCCTACTGGGAAAGTGACACTTGAGCAAAGACTTGAAGCTAATGAAGGAGTTATCCAAGGGTTTTCTGAGAGAGCAGTGTTCTGGGCAAGTGGAAGAGCTGAGCCAAGTCCCCAAGGCCGTGTGTGCCTGGTGTGTTGGAGGAGAACTAAGGGAGTCAGCATGGGGGGCTTCGTGGGGTGGGGGAGATGGTATGTGTGGGTCCAGATCACATGGGGCTCCTTAAACCCCAGCAGGCACTTTGGCTTTTACTCTGACTGAAAGCAGAAGCTGATATGGGTTTGGACAAAGGAATGATATGATCTAATTTATGTTGTAAAAAGGCCCATTCTGGCTGCTGTGTGTTAGGACAAGGATAGAAGCAAGGAGAACCATTACGAGCCTATTACAGTAATCCAGGTGAGAAATGGGCCTCCCTTGGACCAGGGCAGGGCTAGGGAATGATTTAAGAAGTGGGAAAATTCTGTATAGGTTTTGAAGGCAGAGTCCCAGGATTTGCTGACAGATTGGATACCGGAGTGTGTGAGAAAGAGAGGAGTCAGGGTGAATCAGTTTATGGCTTGAGCAAATGAAAGGATGCTCCTTTCTATTATTTCTTATCTCCTCTTATTTTGCTGAGGACATTGAGAAATTTTTGGTGAAGCTGATTCCTTCTGTTTGCAACCTTTCTATCAGTTTGCTTTTTTGATGGATTTCTTTGTTTTAGAATAGATATCTGCTTTCCATTTTCGATGATTTCCTACGATGTCCAGGGATCCTTGACTGTTCACATTTAAGAATAAGGGCCAGAAAACCCTCTTTGGAATCTGGGTGCCCAGAGAAGGTGAGGGATGCTTGTTGGCTGTAGTCTTCACTGTAGGGTGGCCTTGTCATGTGCCATTTGATTAGAGAACCCCCAATGATAGGCCATTTTTGTCTTTCCTCTGCAGTTGCTGAGTTCCTTAGAAAAGACTCTTTTGGTCATAGAGATTGTAGTATGTGATTAGGATGCTAGGTGGTCTGAGAGAGCTGGGGCTCTCCACAATCAGTGTGAGGCGTGATTGTAGTAAAGTGTCTTTGCCTTAGGCTGTGACATGTGTTTTTAGCTTAGACACTTGTTTTACCCTCCTCCAGGGAAAAGAAACGTTCAGTGTCTTGCCAGGATAGGGGATAGGCATGTGTTGGGCTAGGCAGAGTGGAGGAGGGGGTCAAGTCCCTTCTTAGCACGGTTTGAATCAGCGCACTTATAAAGCCGTCTTCACGCCTGCTTCCCGAGGTACCGAGGGCCACGGATTCAAGAGCTTTGAGGGGTCAGCAGTATCAATGGCTTTGCTTTTTGGTTTTTCCCTCTGCTGGTTGGGAATCTGTTTTCTCCATTCAGCTAAGTCATTTTCCATTTGTCAATCTGCTTTTCAAATTCTGAAATTTCTCATCGGTGCCTGCTTTCTCATTCTCTTTGCTCTCACGGGCTTATGCCTTTTATTTTAAAACTTCTTTTACTTTCATTTTGGCGAATTTTGCCATCTTTAACCAGAGCCCTCTTCTTCTCTCAATGAGTCACTGTCAGTCCTTCGGTCCTCAGCTTCCAGGCCACTTCTGTCAGGAGGTCTTCAGGTTGGGTGCTCTGTTGCTACGTTTCCAGGGTTTTCAGTATTTCTCGATCACAGTTCTTTTTGCCTAGCTTTGGAATTGCCTGATTACCAGCCAGTCTGCTCACCAGACTTTACTCTCTGTAAGGACAGGGATGAGGTCCGTCTGTTAGCATTACATCCCCGGAACCTGACACAGTGTCTAATACATAATAGGGATTCAGAAATATCTGTTGACTCATTGGTTAAATAATCCTGAACAAGATTCACGGCATTCCGAACTCTGACCACACTTCTTGTTGAGAGAGCCTGCTGCTGTTTGCTCTCTTCTTTGACAGCAGCCACCACACCCCCAGGAGTGTCTACCTCACAGACCCATCATAGGACACTTTGAACTTAACACAAGAAGCACATTTCCCACAAACCTGCTGGGAAGAGAATAACACTTTGGTGGAGAGCTTCCCTGCAGCTGTATGACAAATCTCCAACGTGCTCTTCTGTTCCATCTTTTCTCCCACAGGATTCTTCATCTCGAGCGCTCTTTGAACAGCCATCAAAACCCCTAAATCTTCTTCTCAGTGTGCTATATATAGATTAATAAGTCGACTACCTCTGGCACACCAGGTTTTCAAACCTTGGCATCTCAGCTTATCGATTTGGATCTTCTAACAAAACGCACCACAACTGTGGTTTCATTTTGTGCCACAGAAAATGCTTTTGCTAGGAAAACACTTCAGATAAAACCCACTTCAGACATCTGGGAACTTACAGCCTGGAGGCCTGCAGATCAAAGGCAGAATTAGGCACTTGAAAAACTCAGCTTTCTTAATTAATAATAAATTCCTCAACTTAAGAGAAGATTTTGACATGATAAAGAAGTATTACTTTTTCACAAAAGTTATTTCTTCTTCTTCTTTTTGTTTTCCAGGACTGTCCTAGACTTCCTTTGAAAGGAATATTTCCCCAATTTTTCTTTTTTTTTTTTTTTCAGTCTGTAAACATGTAATTATGTGGCAAGGGAGAAAGAAATACACGTGCAGCACAGACATAGTACAATGAGGCAGTAGGAACCGAATAGGTCCCGGAAGTAGAAAGCTCTGATAGTTCCTCACAGGAAATAACAGTCTTGCCTGACGTTCTTCTCCAATCCGGGCTGCATTCTGCTGCTGCCCTGCCGCCTTGACACGGGGTCAGCCTCCACTACTCTCTCATCTGACCTTCGTTGTAGCGCTCACAGCACTATCATCACTGCTCAGTGCCTGTCTTCCCCGAGGCTGCTCCCAGCCCCTGCCCACGGCCCCCCAAAGGGCAAGGATTATGTCTGTTTTGTACACTGCTGTTCCCCAGTGGCTAGAACAGTATGTAGCACTTTGAAGGCATTCAAAAACTTTTTTTTTTAATGTAAGGATGAATAAATTACAAAATAGTAGGAGAGATGTGGTAAGTTGCTTGCAAAGATGGCTGCAGCAGTTCCTCACACCCTTTTGCGATGTGACCAGGCTGCTCTTTGCCTCAAGAGGTAGAGTCTGTCCCCTCCTTGGACTCCACACCTTGGATCTGGGCTTGCCTTGTGACTTGCTTTGACCGATAGAATATGGTAGAATTGACGTTGTATGACTTCCGAGGCTAGGCTTCAAGAGGTCCTGCAGCTTCTCTTATCACCATCTTGCAACAAACCCACCATTGAGGAGGCCCAGTTAGCCTGCTGGCTCACTGGAGAAGAAATGAAGTGCCAAGCCAAAAGCTCCCCTCTCCCCCAGCTGCCATACATAGGAGTGAGGCCTTCTAGAATGATCCAGCCCCAGCCAACCAGCCACCCCATACAAACACATGAGTGAACCCAGCTGACACGGGTGGAGTAGAGGTGAGCCATCCCAATTGAGACCTGTCCAAATTGTTGACCCTAAAAATGAGAGCAAGTAAATAGTGTTTTTTTACCCCCCCCCAAGATTTATTTATTTATTTGAGAGAGAGAGAGAGAGAGAGAACATGCAAGTGGGGGAGGGGCAGAGAGAGAGAATCTCAAGCAGACTCCCCGCCCAGCAGGAAACCTGAGGCTGGGCTTGATCTCTAGACCCAGAGACCATGACCTGTGCTGAAACCAAGAGTCAGAGGCTTAACTGACTGAGCCACCCAGGCGCCCCTGAATGGTCATTGTTTTAAGTCATTAAATGTTGGAGGTAATTTGCTGTGCAGCCGTGACTGATAGAGGAGGTTTTTTCAGATTTTCCTCAACATGGGAGTTCTCCTCCTGATCTGAACTAGAGAATCTGTAAAATTTGCCCCCTCCCTTAATCCCCATGGCTTCGTTGCATACTCAAAGATAAAAGCTATTCCTGGGTAACTGAAAGCAGCTATAGATAATTTACAAAGAGCAAATCAAATTACATTCCAGAATAAATTTGTGATAAAAAGTGACAAAATGCAGTTGATGAAGAATCTACTTTTAAAGAAAATCATTATTTTTATGAATTCACCCTGATTATAGAAACAATTCATACTAATTATGGAAAATTTGGAAAAATCAGATAATTAGAAAGAAATGATAGAATTAAAATTCCAAATATGAATGCTGTTACTACCACTAATGCATTACTACTATTACTACTACTATGTGTGTTAGTGGCGAGTGTGTTCTGGATATTTACTTAAAAACAGCTGGTGCAAGAAGGACACTGACCTTCCTTTTCCCGCTGAAAGCAAGAAATCCGTGTCTCCTGTGAAGGTACCTTCCCTGTACCCTCTACCAGGAGGGCAGAAGGGTTCCGGATCACCAGAGACAGGGAATCCAAGGATGAGAAGACTGCATAAACAAACCTTGTTACTGCTTTGCTAATTTGCTATCCCAAGCCCAAACCCCTTTGTCTTGTCGATTCTTCACAGATGTATTGTTTCTTCGTCTAGAAGACATAAAAGCTGCCTGCTTCAGTCACTTTTTTGAGTCTCATGTTTTTATGGGCTCCTGTAATATACAGAATTAAATTGGCTTTTCTCTTGTTAATCTGCCTTATGTCAATTTAATTATTAGACCAGCTGAAGAACCTCGAAGGGAATAAGGAACATGTTTTCCTTCTCTACAGGTGTCTACGTGTTAGGTTGGCATATGTCATTTTAGGCTTATGCTCAGTGCTTTTAAAGAGATTTTTGGAGTTACTATGAACAGACCTTCAAATAAGTTAAACATAATAGTTTGTGTATCATTTACCTATTGCGATAATAATGCTGGTTAACAGACAACCACAAAACCTAGTGGCTCAAAATTATAAGCATTTACTTCACTTGAGAGTTAGTGGGCCAGCTTGGGTGTTCATCTGGTCTTGGCTGGACACCTTATCTGGTGAGGTGGCCAGGTACGGTGGCTGTCATATGTGCAGGCCTCAGCTGCTGAAAGCTGATCTGGGGAAGGTGTCTGCTGGTGTGACTAGGTGACTCGACTCAGTTCCATAAATTTCATCTTTCCCCAGCGTAGCCAGGGCACGTACTTTATGGAAAAGGCAGAGACCTGTCAATTCATTGCAAAGGGGAGGCGTGAGAAACAGGAACATGCAAGCACTTTTTCTAGGTTCTGACTGAGTGAGGTTTGCTAGTGACACATTGGCCAAAGCAAGTCGCAGAGCCACAACCAGAGTCACTGTGGGCAGGCACTACCAAAGGGCACGGAGACCAGGAGTTTCACCGCTATAAAGGAAAGCAATTGATATTGTACATTTGTCTTTTAAATTACTATTTTACAATTCTTTCCAAGAGACATTTTACTTACTTCTCCTGTTATTGAAGAGAACTTATAACTTTAATTTCTTTGGTACCTATAATTTTAATTTCTGTTTTGTGTGTGAATGCACTGACATCAACTTCCAGTTGGATAATTGGGCACTAGTGCTGTTCTGATCCCTTATTAGGCATGAAAGGGAAAGGACAGCAACAGCAGTGCCAGCCCCCAGTTCAGGCAATGTTCCTGAAGAGAGAATATGCTCCCACTGAGCTTGTTGATACAGCTGCTAAGTTCCAGCAAAAGGCTAGGGAAAGTATCCAGGCATGGTTACTGTGGCTATAGGATAGGGGGGTGGGGGGTGATGGCATTTCTCTGGCTGGGAAGGAGGCAGAGAAAATGAGCAACATAAGCCCACACTCTGCCCTTTGGCAGTGTGCGCATGCTTGGGGGTGCCAAGATGTTCACAGCCTTCTCGATTGAATTATTCTGGCCTGCGGGGAGAGTGAGGCCCAATGAGGGGATCTCCTTGGGCACATGGGACTTTGGAAATCTATAGAGGAGGTACAACGAATTCTTAGGGAGTTGGGAATGAGACAGGCCATCTATACCCCTGTTTTTGAAGGCTGTTATTGGGCTACGTTCACTGTAGGAACAAAAGCCAAGATCCTCAAGTTTGGCTCCAGCACCTGGTATGGGATGCTGATATCCATGCTGAGCCCAGCTGTAGGATAAGACATTTAGGATGTTGGGCAAGCCACTGCTGATCTGGGGGAAACTGGCAAACCCTGGGAATGGGTATGGACTGAGGAAAAGACTGGAGACAGAAGGAGCTGGAAAAGGCAAAAGACTATCCCAATTGGCTGTTAAGGGTCTGGTGAAAGTAACCTGGAAGCAAATGTGGTTTGACCTTGTTGCTGCCAGGACCCCACCAGAACAGATAGACTGGCTATCCAACCCTGTGTTGGTCCTATTCAGGATGGGCGCCTCCCATGCCTCAGGTGTAGGATGCAGGCCAAGATTGTCTCCAGATGCAGGTCATTCAGAGGCAGTCAGAGGTGATTGGGGGCCTTCATGTTGAGCTCACTATTCCTTGGTCCCCCAGAAATAAACAAAAGGTGACAACTCTTGTTGTCACCAAGCTGAACATACTCTAACACATGGTAACCCTCAGAAGTTTTCTGGCTCTCTCAGTGCCATCAGTGGTTATGGAGGACAAATGGTTATGTCAGGAAAGTCTCTTTAAAACTGCAGATTCGGCATTCTCCTGCATAAGAATATGAGATTTTTATCTCTCCAATAGCAGAGAACATACTGGGCACTGATATTTTAAAAATTTTTTTAAAGATTTTTATTTACTTATTTATTTGAGAGAGAGTGGGAGGAGTAGAGGGAGAGGGAGAGAGTCTCAAGCAGACTCTGTGCTAAGGGCAGAGCCTGTCTCGGGGCTTGATCCCATGACCCCAAGACCATTATCTGAGCCAAAATCAAGAGTTGGCTGCTTAATCGCCTAAGCCACCCAAGCATTCCGAACTGATATTTTATTTTATTTTTTAAAGATTTATTTGAGAGAGAGAGAGAGGGGTAGAGGGTGGGGCAGAGGGAGAGAAAGAATCTCAAGCAGATTCCCTGCCGAGTGCATAGCCTGACAGGGGGCTTGATCCCACAACCCTGAGGTCACGACCTGAGCCAAAATCAAGAGTTGGTCATTCAACCAACTGAGCCACATAGGCACCTCATTTTTTAAAACATTTATTTTTAAAACATTTATTTATTTGTTTGAGAGAAAGTGGGGGGCGGGAAGGAGCACTGATATTTTAAAAGGTCAAGCTCTGCAAACCTCTATTGGGAATTCTGTCCCTGGATTAAGGTAATCAAACCAGTGCTGAGGAGAAATGCCAACTGAGAACCTGTGAGCGTACTACCCCCATAAAGAGTGGTACCTGTTAAACAATATAAGTTCCTGGGGGGTGGGGCATCAGGAAATAGGAGAAACTATTCCCTTCCTATCAAGGGGTGGGTCGAGAATATGCTCCATTGACCCAGCTCTGCCAAACTCCCACTTTGACCAAATGATATGCCTGTTTACAGCAGTGGAGCCCCCTGTCCACCAGCGTCTGCCTCTAGAACTACAGGCGCTACTAGGCCCTGTAGGGTATGTCAATCCTTCAAAGGTTCTGCCCCTATTCCTGTGGCAGCGCCAGTGGCATACGGAGGGAGTGGGGGAAAGGCCTGCTGACGCCTGGGGTACAGATGGCTCTGATCAGGGCAACCTGTCTGCGGGACTGCAGTTGCTACTCAGTCCAACACTGACACCATCTGGGTGGAAGCAGCAATGAGCCTCAGCAGCCCGCAGGCGGAACTCAGGGTGGTCTGGCCGGGGCCACTGGGGAGCCTTGACAGTTAACCCTTTGCACTGACAGCTGCACTGTTCTAAAGAGATTCACTCTACGCTTTAGACACTGGGAAGCCAAGGGATACATGATAATGAATAAGCCCTTATGGGATCAGAATCTGTAGAAATACATAGAAGTTTGCCTGCAAGAGCCTGAGGCAGTTCTCACTGTCTTCAAGACCTGTACCAGCTGGGTATTGTATGCACTCCCCCTCGTGCTGTCAACAGTTGATTTCAGCAGCGGTCCCCAGTCTGGCATATGGGGCGACAAGCTCTACTGGTGGATTACTGAAATGTATTAAAGCCTGGGACAGTACTTCAGTCCGCAGGGCCACGGTGGTTTACTGACATGCCTGCTGAAACACCCAGTGCTGTAAAGATATGGAAATTGTGGGAAACAGCTATCACCTAGACTCCTACCATGAGTCAACGTGCTGGGGCCGCTGAGAAGACCAAGCCCCATCATGGGAAAGATGGCGTCTACTGGAATTTGCAATGGAACATCCCACTGCGATGGGTGGGTTACTTTGCACCCCTAGGGGAGTGGAATCTACTCAATTTCCACTGGGATCCTGTTGTCCTGCTATAAGCTGAACCTGTTAAAATGCACTGTGCATGGAATGGAATTGAAAGAGAGAAGGTGAGGGTCTTGGTCAGGCATGTCCTACCCCTAGTCCATCTCCTCATCCTTGACAGTGCTGCCTCCCCTGACCAACAGGTATGATATGCACAACCAGGTGAAATTCTTAAAGCTGCAGCCATATTAACTTCTAAAGATTAGGCCACAAGTGTGTAATTTTTAAAAAAAATTTTAAATTTATTTTTTTAATAATAATATTTTTTATTATATTATGTTAGTCACCATACAGTACATCCCCAGTTTTTGGTGTAAAGTTCCATGATTCATTACACAAGTGCGTAATTTTTATAGAAGGAGAAGACCTCCCCATACAGGTTCCTACTAAATATCTGTCTTTTCGAGTTCTGCTGCCCCTGTGGTGTCTGGTCATGGGATGGGCACCTGCTGTAAATACCTTTCTATAGTGGGCTCGCTCATATGCCCAGCAAAGAAATCAATCCAACTCTTGGGTATGTGGGCAGGGAGGGAATTGGAAGGCCCTAAAGCAGCACATTAAGGAAGAACAAGAAGTACTTGTAATCCAACTGATATTACCAATACTGATCCAGAAACCTGGCCTGTGCATGCACTATCAATAACACTGGGACTGGGTATTCTTTCTCTCTTAGTCAAACTATACAGGTAGCCCTCAAACTACTGACCAGAAGTATCCTAAAAATACCACCATTAGAGGCACGGGTAGCTATGCCCAGATTTGGGATGGGTTTATGTCACTTACCTCAGGTCATGGACCTTTGAGCACACAGGCACCCCTATGTTGAGAACAGAAAAATTACTCTAAACAGAACCAACCCAATTGTACCAGGAATATGGGATATTACTGGAACTGTGTAGTCATTCTGTTATATTAAAGAACAGTGACTGGTTGGGCTGCCCAGGTATTTTTGCGCAGTCCTGAAGAGAACCAAGTGGTTGTGTGGTACAAATCTTTGGCTATGGCTCCCCAGTTGGGTGATTGGGCCACTGAACCCTGGGTTTTCCCTGCACACAGGGGAGAATCCACCCCAAGGTACCAATTGCACACCTCCCTCTCCTCAAGGCCAGGTGAGCACATTCTGTTCTCTGCTGGTATGACCCACTGCCATCTTTGTTCCTTCCACTGGCCTGGAGGATGTTATAGCACATACCAAATTCACACAATTTATAGATAAATTTTATATAGTATACTATAGCACTCACTAAGTTTACCCCATACTAAAGTCACTCAACAAGCTTTAAGCCAGCAAAACCTATCATTACTGAACATTGAAATGTCTCTAATGAAAAAAAGCTGTCCTCCAAAACAGAATGACCTTAGACATAATTACCATCTTGCAAGGACACACCCAGGCCCTTATCCAAACACAATGTTGTGTTCATCCCCAATTAAGTCTGCTAATGTATCATCTTTATAGAAATGCCCTGAGTGATCCGCTACCCACCCTAGGGGACTTAATAAATCAGTGGTTTGGATCAAAGAGCTCTTGGTAAAAAAATTGTTACTTATTTTGGGCATCATTATCTTGATCTGTCTTTTCTCTTGTAAGTGTCTATACTGTTGTTAAGGCATCTGTCTCCAGTGCAGCGGGACAGCTGCCAAAGGGGCCACCTCCAGGCTAGTGAAACCCCTTGCCTTCTGCTCCAGGCACATTGGGCGGTGGTGAAAGCCGGTCACAAGGGGAGGAGTATTGGAGGAGGTCAAGGAGAGGACGCGACCTCTGGTTGACCCCGAGAGCTACATCTGAGCAATCAGAGGCTTCTCAGTCCTGGTGTCCTTGGCTTGTCTTCAGCTTGCCTTCTCCACACCAGATGCAGCTTTGAGAGAGCAAGGTGTTATTGTGACCATGTGGACCGTATATATGTGATTGAACCCAGTTAAGGCCATTACATAAACATTTACCAGCCTGGCGGGTGGGTGCAGAGGTCTGCTCTACTCACGGAGCCCAAGACAAGCCTTGCTTGTAAGTAAGTTCCCTTGCTTACTAAACCTGCCACCTGCCAACCTGGAGTGCTCACTCCTTGCTCTCTAGGTATGGGGCTGGCCGGTGAACCAAAAAAATCATTATTTGGAGTTTCTTATGGGGTCTATTAATATATTATGCTAGTAAGTTTCATAATGTAATGTCAGGGTCACTCTTATGAGAGAAAAATCCCTATTAAGTGGATGTTTGCTGTTGAATACTAGACTGGCATTTTATTTGGAAGTTTACACCTATTTTTATAAATAAAATTGTTTTATAGGATGGGTATATTTTTCTTGGACAGTTTCTAAAATCCGGGTTAAGTTACTTTATAAAGGGGATTGTATAGCTATAATAGTTTTCTAAAGCTTTGGGAGGGCTTAATGTGAAAATTTTCACTCTTAAATATTAAAAAAAAAGTCAATGGTAAACCTTTAGACACTGGAGTCTTTTTTGGAAGTACTATGTTGGTAAAAGTTTATTTCATGATAATTTATGGAGTCAATGTCTCCTTGATTCTATTTGGATAATTGCCTAAAAATTTATTAATTGAATTTGAGTTCTTTTGCAAAATTATAAAAACCAAGTCTTGAGTTTTTTTCTCTATCTGCGCTTATTCATATTAATATGATGACTACTTTTTTCCTCCTGTAATATTGAATTTTTAATAAGAAAATATTTATCTAAATTGTTTTTCAAAGAACTAATTTTTTGATTTATTCAATTGTGATTTTCAAAAGAAAAGTTTATTCATGTTGTCTTACTTTGCTTTGTCCTTTTACTATCCTTAAGTTTGTTTTTTTTTGGCTTCCTCAACTCCTACACTGGCTTGATGATGAGATTTAAATGTTTTAGTATAATTACAAACCAGATACATGTTATTGTAAAAAAAATTTGAACACAAAAATATATTAAGTTTATAGATTTACCTTAGAACATAGCCTTGGCAGGGGCGCCTGGGTGGCTCAGTCCATTAAGGGTCTGCCTTTGGCTCAGGTCACAATCTCGGGGTCCTGGGATCAAGTCCAGATGGCTAGCTCCCTCTTCAGCAAGAGTCTGCTTCTCCCTCTCCCTTTGCCTCTCCCCCCATTCCTGCTTGCTCTCTCTCAAATAAATAAAAATCTTAAGAAAAAGAATATAGTCTTAGCAGAAGCCTACTAATTTTTATGTATTTTCATTTTGTTATGTAGTTTTAAAATTCCAGTTTTGGTATATACCCTGACCAAATAGTTCAGTGAGATATTTTATTTTATTACTATTTTAAAAGATTGTATTTATTTATTTGACAGAGAGAGAGAGCACAAGCAAGGGGAGCAGCGGAGGGAGGGAGAAGCAGGCCCCCAACACGGTGCTTTATCCCAGGACCCTGGGATCATGACCTGAGCCGAAGGCAGATGCTTAATGGACTGAGCCACCCAGGCACCCCCAATGAGATGTTTTAAAATTTCTAAATATGTGGACTATTTTATGATGCAGTATTGTTACTGTATTATATTACTAATTGATTATAGTCAGAGAAAGCGAGTTACAGTTTTTACTTGTTTTACTTTTTATTTTCTTTGCAAATTGGCTCAAGATTAATTTCGTACATGTTACATTGATTCTTGAAAAGATAAATTCTCTGTAAGATACACAATTTAATATCTAGGCACTAATTCATTTACGTCTTCGAACTGAAACTTGTATTCTTTGAATTGTCTAGGTATTTCTTTTCTACTTTATTAATCAAAATCTGAGAGAAATGTTAGTCTCCCACTGTAACTTGGGGAAACTGAAAGCCATAGTTCCAGTACATACGGGTTCTGAGTCAGACAGGTTGGGCTCAAATCCTAGCTAGGCAAATTCCTACATTAGTGGTTTTTTAAGCCTCAGTTTCCCTGTCTGAAAAAAATGGATAATAATACATGGCTTCGTATGATTGCTATGAATATTAAATGAGATATTCTATGTGACTCCTTGGCACAATAGGATTTATAGTGAGAATCTAATAACTGTTGGCTGTTACATATTCATTTTGTTCCATTTGTGTTTCTCACAGCCTCGCTTTGGATGTTATGTTTTTCAGGATATCTTAATTGTGTAGCTTGTATTAATACAAAACTGCCCTCTTCCCATTTAATCCTTTTTTTTTTCTTTGCTTTGAATTCTACTTTGTCTGAAATGAAAATTGCTACATTTACCTGATAAATCTGTTTGATTTTAAACGGGTGGCACCAGTTGTTGTTGTTTTTTTAGATCTATCAAGAGTATACAGTTGACTTTTTTGTTTTACAATCTTGTGTATTATATAAAATTCTAAATTATAAAAGATTTCAAGTATACTTAAAATTATAATCTAGGGAATATACATGTAGCCTCCATCTAACAAAATTTAATATTTTGGCCTGTTTGCTCTAGAAACATAAATACCCACATGTGCACACACACATAGACACATGCACACAGTATTTCACACCATTTAGGGCCTAGGTGAAGCCCTCTGCTCATTCCTGATGGGTTCTTTGTCTTCCTGCCCCTGAGATGATTACTGTCCTGAAGTTGGTGTATATACCAATGCATATAAAGTCTTATACTTTTAATATATACATAAGCATTCATAACAATATAATACCATTTCATGTGTTTTAAACCCTAAGCGAAGGCTCTTATACTCCAGTTTTATTCTACAACTTGCTCTCGGGCGCCTGGGTGGCTCAGTCATTATCCACCTTCGGCTCAGGTCATGATCTCAGAGTCCTGGGACCAAGCCCTGCATGGGGCTCCCTGCTCAGCAGGAAGCCTGCTTCTCCTCCCACTCCGCCTGCTTGTGTTCCTGCTCTCTCGGTCTCTCTCTGTCAAATAAATAAAGAAAATCTTAAAAAAACCCAAACCAAAAACTTGCTCTCTTTATCAAGTTT
Source organism: Ursus americanus (assembly GCF_024610735.1). Taxonomy (NCBI): domain Eukaryota; kingdom Metazoa; phylum Chordata; class Mammalia; order Carnivora; family Ursidae; genus Ursus; species Ursus americanus. Next base: position 14,950,499 of record NC_142130.1, on the reverse strand, counting down.
TATTTTTCTATTTTATTTAATTCATTTTTAAAAAATCTCAGATGAGTTATCCTTACTCTCTCCAGCTGCAGTTCATACTGTAGATCTATTTTGATACTCTATCTAGAATGCCTTTCACTTTTAGTTTCCTCTAGTCTGTCTTTTTCAGAGGTATGCATTTCTTCTGATTGTTCAGGACAGTGTTCCATTGATCTCTAGAATTCTTTTTCTTACAATTCTTATGAATTTTTGCATCTCTATGTTTGAATCAAAACAAATGGTCCTAGGCCCAGTATTTGCCAACAGAAAAGATGTATCAGCCTTGGTTCCATTCTTAGCGCAAGTGAATCTTGTTAAATAAATACTGTTCTCAAACCTATGGCTGAAAATTAGATTATTGTGCAGATTCTTCGCGCTATGTGTTTCGTTCCTTAGATGTTTAACTTATGTACTTCTGGTTGGGGTAGGGTCTCATACCCTCAGCACCTGACTTCTGACAATTGGAAGCAAGGTAGGACATGAAAAGCTGCAAAATCCTGTTAGCCACTGCTGACAAGTCCTAGCTCTACACCTGTTTCTGTGCTGGCGCTTCTCTTTCCAGGACACAGTGTGTTGTCATCTAGCTGCACGATAGTACATGTTGGTTTGTGAATTGTGTTCTCTGTATGGGTGTAGGAAGGGAGATATTAACTAAGGGAGAAGCTAGTAGTATAGTGGCCATCCAAAAAGAAGTACCCATGGGGATTGCCCCCAACTGATTTGGATCCTCTGGCATTGAACCACCGGGCAGGCAGAGAGTATGGGGTGGAAAGAGTGTCTCTTCCTGTCTTTGTCGAAAGTGATATGCTCAGGGTCCATATCAAATCTTGCATTTTCCCATTACTTTGATTCTGAATTTTGTTCTATAGGTCTTATAGTTCGTGCAAATTCTTTTTACATTAGCAACAAATTGACATTGTTAGATTTTCTGTATTAGGTATTTTTGTTCTTTAATTTCACATGTATTTTTAACGGGATGTTAACAGAAGCTGCACTGAGGTCTGCAATTCAGATGTGATATAAAAATTGAAGTCCACAAACTGTCAGCTTTAATAATTGTACTATACTGATTTAGAACACACTAGTTTGGGGTTTATACAACCTGGGGGCAAAGACGGAGTTTAGTGAAGGACACAGCCATATAACAAGAAAAACTGAAAAGGATCTGGAAAGAACTAGGGGAGAGGTGTTGTCTTTAGTCACTCCTGGCCAAGTGTTTCATTAATTTCTTAGTAGAAATTGAAAGTTAATGTGTAAATACACCAACTGAGATGAATTGACAGGGAATGTGTATCTTAAAGAGAAATGTGAGATCATGTCTGGGCTCAGCTACAGATTGAGAGCCAAGAGCAGTCAGGAGGGGCTGCTGTGCTGTAGGATGTGCTGTGACTAGACAACAGTAGTACTGCATCAGTAGATTAATTACTGCAGTATATTCTCATTGTGTCAGTTCAGGTCTTTTGAGAAGCCAAGGTCCACATGGGATTACATATGATTGAGATTTTGGGGACAAATGCCAGTGAAGGGTGAAAGAGGAGGGGCAGGAGTCAGTGGGTAGAGCCTTTAGGTAGAGATGCAGGTTTAGGACTTGTGAAAGGAGAGAGGAAAGGAAGGGTTGGGTATCAGGAGTCGCAGACTGCAGTGTATTTCTGAGAAAGTTTTGACCAGGTTGCTCGGAAGTCTTTGAGCAAATACTGCCCATTGGAAGAATCCAGGCTCAGGCAGTAATGGGCCAGGTCTGGTAGCCCCCATCAAGCTCAGCCACTGGGTGGGAACACCAGGGGAAAGTATGGCCTTGTTGTGAATACCATGGCAGATCCAAAGAGTGGCAACTAGAAGCATCAGTCTCCATTAACATCTGCCATTTACAGAGTGCATCCTATGGTCCATACAATTTTAGTATTTCATTTACAAAACTGTGGGGGCACCTGGGTGGCTCAGTTACTTAAGCATCTGACTCTTAATTTTGGCTCAGGTCATGATCTCAGGGTCATGGAATCGAGCCCCACATTGGGCTCTGTGCTCTCTGGGGAGCCTGCTAGTGATTCTCCCTCTCCCTCTGCCCTTCCCCTTTGTGTGCTCTCTCTCTCTCAAATAAATAAATCTTTTTTTTAAAAGATTTTATTTATTTATTTGACAGAGAAAGACAGCCAGTGAGAGACGGAACACAAGCAGGGGGAGTGGGAGAGGAAGAAGCAGGCTCCCAGCAGAGAAGCCTGATGTGGGGCTCTATCCCAGAACTCTGGGATCACGCTCTGAGCCGAAGGCAAACGCTTAATGACTGCGCCACCCAGGCGCCCCAATAAATTAATCTTTTAAAAAAAACCCAAACTTGTAAGGTGCATGGTATTATCTCTATTTTATGAATAAAGAAACTTCAACTTGGAGAGAATAAATAAGTTAAAGTCGCACAATCAGTAAATGGCAGTGCCAGAGTTTGAAGATAAATCTATAGATACATGTTAGGATTCTTTTGGTCTCAAGCAATAGGAAATGCTTTTTTTTAAGAGGAGAAATTTATTTTTAAGATGTAGGCACTGTTGTTGTATGGAACCCAATGGCAGATAAACAGCCAGGATGGCCTAGAAGCAGGGATTGGCGTGCTGTCGGGGCTCTCTCTCCATTTCTCACCTGTGCTCCTCTAGTTATCTGATTACTTCTTTTCTTTCACCGCAGAACTGGTTCTCCTGTGTATGGCAGAAAAGTGGCTGCTGACAACTGTTGAGTTCAAGAGAACATCAAAGATAAAAGCTGGAATTAGTTTCTCAGGGAAAAGGGTTCCGCCTCAGCTAGAATTAGGTGTTCACCTTTAGACTGATTGATTCATTTGGCTGGGGGCTGGAATCTAGTGAGGAGAGTGTAGGGGTGGAGTGGGGGTCAGGGCGTGCTACTGCGGTTATCACGAAAATGATAGGAAAGGGGAAAGAAGTTGCCAGAAACGGAGGTGTTGGGTATAAAACTCAACAGGTGCCCACTGCAAGTAATTTCTTTAATGAGGTTGAACCTTAAATGTACTTGTAGTGAAATATCTGTGTATAGTAACAACACTGTATATACAACCATTTAGCAGCTTATATTCCTGACTGAATATGCACTTATTTCACATAAAGATAATGAAATTGATTTTACCTAATAAAATGTTCCATAAATATATTATTTTCTAATTTTTAAAAAATTTTAAAAGATTTTATTTATTTGAGAGAGAGAGAGCAGGAGTGGGCTGGAGAGGGAGAAGTAGGCTCCCCACTGAGCAGGGAGCCCGACGTGGGGCTCTGTCCCAGGATCCTGGGATCATGACCTGAGCTGAAGGCAGAGGCTTAACCGACTCAGCCACCCAAGTGCCCCCCAATTTATTATTTTTGACATGAGCAAACAATGTATCACATAGTGGAGATTGTGTAGAGACAGGAGAGTGAGTTTACATTGCTCTGGATCCCTGGGGAGGAAGACGTTAAAGCAGCTGGCCCACATCTATTTCTCTCCTGATTACTAGGAAGATGCTCCTGGGAAAAGGAGCGAGGCAGGTGAACCGGTCTAATCTCTTGTAAACATGCTGATAGCTGAAACTTCTAGTAAATAAATTAATGATGTTTGCAAGGAAAAGAATCCTTTTGTTCCTGGTTTAAGATTGCTTATGTTGACCAAATTTAGGATATATGGGCTTACGGGGCATGACTCACTAGAAAATGTCCTGTAAGCTTGTTATAATATGGAGGATTTTTATGTCATAAATATTTCCTGTTGTGAGGCCCCATGTGCCTCAATGGAGTGCACAGCAGCCCATGTCCAAAATTAGATGGAAGGACCTGGAGAATCCCATGGAATGTTCCAGACCTTTTCTGTTTCATCTATGCCTTTTGATCACATGTATCCTTTGAAATTATTAGTAAACCTTGATGCTGGGGAGATCTTTGATTTAGGTGAGGCTGATTGGACAATCTAATCCTTTATATTAGTTTAATCTTTCATCTGACAACTGAGATCCTTCTAAAGCATTTCTCCTCTACAGAATTATCGCCCCACCCGCACTGTTGGAGAATGGTATTATGGGCTGAATTGTGTTTCCTCAAAATTCATATGTTCAAATCTTAACTGCTGGTACCTCAGAATATGACTGTATTTGGACACAGATCTTTAAAAAGGTAATTAATTTAAAACATGGTTATTAGGGTAGGCCCTAAACCAATATGATTGGTGTCCTTAAAAGAGGAAGTTTGGACACACAGTGGTACAGAAGGCAGACCGTGTGTGGACACATTGAGAAGAAAGCCATCTAACACCTTGGGAGAGAGGCCTGAGGAGAAACCAACCCTTCCGATACCTTGATCTTGGACTTCTAGCCTCCAGAAAGTGAGAAAACAAATTTCTGTTGTTTAAACCACCAGCCTGTGGTATTTATTACAGCAGCCCTAGAAAGCTAATGCAGGTGGTAAGGTGGATTATATCCCCCTTTTGCCCCTCTTGTTCATTCATGGAATCCATGCTAAATCCAGCCTTATTGTTTGGTGTGTTTTCTTTCTGTGGTTTTTCTTGTTGCGTAGAATTCCCTGCCCCTTCATAGTATGTAGAACATGTTTGTGACTTGAACATTCCCTTGCATATTAATAATAATGGGTTATTATCAATGAATAAATCATTTGAAGTGGAGGAATTTTACTGCATCATTTTTCTTTCTGTTGTAGTATTTTGCTTATGCTAGTAGAAATTATAGGTCAAAATTTGTACCTATGATGAATAAATTATCATGATGATATTTTGGGAATATGATAAAATATAAAAAGTTATATAATATGTGCCTGGATATATGAGAGTATTTATTTGGCTATATGATTATTTCTAGAGATTCTGAATAGTTTTACTTGATTTAATTAATGTGCCCCCTCCTCTTCTTTTGCCTCGGAGCTTTGCCAATTGCAAACTTTTCAGTATTCTCAAGAGATTCTACCCTGATTATTATACAAGCGTGTGGAGTTTCTACTATCATTTTAAATGGAGAAGATCCCTAGGGTGAATACTGGGAATCTGAACTATGTCATTTCATGTTTTGGTTTGGAAAATGTCTATGACTTCTTCCCCAAATAGAGCAGAGGGGAGTCACTCACTGTTATGTATAAAGGACATGGGGGAATCTAAATATTGAATTTTTATCTCACTCTTACCCCGCTTTCTAGTTTGTACAATGTTTGAGCTGTTTGAAAGCATTCAGAAATGGATATTTGACATAGTATTCTGAGTTTTCAAGCAGCTTTGCAGTGGAAGGGGGCTAGTTGGCATCTCTCCTTTATCAGCCCTCACCTCCATTCTCTGGGCCCAGGTGAGTATACAGTCTAGGTAAAGAGCTTCAGCGCTCATGTGAAATCTATTTGTAAATAAAATATCTGCCTACTCCCTACCTCCTGCTTATGTTTTTTAAGGAATAATGTGCAGTAGATGGTGTTTAAAATTTTTTAAAACTGTGGGAAGACATTATTCCATACTGACTCTGAGAAGAAGTCTAGAGCAGATAGAGGCAGGAAGAGTGATTAAGGAGTGTTTTGTAGGGGTGTGTGTGTGTGTGTGTGTGTGCGCACGCGCGCGCATGTGTGATTGGTATTGTCAAAGGAGATAAAGAGATCTTTGAGCAGATGAGAACTAGGTTAGGTACCAAGTTCTGAAGAGAAGAGGGCAGAGGGTGAGAGGAGAGGGGCCATATAATTGGTTTCCTCGAAGGCAGTATTCCTAGGAGCCTCTGGGCAATGAGTTGCAGGAGTTTAAGGGATATTTCCTAAGGGAAACTATAAAGGTCTTTATTTCTTATAACAATCTATGAGCTGTGCATTAGGGGAGAAATGTGTGTCTAAGCCTGTAGGATGTCTGTTTTTCCGTCTGAGGCCCTGACCAATTATGGGAGCTATTGGTTCTCCCTGTTCTTGTCTCAGGTCACCTCAGTAGGTGCTTACTTGTTGCCTCTGAGTTGCCAGGCCCTGTGCCAGTGTTAAGGGAGTCTGGAGTTGGGGATTGCATCAAGATGAAGAAGGACTTTTTTCTTCACTTAAAAAGTTTACATTCTGTAATTATAAAGGAGAAACCATGGACGTATAAGCCTTTGTAAACTCTAATTGGCTGGAGATAGTGAGTATGTGTCTGTTTGTTGAATAAATACATGAAAGAGGAAAATATTGATGTTGAATGGATGGCAGTGATGTTGCTAAACTAGAATTTGGATTTTTGATCCATAACTTAAGACCCTAGCATGGTTTGTTTTTGGCAAGGTGAGGGTAGATCTCAAAATCATATGGTTGAGATTTAAAGTAAATATGAAGAACAAGACCAATAATCAATATGCTGGTATAGACTGTACTTTTGGAAAATGAAGGTGGTAAAAAGGAATGTGGGAGATACCTAGTGATTTGCATGGAAGATCAGCAATGGTACTTTAAGTCAAAATTATGGCCTCTAACACTTACATACCTTTGCAGAACATGGGAAAGGAGCAAGGCCTAGTGAGATTTTATTTATTTAGAGATTTATTTATTTATTTTAGAGAAAGCATGCCTATGGGGGGAGGGGCAGAGGGAAAGAATCTTTAAGCAGACTCCCGGCTTAGCACAGAGCCTGGTAAGGGGCTTGATCCCATGAGCCATGAGATCATGACCTGAGCTGAAACCAAGAGTTGGCCACTTAACCAACTGAGCCACCAAGGTGCCCCTAGGCATTGTGAGATTTTAATACATGGCAAGAGTTTTATATACTTTCATAATTGTTGAGATTCACTGAGATATGACTCAAAATTGAAAGATGGTGATAGTATCCCTTTAAAAGGAACATATTGTGATAAGAAGTTAGAAATATAGTTATGTATTAAGGAGACATAGTATACACCATTGTGAGTTTCTACACTGGTCTATCACTGAGGAAAATTGAAAAGGGAATCAGAAATTATATTACTGGAGGAGTGTTTTCAAGCTTCCTGGCCAGATGGAAAGAAGAGATAATAGGCTTTTGATAGAAGTCCAAGAGATGACCTGTATCAAGGCACAGTCATGATTGAAGGATTTTAGTTATTAAAAGTCTGCTAGAATTCTCAACCTGCTAAGAAGCTCAGTGCTTGCAAGCTCATGAGGTCTTTTCAGAAATTGGTAACAATTTCCCGAAACATAGGCCATTAGAACAACAGTTCCTCTGGGTCTGTTTCTGATATATAGAAGGAATTTATTGACAGTTGAAAGGAGCGGAAGCTTTGGGGGAAGTCCTTTGACGTCTTAGAGTTCATGATAATCACTGATGGGGAAACCTGGCAATGTCAGCCATGTGCTACACACACTTCCAGAGGGTAGATTTCAAAAAAAAAAAAAAAAAAAATTAAGGAAAACATAAGCATGATTTTATGGCATGCTATATCAAAGAGAAAATGACAGCATATTTAGAAATACAGTTTTAACTCTGCATATTATAAACCATCCATCTGATAATAATTAGGGGGAATTCCAAAAAGAAATTAAGATTGTTATGTAGAGAGATCTCCAATGAACTCAGATTTTTGTAAGATATGTGTGATAGAAAAAAAGGGTACAAGTAAATTAAAAAGCATAAGGATGAGCCATGTGGATGAGAATAACATCCATAAGGCTCAAGTATACTCAGATTTGCAGAAAGTACCACTGACAATAAAAATAAAATGGAATTTCTTCAATATATTCTGAGAAAGTAAACGATCCAGCAGAGGCCGTGTGCCAACACTGGGGAAGAAGATGCAGTATTATATATTACCCAGTAGAGTTCCTTGTATCAGCTTGATCTTCCTACTAAAAGGAGTGGGGCAAACATTGGAATGGGAAATGCAAACTCAATACAAATAAAGCGATGAGAGAGCATTAGCAGTTCACATGAATCCAAATTGTATGAAGCAAATGAATGACACCTTAGGGTACTCAGAAAATTCAAACAAATTAACTGAACAACTATTTGTTATTACAGAGAAATTGTGGAAACTGGGTAAGATGTAGGAGACAGAAGTCGAGGAATTATTCTAAAAATCTTTAAAGGAAAGGTGATCTCTGTGAACATACTACTCATTTCTGTCACTATTTAGCCATATCTCTTATTAATCTGTTACAACTCCCCCAGCCTTTTTTTTTTTTGCTGACAATTTTAACACAATCCCAGATATCATGTTATCTCTAAATGTATCAGTATTCATTTAGAAAATAAAAAAGGTTATTTTTACACATAACCACAATACCAGCAGAGGTGGCTTATTTAACAAAGATTTGTGATTTACCAGAAGTGGAAAATGATCACTGGGACATAGAACGTGTTGATACAAGGCCATACTATACTGGCTTCATCTTTCTTTGGGATATCTTAACTTGCTAAGAAATGCAACCAAAATGATACTATATATCTGAACCTAATAAAGAAATTTGACAAGGTCCTCTAAGTTGTGGACAAGATGGAGACATACAGATTGGATCCCAATATTCAATTGAAATAATGAATTTCTGTTCAACTGGAGGGAAGTTTCTGTTCTTAACCTTGTCATTTTTGATATTTTTGCCAATGACTTTGAAGAAGAAACAGAAGGTCTGTTTATCCAAGTTGTGGATAATAGAGTCATCAGCCAAAAAAGTCTTTACTATCTGGAAGACAGACTGACTCCAATATGCTGGAATTTAACAGGTCTGAATATATGGTCCCTTGTTAAAATTCTGCTGTAAAAGATAGGTAATTTCATGTGGCAGTGAGTACACATTTGACTAATGGTGTGATGAGGCTTCCAAAGAAAAGGGAAAATGATTCAAGGTTGTAGGTTCTAGATGTCTAGAAAGACAACAGATATAGCCTCATTCCCTCCTTGCTCTAGTGGGTCACTTAAAGGGACTGATGTAGACAGATTGAATAAGAGACATACAGTAACCAGTGTGGGTAAGCCATGTCATTTAAACAGTGTGTTGAAAGAAATAATAAATATTCCGGAAAAGAGGTAACTTGGGTGATGTGATAACCATCTCCTGATATTTGAAGGGCTATCATGTGAATGTATAATTGCATTTTCTGTGAAGACTTGAGGTTTAGCATTTTAACCAGTAATAGAACTTCCAGGGAGACAGATTTTGGCTCAAGATATGGAAGAATTTTCAAATGGTCAGTCATCTGAAGTGAAATGTGTGACTTATATTTAAGTCATTGGAGGTGTTCCAGAATAGAGGCATCATTTCACGGGATGTTATAGCAGGCACCCAAACTTTGGATGATTGACACTTAAGGTCTTTTTTTATGCCTGAATTTTTAGCGTTCTATGAAGCTGTTTTCAGCTTGCTTAACTTCAAAGAGCCCAATTTTCTAGTAATTCAGTCTAAGACAATTATGTTTTAACCTCAAAGGGATGGTACAACTTAATAGGGTTCTTGCCTAGCTTCCTTTCTCCCTAACTTTTTGCCTGATTTATATTCAAGTGGCTTCTGACTGCCATCTTGTCTTTCTGAAAATTCCTTCCTCCTTTAAACTCAAGACCCTTTTATGGTTCACATATCCAGATTACCTATAGCTTTCCAATTTCTAGCTCTGGCTAGATGGAAGGGCTTCTTAACATTTGATTGGCAAGAGTTTGGTAACAACCCTTCAAGAAGACCCAATGAATATTCTATTTCTCCTAGGTTCTTACATTTGACCAGCTCTAGAACTTTCCATGAAAACCCAGTCTTTTTTTTTTTTCTCCAAAGATTTATTTATATATTTTAGAGAGAGCCTGAGATAAAGATAGAGAGAGAGAGGGCATGGGGCGGAGGGGCAGAAGGAGAGGGAGAGAGAAACTTCAGACTCCATGCTGAGTGCAGAGCCTGATGCGAGACTCGATCTCACAACCCTGAGATCATGACCTGAGCTGAAACCAAGAGTCAGACGCTTAACTGACCACCCCACCCAGGCAGCCCATGAAAACTCATAGTCTTTATACACTTGCAAGTTTCAATAACTTAACTCTGGACATTATAACCTCCACAATTACATTAAAGTCCTTCTCTCGCAAATGAATTTATTTTGAAACCCATTTGGCTTGTGGGAGAGTTTGAGGTCGTGGTGGCAAATACAAATAGAGGGGGGCAGGGATACGAGGAGACAAAATTGGAGACAAAGATTTGGGGGAGTTTTTATAACGGATAGGTGGTTTTCTTGTAGAGAGACAGTAATGGGAATTTCAGTTTAGGGTGGGTGTCCTCCCCTGATATTATGCCACGTGTGTTCTGATAGTTAGATAGGAGACTTGGATTTATTTGACACTCAGACCAAACATTAGTACAAAGAAAAGAGTAAGAGAAAATAGCATTTGTATTCTTTTGTGCCATGGCCTGGGCTAGGTACTTTATGTTACCGCTGTCAAATCTCATGATAACCCATGGAGGTAGGTGGTAAAAGATGCAGGTAAGGCAACAGGTCAGGAGGTCACATACTTGGCCAAGGGTCACTTACTAGCCCACAGCTAGTAAGCTATAGATTGGTGATTTACAGTGACATATGTTTGCCTTTTCTCCCACACCACGCTGCATTCTCTGTCACACAGATAGAGGTGAGGGTCTCAAGACATAACATTTAGCAATGGAGCAATGAGGCCATAATGATCTTTTCATCATTTTAAGCAACGAATGGTTATTTGCTTTTAATGGAACATTCGTAAGATTAAAATATCGAATTTCTGGAACCCCCTTGAGTTCAAACAGACAGTTCACTTTAAGAAGCCATAAGGCACATGCAAAGTTGTCAGCCATCAAATACATCAAGCAGGTAGCTCAAAGCACTCTGTAAAACATGAAAAAATGAGGTCGTTTTTTAAATAATTCTCTAGCTGCCCTGGTTGCCCCTGCCCAACCGATGTGGTGAATTTGCTCGACCTCAAGTGTTTCAGGTGACAAGATTAAATCAATACGGGAAAAGGTTTCTTGAGCTCCAGATATCTTGAGCTCAATGAGATTTGCTTGAGAGGAATGCAACTCTAGGCTCAGGGCCGTAGGAAGCCTTCGGCAGCTGGTGGCGTGTTGGTGAAGGGCTGTGATAATGCGCCCCCATCAATTCCCTTATCTCCTGATTACACTGCTTTGTAGAAGCTAGCCCTAGAGTCAATCTCTTCAATTGATTTTGCTGTCAGGAGTCAGTTCGAGTTCACATAGAAAAGGAAGATTAGTACCTCACTGGTTAAGTGCTTTAGCAATTTGCCCTACGTGTTAAATTATGGGCTTTATCAGCTCAGAGCTGCTTAATTTCTGGAGCAGGGAGAAAATGATACCATTTGGGTCAACGGTTGATCTTTACGTTTCAGTCATTGGGGAGTTTGGCAGTTTGAACTTCTCTGTAACTTTAGTGAAATCCTCCAAGTCCTGGGACTGACTTTTCAATATCGCTAGCAGTCCCTGTCTCTCTTGATAAATTGCATGGTCACATGACTCTGAATTGCTGTAGAGTCTGCCTCCACTATCTCTCCCAATTTTTTTAAATAAGTGTAAGAATTGGCCAGAATAATACTACTGTTACTATTAGTGTTAGTCCCCAGTTTGTGTGATCGTGTGATGCAGCATGCGGAGAACGCAAAGCAACAGCATTACAGAGAGTTGACAGAAAAGCTGCAGTCAGCTCAGGAAGAAAGGTTAGAAGAAACCACAGTCCTAGTCCCCAAATTCCACTAGGACTGTTAGAGGACAGACAGTATCTCACTCCCATCATAGTCTCTGTTATCCTCACTGAAACTCCTGGGAACAAAATCCCTTTCTTCTATTTGTAAATTATCTTACCCTCCTTGAAATCTCTTAACAATTTCTGTTACATGACTAATGGGACTTCTATTGGCAAATCATTTTTTTTTAAGGAATGGTAAGATTTCTAGTGAATCTTCTTGTTGGAGTTTGGAAGAGTCTTGGTGATAGTCTTCCCCTGTGTTGTTCTTATCTCAAAGTTTTTTTTTTTTTAAATATATGAACATTAATGTTCAGAAAATAATCCCTTATAATTTTTGTGAGCAACAGAGAAATAGGAAGATTTTGCTCCCTAACTTGTTTCTGATTACCTTGGCTTCTGACCATTTCTCTTCCCTGTATGGACCTCTGCTTGCCCATAGCCCCTCAGATTTCCTCTGCCTTCCCCACAGCTACCAGCTGAACAACTTCTGGAAGGTGGACTTGGCATGCCTACGGGCTGGGAACAAGCTATGCATACTGGGCACATGGACATACATTTAGGGTATCAGTTTGATTTCATCGTGGAGGACTTCCTTGAAGAAGCTTTTTCTAAACTGTGACCTGAAGGACGGATGTGTGAGCATTACCCAGGTAGAGAAAAAAAAAGCAGGGACAAAGACCCCAAACTGAGAATGTAAAGGTAAAGAGGGGAAGATAGGAACAGGTGAGTTTGACGTAGGCAGAGCTAGATTTTGGAGGAGCTTTTCCAGTTTCAGTTTACTTTGCTAAGGAGTTTATATTTATTCTGACGGAAGGAAGGGCATACTTTCTTGGTCCTTCAGAAAATTTGTAGTTCCTAATAGCAGGGATTTACTTTCCCATCTCAAACAGGTTTGCTCTTTGCCAAATGAGGATGTATCCTGCGAGGAATAGAAGGGCAGCTAAAAATCCTCCTACTGTTTTTCATGAACAAGTGTGAATCCTGAACACATTTAGCGTCAAACCTACATCTTATGATGAATCACTTTTAGTGATTAGCCACTTCGAAAAATCATATTCCTTGTATTTGTAGAGCCTCCTCCACTCAGCTGGATCTGATCACATGCCCCTCCTTAGCTGAAACCATTGAAGAGCCTCTCATTCCCATGATTCCTGGGTTCTTCGTGGTCTGTTCTCACCACATGTCCCACGTCATCTGCTTACTCTTTCCCTCAGTCCCAGAGTTCAAGCCTCACTGACTTTTGTTCAGGCCCTTGTCTTTTCCACCATAGAGAATTTGCATCTGAGAATTTGCACCTCCTTTTATAATATTATTTCGTTTCCTCCTCACCCAGCTAATGCTCATTTCTCCATCAGATTTCCATCAGGCAAGCCCCATCATTGCCTCCCCAGGGATGTCTTTCCCAGCCCTTCTCTCTGACCAGGCTGGATTCCCTCTGTTGTATTTATCTTGTACTTATCGAGAATGACAGCCCTGCTTCCCAAGAGTTAGTACAGGCCTTAGGTCATGTCAGATGGGTCCAGAACCCCATTTCTCCTTTTGGTATGTGTATCTGGAAATTTCTTGGTAGAACAATTAACCATAAAAGTTTTCCTCACTGCTTCCTGGTACAGGTCTTCACTGCTCTTTTGTGTTTCGGTAGGCTCCGTTCTTTCCCTTTTCAAGCAGTGACTGTTAGGTCCATTCCAGCAACTTCAAGCACTTCTCAGTATTATTTGTAGACTCTTCTTCCTTCCCTGTCCCTTCCATGTAGCTATTCTTCCTGCTTCTATCCTTAGTCCTGTTCTTTTCTCCCCATATAAACTTCCCTTACGTTATCACATCTATCCTCATGACCTCTGCTGCTACTTAGACCGTAGTGAGTCTCAGACCTTATGTTACTTCTCTCTACATCTACCTTTCCTTGAGCTCAGTTGCATTTTTCTTAAAAACAATGGAATATTTCACTTTGAGATCTTGAAGTCACCTTATAGTCTCTGTTTAATGTCAACCTCTACATTTCTTTTCCCATTAACACTGCTCTTTCTCCTCTATTCCCCAAGCTAGATATCTTGGAACTGATTCTGACTCTTTCCTCTTTCTAATTCTTTCCACCTTCACTTCTACACTCATCTGGTCACCAAATGCTGTGAGGCCCACTTCTTAAGTGTCTCTCGAATCTGGCTTCTCTATTCTCACCTTTCCCCAAGAGGATATCTCCCTAGTCTCTCTCGATTAAACCTTATGTCCAGTTTAGCCATCTATAGTTTAGTTTCTGCACAATATTGTCATCAGAGTTAGCATTCCAAAACAAATACAAATTTGATCACTCAACAAGTTTGGTTAACAATCTTTGTTCATTATGCATTTTCTACAAGATGGTTTTTAAGATCCTGGCATGATGTTCCATGTCCAGGTCATCTCTTGTTACTTTCCCCATGAATTGTTCACTCTGATCATGTTGGTCTTCCCATTCTCTACACACTTGCTTCCCTCTGTGGTTTTGTTCACGTTGCTTCCTCTATCATCCATTCCTTCTCTGTCTGGGTAACTTCTTCAATCTTCAAATGTTACTTTCCTTGTGAACTTTCCCTGGAACTCCCTAGTAAGAAATAGTAACTGTCCCTTCCTTGGTATTGCCACAGTATTTAGTACATGCCTCTGTACCACTTACAATAAATAAATAATATACATAATAGATATAGCTTGTTGTTTTGACTTATGGGAATACTCTCCTCACTAAATAGAAACATTGTGAAAATAGGGACAGCATCTTAGCATGGTCTTTATATCTCCAGAGCTTAGTACAATGTTTGGATCTAGACTGCATGGTAGGAATTTGAAACTTTTTTTGTCAATTTGAACTTAGCAAATGGGACCACTGTGCATTGGATAGACACTCTTCTATTTAGAAAATGGGCACAAATTGTTGATTAAAAAGGATAAATATCAAGAATCAAACAATGGGTATTTTTAAAGTTAGCATTGAGTGAATCATTTGCTAAAATATTAAAAGGTGAAAATATAGTTAACATGTATTTGACTTAATGTATACATGTTAAGAAAAGAATAAATAGAGCCTCGGAATGGTTAGATCTCAAGAAATCAAGGCCTTTGTTTTTGTTTTCCTGTCAGGTTTTCCAGAGGTAAGAGAAATGGGGCAGACCTATGAACGCTGTGTTGTTAGGCTGAGGCAGAGGACAGGTGCCATGGCGATGAAGACAGGTGCATTGAGAGACGCACTGATTTTAGGGAAGACAAATTAATCCACAATAAAGTCATTAAAGGAGTCATTTTAGAGGTTATCCTGCATTTGGAAAAATGCAATTAGTTATAATTTCAATTCATGGTATTTTCTGCTGAATGGTGAATTAGTATTCAGTGATAAATACATTTTTGGGGGGGTAAACTCGGCCTCTGCTTGGCTCATTGGTAGTCTGATGAGAAACTTTACTGCACTCCGTGTCAAGGGTTAGGCATAAAAGCATTTCATTCTGAAGTTAAAATCCATTTCAGTCAAGTAGATTGGAAATAATTATATTGTAGGACCAACTCACAATTTTCTAGTTTTAGAAAAGGGAAGGTTGTAAATGAAATTTAGGTTAGAATAGGAATTTAAAATAATGATATACATGGAATGTTACGGTTGAAAAAGACTTTACATGCATCTAATTTACCCAGAGAAAACTGGGACTCTAAAAAGTTAAGTGACTTGTCGAAAGTCAAGTGAGTCGGTGGCCAAGCTTTGGTTGAGCCTGAGTGAACTGAGTCCTCATCCAACACTCTTTCTATCACCACAGCACTGATTTCCCATAAGAGTGAAAGTATGCTTAAAATTTTCCTATCTTGGGCTAGTGGCTTTAATTTTTTTCTGCTTTGAAAGTTTTTTGATAGCTTTTATTCAGTTAGCATTCTTGGATTGAAGAGTATTTATCTACATAGAGAGTTATATCCTTAATACTCAACACCCTTATAAAATAATAAGTCACCTTGGGAAGGTGTATTTATTTTCCAGAAAATTTATAAGAATATGCTCCATCAGTTTAAGAAATACTTCATAACAAATACTTTCTTGACTTTTTTAAAAGTGCCTGGTGCAAGACGGTCTTTGCAACCTGCTAGGATAAAGTAGTTTCTTGGTTAAGCAGTTGAATTTAGTAGAGGTTTGTATTTTATTCTTTCCGAAGTCATGTTTGATGTGATAGTCAGCTCTACCTCTCCTGTTGTAACCTCTAGAAGTGCTGCATTCTTCAATATTAGCCCAGGGACGTCAAACCTTCTATTTTGAGAGAAGAAAGATAGAAACTAAGAAGAAAAGGGAAAGGTATAGGTGGCAGGAGTGGAAGCCAGAAATCAGCCCTCAAAACGTCCTTCAACTCCTCTTGCCTAATATTTGTAGAGTGCTGAGTTGATGACAAAGACTTTCATGGACTCTAGCCATTTTATTTTTACAGGAGTGCTCTGTGGTATCATTGTGGACTTCATTGTATAATGAAAGCTGAAGCTCAGAGATGCCAGATAATATTTCCCATGTAATATAGCCAGCACATTGCAGAACTGGGATCTGCCCAAGGTCTGAAGACCCCTAGCCTATACTTTTTTCTTCTCTCCCAGTTGTCACATTTCCAGTGTGGAGACCCTCTAAAGTTAGCAGTGTTTCAACCTCTTGTGGGGTTCCTCTGCAGCGTTTCATCAAACACTTGGGCTCTGCAACTGAAAAGTCGATAACTTAGTCTTTCAAAGATCTCACATAACCATTTTTGTTTGGTTTATTCCAGGATTCTAATAATCTTCCAGTAGGAGAGTTTTAAAGATGTTTGTGGAAATGAAAACCACAGCTTTTACAAAAGCAATGTTTCCTATCTTTCCAAGAAGAACCCAAGTTTTTCAAGAGTATGGATTAGGTAGTTCTGTTTTTTTAAATTTATCTCCTCCCTGTCCCCACAATAGTTACTAGCATGATAGTCTACTTAGAGAGAGTGAGATTTTGGATGTTAATTCCTGAGTGATACTAATATCTGAGCTTTCATTTAGCTCCAAGATTTTACAACTCTATGGGTCTCTACAATGGAAAAGAAATTTATAATATTATACATACTGTCATTACTATGTCATTCAAATATATATACATGCCATTTCAGAAACTCAATTATATTTATATGCAAGAATACTGTAGATACAATCGCCTTTCCCACATTTGTTTCTACACTAAGTCCAATCTTCATGTTAAGTTACATACATATAAATGACAGGTGTGTGTGTGTGTATGTGTGTGTGAATATGTTTATGTGTGTACATGTGTCCCAGTTCTACACATCGGCTCCTCACTGTAGCACCATCAGGCCTTCTCAGTTTTGGTGATGGTGGGCTGGATCACTTGGGTAAGGCCATGACAACAGAGTTTTCTGCTATTGATGCGTATTACCCCTTAAATAAATAAGTAATTGATGGGTGATACTTTGATGCCGCATGAATATCTAAATAACTTTCTTATCCTTCTGTGGAAAAAAAAAAGAGCCCATGCTATCTTCCTCCCTGATCTGTCTTCTGTTAACTCTACCACAAGCAGTATCCTTTTATTAACTCTACCCCATGCAATATCCTTTTCAAATTTACTGTCTTGGGTGTCTCCAAATCACTCTCAGTTTCGATGCTTCACAAGGTTTTGCAGAACTTAGAAAAGCTGTTATACCCATGGTTATGGTTTGTTACAGGGAAAGAACGAAGAGTAAAATCAGCAAATACAAAAAGTGTGTATGGCAGAGTCCAGGAGAAGTCAAGAGCAAGCTTCCAGTGGAGTCACACGAACAGTTCTTACTTCTCCCAGCCAACACGTGTGACAACATATATGATGCATTTCCCACCAGGGAAGCTCACTTGAGCCTTGGTGTTTAGGTTCACTGGGAGTCAGTCATGTAGCCAAGGAGCACAGTTTCTACCTATCTACCCCACCCCCCTCAGAGGTCAAACTAATATAGCATGGCCTAGGGGAGCAGAAAAACAAAAACAAAGGTAAACAAAGACAATCTTATCAGGCAGGATATTTCAAAGGCTTAGACATTATCTTTTGGGAACCAGTTCAGGGCCAGTCCTTTTTTTGTCTTGTGCAGGGTTTCAGTACACAAGCCCACTGGGTTAACCCTTTACTGCATACTTCCACAAATATATTCATTCTTTAACAGTTTCTTAAGAAACATTTCCTGTCTTACATCTTTGGCCCTTCCTTCTCTGTTGCACTTATGAGTCTTCAAAATGTCACTAATTATAGCTAAAAAGCTGTGTATAACATCAGTGGTACATGTATTTCGTAGAAAAGGGATGTCACAATTTTTGAAAACAAATTAGACATAAAAATGAATCAGTATCATGACTTCCAATGTTCTTTTGAGAAGCTGAATATTAATATATATTTTCTCATCTAATCAAACTCATTCGTCCCCTCAAGAACCAGCATTCACACTAAATTAAATTTTTCTTATTTAATTTGTTTCTGTTTTGTATAATCACTAGTTTCATAATGTGATAGTTTTTTATTTCTTTTTTTATGTCAATTCTGTGATCTTTCTGTTGCAGTAAAGCTTATGTAATGTTTTTGACGTGACTTAGGAACTCAGTCACCGCTTAGAGCACTGATGTTCTATACAAATTCAATCAAGGTCACAACCACTCCACTGAAAATTAATTTAGGAATATAATTTGCTTGTAATTTTAAGATTGCTTGTGTTTTCTTGGCATCTGAGGCAAAGTCTCTTTTTTGTCTGATTGGAAGGTATTTTTATATAGCTATATAAACCATTTGTTAAAAATAAGGCTTAATTCTTAATCCACTGTTAATTTTCAGAGTGCTAGTGGACTATTTTCTCAGTGATTGTTTTCTGTTTAATGCTAGAATATTTCATAGATACATAAGATACGTTAGTAGTCAGAGTTCTTTTATACACATAACAGAATCCACTGTGGCTTGTTTAATTAGATGAGTATTTATTCAGGGAAACAAATCAAGAGCTTAGAGGTTCATTGAGAAGCCCGAAGAAACATGCTGTGGCTGAACTGCTGCCAGAACCACGGTATAGGACCAGGCTACCAAGGAGCTGCCTCTGCCAGGGGGATTGGAGCTGCTACCCAGGCAGCTACTGCCGTGGTTTCTGACACCAAGAACTCACCCACTGCCAGCCTCAGTGCTGGGAAGATAGGTGTCTTGAATCTTGCTTTGCTTGCTTTGTGTAAATCCATCCCAAGTCATGAAAGTCTGAAGTGAGTGCGTTACTCTAAGTGACTTAGTTTTGAATTAAGGTCTTACACAAGGATACCTGATTGGTGGCAGTTGCATAACATGTAGAATGGTAGCTAGAGAGTTTGAGAAATACAGTTTTCTAGCTTACCTGCTTTAGCATGCTAGAAGGGGGTTGGAACAGGTGCTGCACCAGCAAACCCACCATCTATCATAAGAAGGACAGATGTGATGAGTGGCCAATGCACTTATTTCTCTCAGTTTTCCCATCTATCAAATTGGATGCCATGTTGGTTGGAAGGATTACCTATACACAGCAGAGCACTTTTATGCCTAAAGGCAAGTGCTTTCCTTTTCTTCTATCAGTTAGGGCCTGACCAGAGAGTAGTTTTCTAAAATGTATTCAATTTCATGTATACTGGTGTGGGATTTTCTATTTTCTCTAAACAAGAGCTGGGGCTCTGTAAGATCATCACTGATGAGGTTGCTTTCGAGCTGGAGGGTGGGGGCATAGATTATGGAGCCTCTGAGATAAATACACTGGAGGCTATCCAGGGAGGTTTTAAAAAACTTATCTGAGGAGAATGGAATGATTTATCCCGAGCCACAGGCCTTTGGAATTCTTAAGATCTCAATTCTTCCTGCCACAATTTTGCATTCTTATGTCATCCTTTAAATAGAGATAAATATTATTTGAATATTTTCCAAATTTTTCTCCTAATATCTTTACTTCCCCATGGGTCAAGCCATGGTGGTGTTCTGCCTAATTTACAGCTTACTAATTCTTGGACGACGCCCTTCGTCAAATGTGTGAAAACATCAGAATGGAATTTCCTGTTTCTAAGTGTGTTTAAGTCTTCATCCCTTGAGAAAAGGCCTTACTGTGTCTTATTTGTTGTCTTTAATATTGAAGACTTTTGGCAACTTGTAAATTCCCTTGTTACCAATTTCTTCTCAGTAGCTACTGAAATGCCCTGGAAGTAAGTTGGTCATTGGGGGACAGTTCAGAGAAACGAGTATAATTTCTGCACTACCAAGAGACCAATAGTAAATATATGTATTAAACATTATAATGTATTCAATAAAATATCCAGGAAATTTTCAGGGCTAAAATAACATATTTTTCTTAGATTCCACTTCTGGGTTTAAAACTTTTACATGACTAAAAATACGAATCACCACACCAGTTTTGGCAGATTTATCTCCAGCCGTTGTTTATATAAGAAACATGTATCCAACTGAGTTTCACAAATAGACTTGAAGTAATTTAGTTTAGAGCACAACATTCCATTTAACCAAGAGGCTGCTGTGAAGGGAAGATGTTACCCGTTTCCAAGTGTTCTCCTGCTGACATTTACGCTCTTATAGCTGCGAGCCCACTAATGCCTTCACAGCCCAGCTGCAGACATTAGAACTGACTTCCCAAATGAGCTTGATTATTCAAGTAGAATTATGTGTTCAACTATAATTCCTTTCATTGTGTGATTTTTAGAAAAAAATGTGGCACATAAATGAATGGAGGGGCATATTATTTGAAAAAAATTTCATATCAGAAAGACTGAAAGATATGACATATATATTAGAATAAACCAGAACCTTATTCAAAGTTTTGTTTTCAGATAATATCCTTCTTACATTTCCATGTAAATGACATGATCAAAAGAAACTCAGACATGTTTACTCTATAGCAACTCAGTCTCTGTGGTGTCCTTGGGCAGTTTTTTTTTTTTAATAGAATTATTTTTGAGATATCAGTTATTTAAACATTTTTTCACCATCTATTGAACTCATCATCTTTATGAAAAGGTTAAATAAGGACTTTTCTTGTCTCTAAAGGTGGTAAATTTTTCATCCTGGTTTGGAGTTATTATTTGGAATGTCTCTCATGTAGGTGGCTGAGATGTCCCAAGGTAATCTGGCATTTGCTTCTCTTTTTCTATTATGTGAGTGGTAAAAGCATTCTCAGAATATGAGCCCAGAGATGCACTAAAATAAATTTCCAGTTATTCATAACTGATTATATGTTTCAATTAAGTAAGTTGTTTCATCCTCCCCTGCCCCATCTTCAACAAAATGTTTAAGAGAGAAGGTGATATATTATGCTTATTGGTGAAGTGAATGTTATCTGAACATTTGTGCATTTTGAATAACATTTAATGGAACTTGATAATGTTGGAGGATTTGTCCTAGCAGATACCAAGGTTTATTATAAAGCTTTGGTGATTAAAACAGTGTGGCAGACATTTAAATAACTAGACAAATAGAAGAGAATAAAGAATACTGAAACACATGCAAATGAGGAAATCTATAAAGCAGATACATATGGTTTTGCTAATCACAGTGGGGAGAAAATGGACTATTAACAAATTATGTAGGATAATTATTCATGTGGAAAGTCAACTTCCATGCCCATCCTGTACTATAACAGACATGTATCAGGTGGGCTGAAATATGAATAATAAAATATTTAATAGAAAATATAGAATGCCTTTATGACTTTGGGATAGGAAAGAATTACATAAGAAAAAAGTACAAACTATAAAGGAAGTGAGTGATAAAGTTAAATTCATTAAAATGAAGAATTTCTCTTCATTATAAGACCATTATAAAGAAAGTAACATCCCAGCAACAGGGAGAAAACATTTGCAAGTAAAAATTGAAAAGGATTTTGTATACACAAAATATACGTTTTGATATATACAAACTATCCTTAGAGGCAATCATAAAGAAACAGCACAATAGAGAAATGGGCAAAAGATGTGAACAGGAATTTCATAAAATAAGGCTCCAAAAGACCTATAAATACACAAAAGAATGCACAGTCTCATTAATAATCAGGGAAATGCAAATTAAAAATATAATGTGATAAGCCTTATATCTATCAGAGTTTTTAAAAATGAATATGTGGTTGCTGGGGCACCTGGGTGGCTCAGTCAGTTAAATATCTGACTCTTGATTTCAGCTCAGGTCATGATCTCAGGGTCGTGGGATACAGCCCCATGTTGGGCTCTGTGCTCAGCATGGAGTCTGTTCCAGATTGTCTCCCTCTCCCACTGCCCCTTCCCCTGCTCACTCTCTCTCCCTTTTTCTCTCAAATAAATAAATAACTAAAATCTTAAAAACAAAACAAAAACTCTGTATATGTGGTTGCTATTGTGGACAATAAAGAAGAAATATATTAAAAACATTGTTAAATTGATAATAGCTTTTTTATTACATATTTCTCAATGTTTCTTAAAAAGTACAATTATAAGCATTCAAATAATTTAAATTTTTTTTACTCTAAAAAGTGTTTTTGTGTGTGTGTGTGTGTGTGTGTGTGTGTTCAACAAGACTAGGAAACAATGCCCTAGACCAATTTCTAGTCCAGCTTTTTCTTAAAGCAGATAAGGAAAGTATGATTGAGTGAGTTGTTTTAAGTTCTACATCTAGTTAGTGAATGCAGAAAGACTCAAACCCAGGTCTCCTTACTCCTAGCTTGAGTGATAGTTCTACTTATATAACAGAAGAAAGTCCTAACTTCTATGTGTACTTGGAAAGACTACATAATCTCTCCCCAACTGGTGTTTCCAGTTTCATCATCCATTAATTTTATGCTCCATCCCTGACTTTGCCACAACTAGCTTTTCCTTTATTTATTAAAAACAACTTGCATATTTCTCCTGGGTTCTATTATATCACTATTTAAATTCCACCCACCCTTTAAGATCCAGTTTTAACCCCTTCCTTCCTAGTATCCCCTGCTTGAACCTCCCCAACCCAAAGTAATTTTTCCCTCATCTGAACTCTCATAGACATTTCTAAGTCATTGTAAGACAATTGTCATGTGACATTGTTCATGGTGTATTACCCAACTTTCATTAATTTGACAATTATTTATTTGTCCTTATTAGGTTTTAAGGACTGAGGAATCATTGCTACTCAAGAAACACGTGGTCTTCTGTTTTGGGGATTTGATAACTCAATACATTTTGTTTTTCTGAGATTATCCTCTTTTCTCTAAGTTTTTGCAAATGGCTCATGGAGAGAGACTTTATCTCTAACCTAGAATAGTTTCTAGTGTTGAGTAGGCTCAAGAATTGTGTGTCAAATTTAATTTTCAAGAAAAGAAGCAGGTTTAATTAATTAATTTTTACTCAGCACCTACTCTATTTTTCCTTGAAGATTTTTTGACTATTAGATTAATGTGGGTTTCTATGAATGAAAACTTTTGGGTGATTCAGCTGAAATTGTTGAACTGATTTAGTACCTTGAAGCTATTTTTAAAATTTATTTTTTTGTAGTAATCTCTACATTCAATGTGGGACTCAAACTCAGGACCCTAAGAACAAGAGCTGTATGGTCTACTCACTGAGCCAGCCCAGCACCCCCAAAGCTATTTTTAATGACCCAAGTTCTAACCTTTGTCATTGCAGAGGAAAGGATAGGAGAAAACACAAAAATATGAGCCATGAATGGTGCTTTATGTCAGACACAATGTCTGATAGTAGAAAGAGGGAAGTGGTATCTCCTTGCCATGCAATAACCCTAAAAATGAAACAAACTAGTCAGAGCAGAATAATCTTAATAGAAGGCTTTATTGTAATGACTCTTTGAATCATAGGCAATCATTTTAATGACCACTTAAGTAATATGTTCAGTGGTATATACAATTGTACTGTAATGAAAATAATCAGTAGCCTTAGTTTTGAAAATTGTGGTAGACAAAAGCTTTCTTTTGATTTCCATATATTCTGAGGTTTCTTCTATCTTTTGTGGGGCAAATGTATTTGAAGTTTTTCCAGAGAGTGGTATTTGTTCATTTGTACCTCTAAAGATGCTGGAACATGCTTATTGGTGATGGTCTCTGGTACCTGATAATTGAATTATTGTGGAAATAGGAATGTGGTTTCTTCCTTTTTACCATGTTATAGTCAAAGAAGGGAAAGTTAGTGACTTTGTACGCAGCCCAGCAAAGGTGACCTTAGCTTGTGTGACAAGAGGGCAGGTATCTAGATGCTATCACTTCAAGGAACATCAGAAAGCCTTTTTGTCACTGCAAATTTTCCTCTCACTTGTTTGCTGACACCTGCAGGATTTATTATTTATTTATTTATTTATTTATTTATTTATTTATTTATACACTAAACAGATTCAAGCCTGTCATTTAACATTTATGTAGGAAAGGCTTAAAATATAGGCTCATTCAAAGAGGGCACCATATATTTAAAAGTGGGAGAGACAGTGAAACTTGACCCTACAGAATTTTGTCCTCTGTCTTAATCAGGGATCATTGGGTTGCAAAACACAGACACTTCTCTAACTAGTTTTATAAATGAGAATATATTAGAAAGATATGGCTGTCTCTTATAGAACTCAGGACTGAGAAGTGAATTTGGTATTGACCTGCTGTGGCAGTTTCAGGGAGAACATTTGTAATCAGTGCAGAGACAAGATAATGAGATTTCTTATGGCCTTGGGGCAAGAAGTTCATCTCTAGAACTTCTTGGACTCAAGGGAGAACATACATCCAGTTTGCCTGAGACAGACCTGGATTTTGTCTTTTATTCTTTAAAAATTATATATTGGTCCCTGCTTTGGACTCCCAAAGATGTCCTGGTATGGTAGGTTCCCCCAAAATATGAGATAGGCCTCGGGTGCCTGGCTGCCTCAGTCAGAACGGCATGTGACTCTTGATCTCAGGGTTGTGAGTTTGAGCTCCACATTGGGTGTAGAGAGTACTTAAATAAATAAGTAAATTAAATCTATCTATCTATCATCTATCTATCTATCTATCTATCTATCTATCTATCTATCTATCTAGTAGGTCCTAACCTGAAATCTGTAAATGTTACCTTATAAGGAAAAGGGGTCTTTGCAGTTGGGATTATTATAGATCTCAATATAGAGAAGCTATCCTGGATTATCTTGGGCCCTAAATGCAATCACAAGTCTCCTTATAAAAGAGAGGCAGAGGGAGTCTTAGAACACAGAGATTGGAGTCTTGTGGCCACAAGCCAAGGAATGCTGGCAGCCAGCAGAAACTGGAAGAGGCAAGGAACAGATTCTCCCCTAGAGCCTCCAGAGGGAATGTGGCCCTGCTGCTACCATGATTTTGGCCCAGTGATATTGACTTCAGAACTTCTGACCTCTGGAACTGTAAGAAAATAAATTTCTGTTGTTTTAAACCACCGAGTATGTGGTAATTTGGCAGCCCTAAGAAACCAATGCACCTGGCTTAGAAGACAAATTGTGTGGTTGCTCTACTTACAGAGGAATAGTCCCAGAACCTGGAAAGTTACCTAATCTGATGCAGTACAGTTCCCATCTCTTCTTGTAGGCTGGCGGGTACCCGTCTCTGTATCTCTGCTTCATTCTTCTCTCTTGGCAGAACAGACTTGACTTAACTTGCCAGACCTTCCTGACAAGACTGCCTGGCTCCAAATACACACGAATCTGTAAAGCCTACTATGTGAGTTCTAACTGACCCATTTTCTCACCCTACCAATTCTAATTCCCTAGGGAAGAAAATGAGATCGACTCAGATCTGTCTCCAGACTAGTTCCTTATGTGTTAGCTATTTCTTTATCTAATCAGCTGTGAAGAGTAGGTGGGGAGAGCACATACTAGGAATGTGCTCGAGAGGCCTATTTCTTTGAAGATGTGTATGTGTGGTGGGTAGTTCAAGAGAAGGAAGCCTGGATAAAGAAAACTCCACCAAAAGTGTCCATTTGTTAAAAAAGGAAAAATTAACCCAATCAATATTAGGCTTTCCAGTGCTCATAAATATTTATTGCTACTGGTCTAGAAATTTTTAGATCAAAAAGAAAGGCTTCAATTTGAAATTCTTTGCTGTTACTTTTCCTATATATTTTATGTCTGAAGTTTTCTAGGTTGAAGTTTAGAAAAGGTCAATTTCCTTGATATCTTCTTTGAATATCAATCATATAATCTTCCTCTTATAAAATCAAAAAGATTTTTTTGATATTTTTATTGGTTTGTTTGCTTTCCATTATGTTACCACTCACTGAATATTATAATCTATTGAGAAATTGTTGGAAAGAACAGTGAACTTCAGAAGTTCCTGAATTATATTTCCTTTGAGATGATACAGATATTAACTTCTTTTATTAGTAAGTGTTCAATAAGTGGAACTTATTTCTGTTCAGGTCTTCCTTGTACCCTTTCAGAGAAGTCCCATGGACTGAGGGTTTATCTACGTGTATCTCTTCTCATTTTGCTATGAAATGTAGCACCAGCATGATAACCTTTGCATCCCTTAGTATCTTGCCTTGTCTTTCTTCTCTTTTTTCTTTACTCTCACTGGTTTGGGTTTATGCCTTCCAAATAAAATGTTAACATATAAATTCTTGCCTCACAGGACCCAGAATTTTTAGAGGACCCAGGCCACAACAATACCCAATACCTTGCTTGTGACTGAAGAGAATTCTGTCTTCTGAATTGCAGTTACAGTTTCTTTATGTATATCTTTCTGATATATGTAAGAATCCAATGCCAGATTTTCATGCTATCTATTCGTTACCAGGAAAATCAAAGACATAATCTAAATCACCTAGGTATACTTAATTGGATCCTACACCATCTGCTATCACACCATCAGACCAAAAAAAAAAAAAAAATTAAAAAAAAGGAAGAAAGAAAACAACAATAATAACAGCAAAAAAAAAAAAAAAAAATCTAGCCTAGATTAGTAGAGGCTTGAATTTTCATAGATAAGAGGCTCATGAGCCAAGAATAAATACATCCCAAAAGGTATCTAGAGTTATTTATGAAACTAGGATAAATTAATTATATTTCCATACTTAAAGAAGCTTTATAGGATTCTTAGAGCCTTTTTGTTTATTTGTTTGGAACTACATGTACTTTTAAACTTATTTTGTAAAATCTCTTGACATATTTCAAAGTACTAGGCGCATTTATAAGTAGAATAAAATTTTGGCTTTAAAGTGACAGGTAGTTAAACTGAATCTAGAAGACTCACAATATTTTCAGAAAAGAGTCCTGGCCTCAGAGTTTGGAGATCTAAATTGTACTGCTGGCTCTGCTACTATCTGGCTGTGTGACCTTGAGCAAGTAACAGAATTCTCTCTGAGCCTTAGTTTCCTTGTCTGCTGAATGGATTGTCCTAGATTCTCTATCTTTAGCGTTCCTTGTTTCTCTAAGATACTAATGAGTTCGGGGTTGCTGTAATCCTGAATAACTAGCAACCTTAAGGTTAAGATAGAATGCTTCATCCAAGGTAAACTTGTCAAAGCAAGAAAAGAAAAAAGTTAATGGGATGTAAATGACTGACCAGTTTTCCAACCCCACATGATTATTGATCCATGTATTATAGAAGCATGAGGTATGAGAAATTGTGAGTTTTATAACATTAATTCTTTGTCAACTAACGCCTAAGGAGTAAAGTTTGTGCCAGTACTTCTGTTGTGAGAGCTCTGTTTTTCGGGCCTGATAATGAAATGGTGGCTAAAGCTGTAGAGTTTGGTATGCTCAGTTAGGGACTTACCACCTACAACGTTAGTGTGCATACTAAGGAAGTATAATGTTTTGAAAGGTTGATTCCCAAACACTAATTATTATCTGTGAGTTGCCAGACAGTCTACCCAGAAATTCTGTCTTCCTTGAACATTGCTAGTCTTTTGTGTTTGAAACTCTTGTAGATTGTGTTGGGTATCAAGTTATTCCTACAGGAAATCATTGATCTTGATCTTCTAGGGTGGAGAAAGCTAGAGTTTGAGGACAGATTTCAGCTTTGTTTGCTGCTGAGTTCGCTTTAGGTGATTTTTACAAACCTGTGGAGAACATGATATGTGCCACTGTATATAAGAAAATTTGTTAGCAAGGAATTATTAAATGCTTATTTATATGTGCTACTCACCTTCACACTGACTGCTCTCTCTCTCTCTGTCTCTCTCTCTCTATATATAGGGCCCTTCTTGTGCTTTGGTTAACTTTAGAAAAATAGACAATGCTTCTGTAAAATCTATTTAATCAGAACATTGTCAAGAAAACAAATAGTTAAGAAGAGAGTAATATAATTGTTGAGGTTGAAGAAAGAGCAGTAGAATAAAAATCTGAATATTTGGCATGTAGTGCTTATTCTGACTCTAACTTTTTGCATGATTTTGGAAAAGTTCACTTAACTCTTTGAACATTAATTTCCTTATCTGTAAAATAAGTATCATAGTACCTGACCTGTTTTCTTCACAGATCAGCATGAGGTTCAATGGAATGGCTGTGTGGATGCTCTTTGAAATTTGAAAGGTTTTGGTCACATACAAGATATTATAGAACCAAAAAATTGCAGAATTTTAGAGATGAAAGAACCCTCAGAGACCACAAAGTTGAGTTGTTCTCAGGCCTGGTGTAGAAATACACTGCTTATACTGCTATCAAGTCAGGTGGGTCAAAGACTATTGCCAACAGTGACCAACCTCCATTTCTACCTGTGAAGGAGTAGCTGCTATGAGTCTTCCCCTCCTGCTGGAAATAACTGGAGAGTTGGAGAACATAGAGAAGTTGGTGGCTACAGCATAAATGTGTATCAGAGTTTATGGCATATTGGTACAATAGTGAAGAGTGTATTTGGCAACAGACAGAGAGGCTGGGTTAATTGAAGTGTAGCAATAATTGTGGGAGATAAAACTGGAAGTGTGGTTGATAGCAGATGATGAAGTACTGCAAATCCAAGACTAAAAACTAAAAAATTTAAATAACTCCTAGACCAGTGCTAGGGGATAAAATAAGATCCTAAAATTAATCCAAAAAGATTCATAAAAGAAAGGAGAAAAAAATTAAAGAACCAGATTGGACAAATAGAGAACAAATAATAAGATAGTAAGTTAAAACTTAATGATATTCATGATTACATCAAATATAAATGGTAGAAACATTCCAATTAAAAAAGCTTTAATTGTCAGACTTGATAAAAAAGTAAGATTCAACTATATGGGTTTTTCAAAAACCCAATCTAGAAAATGAATATGTAGAAGGATTAAAAGTAAAGGACTAGAAAAAATATATCATATAAATCCTGATTATAAGAAAGCTGAAGTAGTAACATTAATATCAAAGTAAATTTCTAAACAAGTAATATTATCAGGCAGTGATGAAGACAGAAAGTTTATAAAAAGTTCAAGTTATAATAAAAAGTTCAATTCCTGAATAAGACATAGAAATCTTAAATGTGTATTCACTTAACGACAGGGCTTCAAAATATATGAAATAAAAACTTACAGAACTCAAAGAAAGGAGAGTTTAATCATGCATTCACAATTATAGTTGGCAATTTCAGCACCTCTCTCCTAGTAACTGATATAAGAAAAAGACGAAATCAGTGAAGACATGCAAAGTTTGGGCAATTCTATCAGTGAGCATGACCTATCTGACAGTTATAGAGTACTCCATCCCATGACAGAAAAATACACCTTTTTCAAAAGTATACATGGACATTCAGTAAAGTAGATGATATGGTGGGCTATTAAGACAAGTCTCAATTAATTTTAAAGGATTCGAATCATGCAAAGTTTGTTCTCTGGTTTCAATGGAATTAAGTTAGAAAGAAATGACAATAATACATATGTAAAATCCCCACGTTTGGAAATTAAGTAGTACATTTTGAAATAACTCATGGTCAAAGTAAAAAATAATAGGAAAAATATAGAAATATTTTGAACTGAATAAAAATGAAAATATAGTAAAATCTGTGTAATGCATTTAAAGCAATAGTTAAAGTGGTGCTATCCCAGGAAAGTGACTGATTATACATTAAACAGCCAATCATTGTAATTTACCATATTAACAGATTAAGAAGAAAATCAGTATAATCGACTCAATAGATGCAGAAAAAAGACATCTGTCAAAATTAGAAACAGTTCCTGATAAACACTCACAGCAAATGAAGAATTGAAGAGAATTTTCTCAACTCTATAAAGACTGATATCCTACTTAATGGTTAAAGGCCAAGTGCCTTCCTCATATGATTAGGAAAAAAGCAAGAACGTTTGATCTTATCATTTCTATTCAGCATTCTACTAGAGGTCTTACTCAGTGCAATAAAGTGAGACAAAGAAACAAAATGCATTCAGATTGAAAAAGAAGAAGTAAATTTGCCTTTATTGAAGGATGACATATTGTATACATAGAAAGTCCTAGATGACTTACAAAAATAAAAGCAAGGTCACAGGATAGAAAGTCAACATACTAAGAAAACTCTATTCCTATATACTGATCATGATCTATTTGAAAATCAAAACGAACAACCCAAAACCCAGTAATAACATCCAAAAACCTAAAATTACTGGGGAAAAATTTAACAAATATGTAAAAGACCGCACCGAAAACCATACAATATTGTCACAATAATTTAAAGAAGATATAAATCAATGGAGATTTATATCATATGCATGACTCAATGTTGTTAAGATGATGATTCTCCCTAAACTGATCTATACATTGAATGCAATTCTCACTAGTATCCTAGCAAGTTTATTTTTATAGTTGGATAAGCTGATTCTAAGATTAATTTGACAATTCAAGGGATTCATAATAGCCAAAACAATTCTAAAAAAAAAAAAAAGTTGTAGCATGTAATCTACCTCATTTCAAGGATTTCTATAAGTCTACAGTAATCACTGCCCTGTAATGTTTTCCACACAGATTAGTGGAACAGAATAGAGCATTGATTGAGAAATAAACCACAAATACATGGCCAATTAATTTTCAACAAAGCTTTTACAGCAATCCAATGAGAAAAGAGAGTATTTTCTTTCTATTTTTTTTTTTAAGATTTTATTTATTTGACAGAGAGAGTGAAAGTGAGAGAAAGAGCACAATCATGGGGAGCAGGGGGAGCGGCAGGCAGAGGGAAGGGAGAAGCAGGCTCCCCACTGACCAAGGAGCCCAACACGGGGCTCCATCCCAGGGTCCTGGGATCATGACCTGAGAGGAAGGCAGATGCTTAACAGCCTGAACCACCCAGATGCCCCAGAAAGGAAAGTATTTTCAATAAATGTTGCTGAACAATGGGATATCCATATTCCAAAAATTAAACTGAATTCTTAACTTGCATTGTATACAAAATTAAGTTGAGATGAATTATAGAAATAAATGTAAATCTCAGACTTTGAGCCTTCTAAAAGAAATCTTTCTGACCTTGGAGTAGTTTATTTCTTAAATAGAACCCAAAGTCACAAATCATAAAAACTTGTCAAATTCAAATTCATCAAAACTTAAGATTTTTGTAAGGACCAAATAGTAAATATTTTAGACTTTGTGAGCCACATGGTCTCTGTTTGCAACCACTCACCTCTGCCTTTGTAATGAATGGACATGGTTGTATTCCAATAAAACTTTATTTACAAAAGCAGGTAGTGGGCAGGGTTTAACACATGGGCTGTAGTAGGCTGACACTTGCTCTAGTTTGACACAAATTCTATCTTGAGGCTCAATGAGATAAATGATTTCCCCAAAATAATAAGTGACGTAATGGCAGAAGCAGGACCAAATCCCAATTTCTTTCCAGTTCACCATGTTATCCCTTTTTATTAATAAATTTGAATACAAGATCATCTTCAGTGTTTATGCAGTTATGCAACTATAGATATTTAAGAATTGACTCATAGAGTTCCTTTTTTCTTAGGTTTAATACTTTGATTAATGCCTTTCTCTTGTTAGAAGAATGAAGGAATTAAAAGTAAGTAATTTTGTGTTCATTTCCCTGTTGTATTATTTGAAAGCTTACCCTCACTGCAGCATCATTCACAAGAAGATATGAAAAGTGATTTTATATTCATGTGACATTTTATTTAAATCTGTCAACAAACAGAATCATGGCAATTATCCATTCATATTTTGACATGATTATTGCTGAGAAAATCACCCATCTAAGTTATTACATGAAAGGGAACATGACAGGCACGCATCACAGGATCTTCTTTTGTGAAGTGAAGATTTCAAAGAGAACAACAGAAATAGAGAACCAACATGCTTTCACTTTGTGTTGCTTGAAAAACTACCACGTTCAAATGAAGCAGAAATGCAGGGATGAACCACTATCATATAGTTTTAAGAAGTGAAAGTGAAGATTCTTAAAATATAAGGGAAAGTATTTTTTTAAAGGAAAAATTCTTAAAATAAAAATATACCAGACACTATGCAAGGTATTTTATGTAAACTTTCTCATTTTATCTGTAGAGCATCATTTGCAGTTAAGGCTAATTGTCCTCATTATATGGATGGAGAAACTGGTATTGTAGGAGATTTAGTAACTTTATAGAGTTGGGTGAAGCTGGGAAAAGGTGGGGATTTATCAACTTAAACTGAGGTCTGTTACATCATAAAATCTGTGCTTTGAAGTTTGTGCATCTGGGCAAGAAATGAAAAAACAAACAAACAAACCTGGGAAAGTCTTAGATCCAATTAGTAAATATGGTCATGACATCAAACAATGAATCTAGACTATGTAATTATACTGAGACACTTGCAATGCCTTTTATTTCATATTATAGAGAATTACAGAGAGACTGTACTCCATGAGTTCTTTTATGTCTGTATTCAAGGAAAGGGGAGAAAAAGTAATTAAGATACTGAGTGTAATTCTAAGACATGTGCACTGAACCATTCTTTATTTGGATAAAAAATAGACCCAGATAATCATTAGGACCCTGCAAAGGTTGAGAAAAATGATTTGAAGTAACCTGTCTCCCCTATTAGTTTTCCTTATTTTAACTTAAGAGTGGATAGCCTTGTAGCCTTGGTAACAATTAAATTGTTCCACCGGAGGCATATGGATTTCTAAGAGATTCTGGTGGCTTTTATTATTAAGTTGGAAAAGCTCATGAGATCTCTGCTGGGGCTGAGAGAACGGAATTATGTGATTATTAGTATGAGACCAAGCCTGACTTAAAGTCCCCATTGAAGTCTCTGCAAAAAGCAGTTTGCTTTTTAGTCCTCAGCACCTCTTCGGGACTATTATAAGATGGTATAACTCAAATTAAAAAAAAATACTTTTCCATTTCGTAAGTATGGTGTGTAGGCTTGTAAATAAAGATGGTCTCGGAATGGAATTTTTAATTATGCTTCTGCAGGAAGTTTGGCAGTAAGGCTTTTTGCTGGGAAGTTTAGGGCAAGGAAAAGATGAAATCGATAAAGACTTGAGCCCAGCAATGGGTTTTCCCAGAAGAAATAATTCAAAGCCATCAAATGAATGACAGTTTCTGAAGTCTGCACAGCCCACTCTTCCTGAGTCTTGACAGATGGAGCCCTGCAGAGGCCATGTGGCATGGGAATTCCCAAATTTCTACTCTAATTTCATTGTCTTTTTACAACCGTTGGCAGCTGAAGTTGCAGCGGCTGACCTCTTACCACTGCCCTGGGGGCGCACGGCGCAGGTACCCAGCAGCCAGTGGCAGAGGCTCTGGGGAAGGAAGGGGCTGCCAGTGGCACTGGAGGTCACAGGCTCTCCTGGCGGGGATGGACAAGAAGGGCCCTTGTGCTGACCTCTACGAAGGGCTACCGGGCCTCAGTTTATAGTTTCAAAGAAGCAGCCTGCTAGAGATGGAAGGACACGCCCCTGGCGCTGGGGACTGTTTTACCTCTGACAGCTATGTGAGTAGGCTTTTCACCTTCTTCAAGCCTACTTCCTCCTCTGTGAAAAACCCCAACTTTTGGAGCTGCCAAGGAGACGAAGGCTGATATCTGTAAGATATGTTGTCCAGGGCTTGGCTCAGATTAGGTCCCGGTAAAGGCCCTAATTATTGAACCAAATGAAAGTCTTCTCATGTTTTTTATTTCCAGAAATTCAGTTCCCCCACTGTTGAACTAAGAGGCATATGGCCGGCTGCTAGCAGTGCTGGGAATGAGAAGATACCAAGGTGAATCAGCCCCACCTCAGCGTTCAGTTCGTGCATAGTCTAGCAGGGAAGAGGGAGAAATACGGAGCTCCAGAGAAAGGAAAACAAATATTAGACCAAGGGGAGCCTTTCGGTATTTGAAATGATTGAAGTCGATGTGTAAACTTAGAGGAACGATATGTAAACTGTTTCCGTGTATTAGCTGGGCAGGAGTGTGCTCTCTCCTACCTCATTTGAACACCCTCTCGTAGTCTTTGATTCTTTTATATTCCTATCAACTAATTATGGTGGCAGCCCCATAAATCCCAAGTGCTGAGAAACAGCAACTAAGCTTGACACATTGTTTCATTTTTCATTGCACTTAATTCAGTGCTTCTGTACAGTTAAAATGAGGATGCATAATGAGCAGATCTGTGGATGTTGATCTATTAAACTTTCTTGGACAAGAGCAGTATTTTTTATAAGAAAAACCTTTATTTATTACAGTGAGTATCATGAGCCAAGGAAGCAGATGAAATGTTCTTGGATCCACCAGGTATCATGGTCATGTTAAATTAAAATATAGGGCTCCGGGCTTAGTCAATACTTCTTTGTGTTGAATTGAAAAAAAAAAAATAAGGCATATGATTTTGATTTACCCTTTGATTAGAAGGGTTACATAGGAATAATTACTTTTTCTAAATTTATTTTCACTTGGAGACGATTAAGATGTCATAATTCAGAAGCCATACGAGTGAGTCTCCATGCTTTTTATCAGGACCTCCAGAGATTCAGACCCTCAAATAGCAAAGAGCCAAGGCGATACATAGGTTGGCACTATTGGTCATTGCCAATGGAAACAAGTAGGTCTCACTTAATATGAATCCTCTGTAATTTTTGTATATCTGAGGCAAATTCAGTCACATCTGAATTTGATGTGAATCTCATGGAGATTTTAAAGCTGAGCAGATTATTTTCATTGCAGAAATCCATTTGGGAGTGTTGGAGGGCAGGTAGGTACATATATACAAGGGTCTTCTTTGGCTACCGTGGCTCTGCTCATTGGACAGCAGCAACAACAGCACTTCTCTGGCGGAGGGGCTCGGAGTGGCAGTATGGGGGGTGGCGGGGGCGGCAATGGTGCCTGGGAGATGCCTGGAAGTGGCGATTGCACAGCCTGCCCTGGGCTCTTCCTTAACTGTGTGTGTGTAGGGAGTGCGTGCTAATGCTCCCGTGCCGCTCTGCTCGCTATGGCGCTGGGCAGTGAGGGTGTGCTTTGGGAGCACTTTACCCTGAGCCATAGCAAGTGACCAGCCTATCTTAGTGAATTCTTGCCCGTTGCCTGCGTCTGTACGTGCATATAAAGCCATAGTGTCTGGAGACAGATTCAGATTTGGACTTTAGCTTTTCCACTTACATTCTGTAATGTTTTTTGAGTAAAATATTTTGGGGGCACCAGTCACTAGGCAGCAAAGAGGAATGCTTGTGGGCAGTGACATAGTGTTACTCTCGTAGAGCTCACGCTTTCGGAGGAGCTAAATTATGTTAACGTCCCACTTCCCGCACTGACGAGGAAATAAGGTAATAGTGGTTGTCTTACAGGGTTCTTCTGAAGATGAGATGAAATTATATTGCAAAACAACAGGTCAAGAGCCCAGCCTGTAGTGCATTCTCAGTGAATGTTAGTCTCTGGCCAGGCAGGGCTACAGGAATTCAGAGAAGGGTGAGACTCATGTGGCCTGGAAAGGCCAAGGAGGGATTAAAGATGAGAGAGGGCTTGCCTGGGCATGGAGAATAGATTCTGATGCTTGGAGTGGAGGGGACCAGCACAGACAAAGGCCAGGGGCTGGGGTTAGGTGGAACATGTCTCTAGGACAAAGAAGAACCATCCCAGGTGAGGGGAAGAAGGTGTGTTGGAGCCACTGGTGGGCTGGGCACGGTTAGGCTGGATTTGGGAGGTGTCCGAGAGCTGGGCTGAGGAATCCAGACTTGTTTCATGGATATTCAACAGCTATATGGTTTTCTGAGCCAAGGGCTAGCATGATGCAAGCAGCCTTATAAAAATTGGTTCAGTAGTGATGAACTCAACAGATTAGTTCCGGAGAGACTCTGGGATCAGGGAGGCCAGATCAGATGCTGAAGCACACGGCTGAGGATCTTGAATTTAAAGAGCTATTTAGAACATCAAGTTTGATATTTTTTTCTTAATTTAATCTTCATTTGAACCATAAATCCAGCACTAATAAAGAGAATTGAACATTTTTGCTCTCTCGGGGCATTATATGGAATCCCAGCAAATGGAATTTAATTTCTACCTAACCTGCTGCCTAATACCTTTTGAGACTCCCAAGTCATATTTCTGCTCCTCTCCACTTGATCTGACACAGTGACAACAACATTTTTTAAAGCCGCGTCAGCCGCCCAGGGAAGAGTGTAATTGACCTGGTTCTCAGATACTCTCCAGTTTGAAAGACTAGGGAGGACAAAGGTCGCCTGAATGTCCATGTTGGTAAACACAAAGAAAGTCTTCATCGTTTAAATGTTCACTCCTCTGTCAGGATGTAGGACTCTATGATTATCAGAACTGACTTGGGTTATAAATTTGGAGAGTTCCCTTGAACTTTACAGACTCATAGAATTTGTAAGCTTATAACTTTTTTTTTTTCTTATTAAAAGTTAAGCTAATATTGCTAATCCAAGTGCCAGATCACAGACCCACAGAGAGTGTTTGATCCTCAGGGTAGTTAAGGTTAGAGAATTGTAAAGCCAGTTATAAATGTCTGCTGGACCTGTCTGGAACCTGGCCTGAGCCTTTGTCTTCACTGCTGCTGGACTAAAAGTGGTTCCCTTGATCTGGTTCTGTGATTAGGGGCTTGGGTAGGGCAGAACTATAGGAAAGGAAAGCAGCTGAACATTTTTGTTTCAATAGGGTAACAGTGAGTAGAGAGAGCCTATGTGGATTTGATCCACAGAGGAGATGCTGGGATAATGATGTTGGTGTGGCAGGCCTGGGTTCACAGCATGTCTGTGAAGTAGGAATGCCTGTATATGGGGCATGGAGTGAGTGCTTGACCCGTTTTCCGACTTTTCTCTTTCCTTTGGCCCTCTCTTCATCCCCAACAACTTAGTACGTTTTCTGGCAAATCTTCTCTGGGTTCACCAACAGGCTAACCATCACTGGTAACCAGAAGAACAGCAGACTTCCTGAACCATAGCTCCCTGTTCACCAGCAGGCTAACCATCACTGGTAACCAGAAGAACAGCAGACTTCCTGAACCATAGCTCCCTGTTCACCAACAGGCTAACCATCACTGGTAACCAGAAGAACAGCAGACTTCCTGAACCATAGCTCCCTGTTCACCAACAGGCTAACCATCACTGATAACCAGAAGAACAGCAGACTTCCTGAACCATAGCTCCCTGTTCACCAGCAGGCTAACCATCACTGGTAACCAGAAGAACAGCAGACTTCCTGAACCATAGCTCCCTGTTCACCAACAGGCTAACCATCACTGGTAACCAGAAGAACAGCAGACTTCCTGAACCATAGCTCCCTGGGTGCACTTGGAACAACCCACCCTTTAGTGACACATACCATACACTTGAATGAGCCCTTTACTAAGCTTTTTAACCCTTCACCTTTCTGATCATAAAATAATGTAGTTTTTGGTAGGAAAAATCCAGAAAATTCGGGAAGATATAAAGAAGAAAATAAAACTCATTGTAACTGTGACATCCATGTATAGCTATTGCTGTATTGGAATATTTTCTACATATTGTGTATTTGGAATTAGGCTATGTAAGTTCTACACCTTGTTTTTTTTTTTAATGCAAGTTTTGTTGTGCGCATTGTTGCGTATAATTCCAACTTCTTTAGAAGCATGACCTTAGCGGCTGCAGACCATTTTCTTGACATACCGTAAATTTATGTAACTATCACCAGGCTTTAATCAATTATTTAATCTGCGTTCTTCTATGGAGTCAGGACTTCTTCACTGTGACTTAAATATAAGTTGAATATATCTATTGATCTGTAGGAACATATGACCACCGTGTCCAGTTAGGATGACTGAAACTCCCTTATTTGCCAGTGAAGATATTTTGGCATTCTCTTTCATTGCAAAATATAACAGACAAGGAATTACCAAAAGGGCCTCCTCTTGGAGGTATGAGAATAGCCAAGGGTCAAATCTACCACATGCAATACTTTGTTTCTTCTTAGATCCCCACTTTCCTTTTTCTGATTTCTATGGTTATCATGGGGCAACCACTCTGGACAATGTGACTTTATCTCTTAGCTATAGTCCTTAGCTCCAGATTTGGGCATTTGATTAAAACTGGGCCAATTAGCATTTTCTTCTAAGACTGGACTAAAATTGAGAAACATCTTCAACGACTTGTCTGATAACCGAGGCTATGAGATGTGCTGTTTCAGAGCTGGTGGCCAAGTTTACTGCCATATGGACAAGAGAAGCAGAGAGTGCAGTTGAGAATGTGAAAGTCAGGCTAAGTGAAGGAACAGTGGGACAGAGAGACATGAAAGAGATATGTGAAGGGCAGCAATGATGAGCTATGAGAAATGGAGAGAGAAATACCGGCATTTAAAGAACCGATGTGAGCTGTTCCACAGACCTTGGATCTCATGAGAATACTAAGAATTCGTATAAAAGTTCCCCCTCTTCTCCCTTTATTTGGTTCAAATTGGTTTCCTGTCACTCAGAATCAAAGTCATTCTTACTCTTATCCTGACTGTGATTTTAAAACTCTGCCCAGGCCCAAGGTGCTCTTTCTGCCTGCCCTTTTCCTTGGAAAAAAAAATTCTCATATAGGACCTTCCTAGGTTATTTTTGGGTCTGATTTTTAAAGACTTCTTTTTAATTTCTTTGTCCGAGAGAAGCAGCATAGGAAATACATGAAACAGGATGTAAGGGGGGTAAAACACATCTTTAGAGGGGGAACGTGAGATCTGTTGAAATTTTAAAGGTGTTGAGGATGAACCTGCCTATTACAGACTAGAGAACGTGGTTTCTGCCAGGTTAGCCCAGGAAATTCCCCCAGAGCCTCTGAAGCACACTGGGGCCTCACAATTACACCTCCTTGTGAGGTGTGGTATCATATTTTAATGAAGTCCTTTAAGTATACTGCTTAGAGTCTAATAAACCGGACTCTTAACAAATCCTGCTTAAAGAAGAAGGCTCTGAAGCTGGGAGCACCTACAATGTGCAAATCACTGTCCTGGGTGGGCTTAAGTGTGCAAAGGAACTTCAAGCAAAATCAGCTTGTGCTCAGGTAGGGGATATTCTGCTGTTAATACAGAACAACAAAAGCTGAGAGGTACAGAAAACAAATAGCCCAGAGGCCCATTGTAGAGTGAGTCCCCTGAAATGGGGCAGTGATGGACCCCTTCATGCATGAGATGGGGCTCGAATTGGCCCATAAAGGAGAAGGTGGGTTTAGACACTAGAGAAGAGTATGTAGAGCTCTCTTAGGTAGCAGAGGTTGCGAGAAATGTTGTGACTAGATCATGGTTTCAAGGAATTATGTCAATCTCAAGTTGATTATTTATTAGTTTGGCCAGAGCAGAGCCACTGGTCACTTTTGTGGGGCCAACAAAACCAACTACAGCTGAATTTATTTAATGATCTGTCTGAGTAGCCTGGGAGCTTAGGGCAGACTGGAGAAACCCACACAAACCTTTCGTTCTTATCTGCAAAGCTAATTAGGCTCTTCGTAGTGAATTAAATTTTCCATTTCCCTATACGTTCTATTTCATTTTGGAGAAATGAGACTATTTAAATGATGGCAATTTCAGTATTGTGGAGTCATTTAGGACTAAAGCTCACTGTGTGTTTCCATTCTTTGCTTAGCTTTAAGAACAATGTAAAGATTCAATTTAGTAAGACCTTAGTTGAGACAGATACTTGGCTTTGACTAAATAGTAGATTTGCATTGAAAGTGACGGAAGAAAATAACATACAGAAGGTTTGCTGTTTTAATTGTAGATCTTTATGGGTACATGTAGCATAAATTCTTAGGTGATTACTCTTCTAGGATGAACTGTTACATAGTTCAAGGTGGATCTAAGCAGAAGAACTGTGCTCTGAATGGGTTCTTTTTTCCCTCTTGAGATGCAGAAGTCGTTAAGGTAATACTTTTGGTAAGATCTTCAGTGTAGTAATGAGCAATGATATAAATTTTGGGTTTCTGGCAGTCAACACACATGGAATTTATTTTATGAAGTAAGTCATTGAGGCTCTGCATAAAGTAGGGGGTAATCAGACATTAAACCATTGGTGTAAAACCCACAGCATGAAGCATAAATATTCACTGTCTTGGCTCTGGATTGCACAAAGCCTGGAATGTAGCAGGAGCTCATCAAATGTCAGGTTATCCTTAACTGCATATTATTTGTACCACTCATTTGCTAATTGGTAATTGGCTGCCTTGTGCCCTTGTTTATACTGTGCCTGGTGTTGTATTAATGCAGATTGTGCAGTGGTTAACAAATCCCTGCTTAGAATTCTGACTTTGACTTTTATGTGTGTGAGATTTACATACTGTTTTTATATTCATTTTTCTTATTTATTTTTCCAACTTTATTGAGATATTATTGACCTATAGTTCATGGTATATGATGTGATGATTTGATATACATATATATTGTGAAATGATAACCAGAATAAAGTTAGTTAACATTTCCATCCCCTTCACATAATTACTTTATTTATGTATTTATTTTTGGTGTGGTGATAATATACTTAAGATTTACTCTCTTAACAACTTTCAAGTATTTAATATAGTATTGTTAACTATAGTTACCATTCTGTATATTAGATCCTCAGAACTTATTCATCTTTTAGCTGGAAGTTTGTCGTGTTGACCACCTTCACCCTTTCCCTCACCCCCCAGCCTTGGCAACCACCATTCTACTTTTTATTTCTCTGAGTTCGGCTTTCTTAGATTCACATGTAAGTGAGAACATACAGTATTTGTATTTCTCTGTCTGACTTATATCACTTAGCATAATGCCCCAAGGCCATCCATGCAATTGCAAAAGGCAGGGTTTCCTTCTTTTTTAGGGATGAATCATATTCCAGTGTGTATGTGTGTATTATTATATACATATATACACATTATATACACACATGTACATAATACACACAAACACACACACCACATTTTCTTTATCCATTCATCTGTCAGCAGACACTTAGGTTGTTTTCGTGTCTTGGTGATTGTGAATAATGCTGCAATGCAATGAACACGGGAGTGCAGCTCTCTCTTCAATATCCTGATTTAATTTTCTTTGGATACATACAAACCTAGAAGAGGGATTGCTGCATCGTATGGTAGTTCTGTCTTTAATTTTTAAAAAAAGATTGATTTAGTTATTTTAGAGAGATTGTGGAGTGGGAGGAGGGGCAAGGGGGAGAGGAGAGAGAATCTCAAGCAGACTCTGTGTCTTAAAGGACACTCAGAATATTGGAATTTCATCATTGTTCCTCCAAATGCACTCTTCTTTATGAAGCTTGCCCAAATAAACAATGTCAGTGTTATTTCTTCCCTTTGCGAACCTCTTTAGAGCTCTTGGATTCTCTTTGTGAGTCATCTCTGGTTGACAGAGTCACTTCGTGTGATCACATTCTTGCCCAAACTAGATTCATTTAAGGATGTTGTCTGACCCAGCATTGTATCCTCTAAGCACCCAGCATAGTACTTTGCACATAGTAGGTACTTGAAATATGTATAAAGGGTATGGATTTTAAAGGCCACTTATTCAAGTGTATCAAAATACTTTCTTCTAAAATTTTCATACAATGAAGTTAATTTCTATGTGAATCGCTATTTGGCCTAGTGGTAGAAATTCAGTCTTACACAACTCAGATTAATGTCAGTCACTTCTGGGCTTTCTCAGTCAACTCCATTTCCTCCACTCATCCTCATCCTGAGAAGATGGAGACTTGAGGGAACAACTTATACAGTGCTACCCTGTGGCTGGGAAATGGTGGCATCTGGTCTTCATTTATCATTACCTGTCCTTGCGGGCATCTGCTGTTGATATATAGCACTTGGTTGTGTTTGTGTTAATCCTGACTGGTAGCTCCTGAGGACCTGGGAACCCAGCTGGCGTTAAGCTCACATGGTCCATCCACATCAAATTTCCTGGTGCCTTACAGACACAACAGAACCTTTATGCAACCCCCATGTTTAAAAGCATATCCACGTGACTCTTGCAATATGGGGAACATCTTAGTTCCTTTTGGGGGTGCTTGAGGTTCCCTATGAAGCCATTACAGCCTCACCTATCACGGAACTCCATGTAGCTATCTGTACTCTTCTGTGCTGTGCTGTGGTGCCTGAGAAATTAAATAGAACTTGGTGTCCTTTTGGAGCTTCACATCTCTTATTCTATACCATGCATGGTGCTATGAGGAATTCTGGGGAGGTTGGGGTCTTCCAGAAGTTTTAGATCTTCTATCCTGAACCATGATGCTTTGAGGAAACTGTAGGGCTTGAGGTCCTTTAGGAGTTTCAGGTCCATCAGACTGTGCTGCCCTATTTACTATACTCCTGTCATACCATGTAGGTGATAGATGCTCTTTTTGAGCCTTTCTACTCCCATATATCATACCTGAGTGTATTTTTAAAATCTACTATGTTGAATTCTTTTCTAACCTAAAGTAACTCACCACCCAGTTCAGGATTTTCCCTTAGTAGTGTATGTTTGGGTGATGAAGGTAGGAGTGAGGTACGGGATTGACTCCCTTCTCAGAGGGCTGTAGATGTCCTGATCTATTTGTAGAGGGGAGGCAGAAGTTGCTTGCAGAGACGCCTCTGCCCTTATCCATACTGATTACACACTGTATTATGTATTACATATTGATTATCCTCCCACCATACTTATTGAGTTCATATAGTAAATTAGCATTTAACCATTTGAAAAAAATATTTACAGAGAATTTACTATGTGCTAAATCCAAATTCTAGGAACAGGGAAGATAAAAATAAAATAAGTATTGATTATGCCCTCTAGAACTCATAGTCTGGAGAGATGTTAGTTACATTATAACGGAGAAAGTACTGTAATAGAGAGATTATACTATGGAAACAAAACGGAGGAAGGGACTATTTGAGGATGTCATTAAAGTCTTCACAGAGAAGGTGATTTGTCTGAGTCTTAAAATGTATGAACGCTATTTATAGGGTGAAGGATTTCAGGGCTGATGAAGGAAAAAGATATGACCACAAGGTGGCAGTAGCACAGATTAGCCTCAGGTAATGCTTTGACAGTTTTGCAAGCCTTCTAAGTCACTCACAGGAGGAGTCCATTCAGAAACTACAGCTCAGGGGTTGGTGGGGTAGTTGAGGTGGGAGTTGAGTTGGAGGGGGCTGGGGTGGGTGGCTCTAGGGTGGAATGGGGTGGTGGAAACCATCCAGAAGGGGAGGGCAGGGGGACTCCTGGGGAAGAGGGGAACTAGAGAGGGGACTGGCGGGTCTAGGTGCTATTGCTTAGCTGCGCAGTAGGGAGTCTTTGGATCTGAGAGCTCCAGAGGACAGTGGTGGCTTGGGGGTCTTTATAAATGCAGGGTTTATTTTATCCATGGCTAACAAATGCTGGGCACAGTTTTGTAGGGTGTGCAAAAGCAGCCGGCTGTAAATGGCTAAGAATCTTCTTTTTAGAGATGTATTTAAAACAATTGGATGTAGGGATGCCTGGGTGGCTCGGTCGGTTAAGCATCTGCCTTGGGGCCTTGGGCTCAGGTCATGCTTGATCTCAGCTCCTGGGAATGAGCCCCGTGTCCGGCTCCCTGCTCAGTGGGGAATCTGCTTCTCCCTCTCCCGCTGCCCCTCCCCCTGCTTGTGCTCTCTCTCTCTCTCTCACTCACTCTCTGTCTCTCAAATAAATAAATAAATAAATACAATCTTAAAAAGAACAATTGGATGTGTAAAAATGTGAGGCTGACAAAGCAAGTTTTTGAGTGAATGGGTCTCCGTCTGCTGCGAATAAACAGCATAGAGGCCACTATACAGAGGCCATCACTGGGCCACTCATAACAATATTTCAATACGCAGAGAGGGACAGTTTATGCAGAGGAACTTCACATTCAAAGATCTTAAGGAGTGAGAGTATACGTCATGACTGAGACTGTTTCATGTACTTAGTCTGGTTGGTGTGTAACCTGTATGGAGCAGGTGGGGATAGTGATATGGAAGGCTGGAACAGTAATGAGGCTTAAAGTGAGAGGCTTTTTTTAGCCATACTAAGGAGTTTCAGCTTAGTATGTTGAACCAAACTCCCGTTGGCCACACAAAGGAGGTATGCACACACACACACAAACACGGACTCCTCTTGTGCATATAGTATATACAGAAGTCGTGTGCATACAAAATAGTGTAAGATATTATTTTGTTGTGTGGGAAATTACCTTGATTACTTGAAGCAAAGATAGCCTCCCACTATATTATGAGACAAGGACACAGAACAAAAGAGAAGCTCAAAGACAAAATTAAGATGCTTGAATCACGGTGCATTGGTTTATTGAATAAAATCAAACAGTGAGAGGCAAGGGGAAATATAGGACAAGCTAATACACATAGGATAAGGTGAAATGGG
This sequence comes from Ursus americanus, assembly GCF_024610735.1. NCBI lineage: Eukaryota > Metazoa > Chordata > Mammalia > Carnivora > Ursidae > Ursus > Ursus americanus. Next base: position 14,906,182 of record NC_142130.1, on the reverse strand, counting down.
GTGGGAGGACCATCCTACCTATGTTCTGAGGTATGCAATATTCACATGTTTTTCTCTGTCTCTCTCTTTCTGTCCATCTTTCTCTACCTCAACAGCTTTCTTCTGATGGTGTGGTTATTAAGGCAAGTTGATGTTAATCAAGGGGACTCAATCAGATACGAGGCCAAATATATTTGGCTAATATACATGTTTGCCATCCAGGAGAGATGTCGAGGCAAGTTAGCCTGGCTGATACCTGTAGCTTGCCAATTAGCCTCACGAGCAACTATGGATCTTATTTGAATTTCTGGGCAGAGAAAATGTGGGACCATAATGGAGGTGGATTGAGGACCTTGGGATTACCTAGTGTCTGGCATGCCTTCCATCTATTTAGTGTATCATGGTTTTTAGCTGCTTCTTGGCCACCTTCAGTGAACACCATTCTACCTATGACAGTTGAATATGCCTCTTTATTATTTTTCTGTGATCAACACATCTTATGAACTTCATTCATTCTTTCTGCATCTTATTTTCTGTAACAGAATTGAATATTATTAAATAATATCATAAATGCACTTTATAATTTCAGGGGAAAAGACTTCCAAGCAGAAATGTGCCAGAGCACACCCAATACCCAGAGTCCTACTCTCAGATCTTGTAACTCAAGGTGTTTGTATCTGCTGTTTAGCTTGTTTGCTTTCTTTCTAAACTTTTCTCCTCCCCAGCCTCCAAGATCCCATAGAAGAGAACGCAAAGGCTGGCTAGACAGATCAAAAGCTGCATAGAGAGGGTTCTGGTAAGAGGGACTCCTCCCCTATAATGCTTCAAATATTTACAGAGAAAGAGGGCAGGGAACAACCCTGTGGCTATGTAACAATGGAGCTTCCTGCTGGAGAAAATTCCTTTGGTAGAAAGAGGGGTCTCTGGAGCTCAGTTTCCGGAGTTGATCTGTTCTTTCATTGAACTACCCTGCAGAGCCAGTTACTTGCTAAGATCTCAAAGCCAAGTGAGAGGGAGCAAGGCGGTGGCTGTGGAGCGTGGTAGCTTCTGGGGCTGTCTGCATGTCTCTCTTCTCTTTAGCTAGTCCACGGAGGATACATTGGTGGCTACTCACTGAATGTTAGGGAGACCAAGAGTGAGAGTTCCCACTCTCCTCTTTAGGGTGGTTCAGTTTCTCTTTATTTTGATCAGTGTCAAACAATAACAGCAGATACTTGTCCTATGATCTGCCAGGCTTGTTTCCATTTGCCCAGAGCGTCCCTCATGCCTTAACAACCTCTCTCTCATTCTTACCACCACCCTCTTCTCCCCTTTAGCTGTTCTTCCCTTTTCCCCAAACGTTGGTCAGCAGGGACAAGTTGGGATAAGTAGTCAGAGCTGGTAGATACTTGTCTCAGCTTCCTTTCTCAGTCATTTCTGTCCTCCCTCTACCTACGCTCATATTCACCCTAAAACACTGCAAGAAACCCTAGTCCTTGAAATACTGAAATCTTACATTTGGTGAGTATTCTGCAGAAGTAGAGAGAGAGCATGCTAAATTACTATGTAGTAATTCTGCCCTATTGTCACCAAATCTAATTGTCTAATATTTTTCCCAGCAGTACAATGATGAAAATCAATGAATGTATTTTTCAGAAAGAAAGAAGAATTCTCAATAGTCATTCAGCAATGTCAGATCATAAATTACAGCCAGAATTCACAGAGACACTACATTTAGCCACCAAATTATACTTTTTACCTTAAAGTCTATTTATTAAAAATCATAAATAGATTTATGTTTTCCTTTGTCACCTGTTTTTGGCTATCGCTTTCATCCATGGGGGCTGCATCTCTTTCAGCCCTACCCTGGCCGGTTCATAATCCCAGTTCATTTCCCACCTTTGACAAGGGATCCAGCTTCATAAAACAAGATGCAATTTTGGGAAGTTTATTGAAGATTTTTGGGGTCAAGATCTTGGATAAAATTCACGGTCGACATCCTTTTATTCCTCTTCCCACATTCGCAGGTAGGCTGGGACCAGCAGGGCATGGCTCCAAACTGCTGATGCGGGCAAGGTCAGCACCATGTGTTTTCATTTTCCTTGGTCCAAGTGACAGGACAAGGCAGGCTCTTCTTATGTCGATGGCAGAAGTGCAGGAGGGGCAAATAGAAACATGGGGGGGCTCTTAAGCCTAGTTTCAGAATAGGCACACTTGTACTCCTGCCCGCATTCCACTGAACAAAGCATTGTTTGGCCAAACCCAACATCAGTGGACCAGGAAAATATACTGTCTGTAGTGGAGAAATTGCAAAGTCATCTCATGAAAGGAGGTGATAAAAAGAAGAGTGAAATTTTTGAAAAAAAAAAACAACACAAAAAGCAGTGCAATCTACTGAGAGGAATTAATCAGATTTAAGTTGAAAGCAAAGGCTTTTTAAAAGGGCTTTCATCAAAATTCATATCCAGTTTTTGCATCTGCTCTGTAGGATGTTCCCTACTGATATCTACCTTATATTGCTAAGTCCTGGTCTCCTGTTTCAAAGTCAACTTCTGACAATCAGACGATATTTGGTAACTAGTGGATGTGAGTTTTAAAAACACACCCTTGGTCATCTACAGCCTCATTTGTTTTGTGCTGCTTAGATAGTCCCCATTGGTTGGCTCTCAATTGCTACCTGCCCTGCATTTCCTTCTGTTTTAGAAATTTATATAATTTTTTTTTGAACTAAAACGTCTTGTCCACGCCTTCTGTTTGCTTAAGAAAAACACTGAACCCATGCAACAGCCCATCAGGCTGAGTAGAGATTCTGTTTTATTTTATTGTTTGATTTGTGGTCCAAGAGAGTGAGGAAGAATTCTGATGTTATTGAACATAGCTCTTCATAACAAATAACGTTCTGTTTTGCTTATAAAACCCATAAGTCCTTGAGACCCCACATACTATGAGATGTCTTTTATTCATTTGCATTTGACACAGTGTTTAAAAATCTATACATAATACATATATACATATATGCACACACATACATACATTTACACACACATCTTATTATATAGTACAGGTAAATAACAGGAATTTTATGTGTTGAGTTGTGTGTAGACTGAGTTTTTCTGTATTTTAAAAAACTAGATTGAGAAAGCAAGTATTTTTTTTAGCAGTAGTATCATCAGCTTTCTCTTTGTCTCCATCCAGAAAAATGACATGTAAAGAAATCAAGACTAATAACGCCAGAAATAATGTAATAATTCCCAATTTTAGAGGTATCACACTCATCTTCAAAATTGTTCAAAGACCACCCCATGTTTAGGTCCAGAGTGTACCCTAAGAAGGTAAGAGCCTCCGGGTCTTGAAAATTTGGTCCCAAATGCATATAGCATATTTATTCCCTAAAGTTTTGCAATATGTATTTCTTGACTACCTTCTGTTTTTCCAAACAAAGAAATGCACTGGGTGTTACAAAATTGAACAAAATACCTTTTTTTAAAAAAAGATTTTTTTAAATTTATTCGAGAGAGAGAGGAAGGGGGGAAGGGCAGAGGGAGAAGGACAAGGGGACTGCACTGAACACAGAGCCTGATGCAGAGCCCAGTCCCACAACCCTGAGATCATGACCTGAGCTGGAATCACGAGTCAGTCGCTTAACCGACTGAACCACCCAGACACCCTGAACAAAATATCTTAAGGATTAGAAATGAAGAAATATTTGCTGTGTGACTATTGTGAGCAAGGTATCATTCCATTCATGAGATATCTCAGTGAACAAAACAAAAATGTCTGCCTCCATAGAACTCACATGCTTGCGGGGAGGAGACAGTGAGCGATGGATATAATAAATAAGTAGATGAGGGAGTATGTTGGAAGGTGTTCCTCAAGGAGTTACTCATTCCATACTTCTTTGGGGTTATATAATTTCTCATGGAACTGCATCATAGTTGGGATTTCTTTTTTTATTTTTAAAATACTTCCTGTGTTGTAGCTTTTATTGCTGTGACTCATTCATTCCATAACTGGGAACCTCTACTCCCCCTCCCCTTCACCTATTTTGGAATTACTTTCAATTGTCTAGTTTCTGTTAGACTACACTTTTTTTGGAACCCACAGGACATGGAGAACGAACACTGTGGTGCTCTAGTTATATCCAGGTTCCACATTTTATAATGCTTACTTGTTTCCACGTGTCTTTCCCCCCTAACTCTATTATAAAGTCCTTGATGGCAGACACAGTTTTTATATTTCTGGAACCCTTCACAACAGATGCTGAGTAAGAGATTAGTGATATTTACAATGACTCTTGAAGGATAAGTGGGCATAAAGGCGCAAGCAGCACGAGTGGACTAGGATGTGAAAGGGTGGGAAGGAAAGAGAGTGTGAAGTACTTGAGAGATGGCAAGAAATTTAGTGAAAGCTGAACTCTACTTCAAAAACATGATGTTCCTGGGATGTAGGAAAAAAACAACAACAAGTGAAGTAACTACTTTATACATGGAAGAAAATAAAAATGAATGAAATAAGAAGCTATCTACCAAATAGTACAATGGCCCCATGATGCATAATGTATCCTTCTCTCTACAAAGAGGCCAGTCATATTCATTTAAACATCGCTGTACAGAATTAATCAAGTACAATCCATCTCTAAGTTTTGGAGTTTCCTGAGAAATTCTGTCTTACAGGACAGGTTTTACATGAAGAAAGGCATGCCTGTGAAATCCTTGAAACAAAATCATGCTTGGGTTTGATAAAGTCCATTTGGGGGGGAGCTACTCTTCCCGTCTGGGTCCTGAGGATTTGATCACAGAAATTCTCACTTCGGGCTCTTCCGTTGTTTAACTTTGCAAATGATTACTTAGCATCAGGGACATTTAACTGATTTCTGGGAGGAGAAAAACAATTCCTGTTTTTCTTGAGCACTCTGGAGTCCTGAAGAATGGAGAGGCTGTAGAAAGGGAACAGGACATTATTATTGTAATGAGTGAGGGTGTGGAGGGATACAAGTGCGATTGCATATCCTTACGATGAAAAGATAATTAGTGAAACATCTGTAGCCTGCAATCCATCTAGCAATGATTACACAGAGGCTGGCTGGAAGGCAACACGGTGTATTGTACAGGGTCCTGGAGGACCACTAAATGGAGGCCCCACCGCTTCCGTGAGAGAAGAAGGAAGTCAGATAACTTGCTGTGCAAGACAAATAGTGAAAGGAGCTGAAGCAAATTGCATAACAAAAACATTGCTCTTCTCTTGAATGGAAGTATTAAAAATGCAAAAAGCTGGGAGTGCACATTTTCCTACACTATAGCTTCAGTTTGAATACATTTGGGTCTTTTCCCCAAGCACCTGCTCCTTCCTGCCTTTCCCACTGCCCTCCCCACTAGGGGAAGAAAAAGCCCAAACAAAACATGGAGCATGTTGATTGGAAACAATTCCAACAATCAGATCAGAATAAATGAAGGAATAGCAGAGTGAAGTCATCTATAAACATGTAACTGAACAAAAGTGGTAATTTGGAAACAGCAGGAATGATTGAGTTTGTGAGTAGAATAAAGAGAAAGTGGAATTCATAAGGCGAGTACACAGAGCTTATTTCAATGTCAATGTTTTCTTGGGGAAATGATTTTGGGAGGTACATCAGAGACAGCCCAGACACTCCCAACACCTCCTGCCTTTGTGAGGTAGGGCTGGAGGAGGGTGAAGGATCGGGCTGCATTTCCCGTAAGTATCAATTACTCTCCCAGAACCGTTATTCTGCTTGAGCACAGGAGGTGGGGTCTTGCCCTGAAAATTACTGAAAATCATTGCGGAGCACTGGCACGTTCTCCCGCCCTTGGATGTTGTTTCTCTCTCCAAGTGCCTATTCTGGGCTTCTTCACTGACCACTCTGGCCTGCTCTCTGTTGCTATGATTCTCTCCTTCCATTTTGTATGCCGAGAGGGCCACCCTTCACCCTGTGTTTAATAATGCTTTACTGAAGGCGTGAGGATTACAGTGCCACATAGGTATCACTATCCATTTAGCTGCTCTCCTTCGCAGGAGGTCCCCCTGTTAGGATGCAGACTTCTTGGACAAGATCTCAACACCATCCTGTCTCCTCATTTTCCGTGTTCCCATGTCCCTGATATGAGCTGGTTTCTCCTCTCGAGCCCACCCGGACAGAGCAAAACTCAATTACAATATCTTTCAAGCAATGTACTTTGCCCACAGCAAAGCCAAATAGTTTCTGTATTCAACAGAATATTTAATAGCTCATGATGAATTGCTCACATTCAGGATAAATTCACTAGTTTAAGCACTCCCTGAAACTAAAGCTAGACTGTTGCCTTTTGTTGATTGACTGCAAAGGCTCCTGGTGTTGTCACGCTTTTTAGAACAATATATATTCAGCATCCACCCTAGAACACAAAAAATTTCTTTTTTCTCACTCTGACATTTCCAGCTCCAACATGGTTGAGATCCAGATACTATTTCCTTGAGATGGAAGGAATGGTTGTATTTTAAAAGCTAGTTTATGCAAACTACAGTTTTAATAGTTCCGTTCTCCAGGGTTGTGGTTGTGTGGTGATGGTCACCAGGACTTAGAACACTACCCACCAGGCAATCCCTATTTCCGTCACATTCCACTGCCATAAACTCTAAAGCTATGGAACTCCAAGGCACCAACTCTTCTAGCTCTGAGGCAAGTGACTATGACTGGCTCTCAGAATGCTCCTTGTGTGACTGCGCTGGGATAGCTATGTGACTCCCAACCTAACTTTGGATGTTAGGTTTCCTCAAGACTCTTCTAATTCTGTACACTTTATGACTGTATTTTTATACAGTACTTCATTTATCCCTTTCATTTGGCAATTTCTACCCAGGTGAAGACCATGGGTTATGCGTGATAGGGTTCTTGTGTTGTGCTGTCTTAAGTGATTTTATTATCAGGGAAACTTGCAGAATTCGTGAGACGTGTCAGAAGCCGATGGAGGTGATTAATTTCTGGCTTCCCAATGAAGTTAAGTGTATTCTGATGGTATCTATCAATGAAATACTGTGAGAGATATCATAATTGTGAATGTATATTTAGACATCCAGAATAATTTTGGCTATTGTAAAAAGAATTTTGATTATTGTCTGAAAAGTATATTGGACTAGAATACACATTACTGCATAATATGCATTATGAATTTGCATTTAACTAACATCTGTTGTAAAATTAGCCATGTCACAAAGAAGATATTCCTTGTCCAGTAAGATGTAAAGTTAGATGAGAGAGTTGGTTTTCTTAAATAAAACAGGCAAATAGAGAATAGATATAATATGTAAAATATATAGGCTGGTTTACTTTTATCTGCTAAGAGTAACAAAAAAAATGTAAATAATAAGGATGACAATTCCATTTCTGAACATGTACCAAGTACCTGGCAGAGTGCAAAGTAATTTCTTATTTAATCCTAACAATGAATTTTGGAGGTGTGGGAAGGGATTATGGTAATCTGTTTCTCATGGGAACACTCCCTACCTTTCTCTGTTAGTTTTTCCATGCTTTCTCAACCTTTAACAATCTGATGAATGTTTAGTGTTTATTTGATAAACAAATGGAAGAATGAGACCTGATTATTCCAATGTGAATGAAGGGGCAGTGTTATTGAGATAAATTTTACCTGAAACTTCTATTTAGCCTAAGTTTCAGGCCTTCTGGCAGCCAAAACTGTAAGAGAGGGACAAGGATGGTGGTGGTGAAATGTTATCAAGTCTCTCACTTATTGAGCAGTTAATGTGTGCTAAACCCTGTATTCATAAATTCAAATACTGTCTCATATGTTGATTACTCAGTAGGTACTAACATTTTTCTAAGTGTTTTATACGCAAGGTAGACAGATAAAATACAGGGCATCCTGTTAAATTTGAAATTCAGATGAAAAATGAGTAATTTTTTGTATAAAACTAAACATTATTATTTTTTTCTCCTGGAATTCAAATTTAATTGACCATCTTGTAATTTTACTTTCTAAACCTGGCAACCCTCGTGATACACATTATAGTCTTAGTCTGTTTGTGCTGCTAGAACAAAATACCACTGATTGGATGGCTTATAAATAATAGAAATTTATTTCTCATAGTTTTGGAGGCTGGGAAGTTCAAGATCAAGGCACCAGCCTATGCATTGTCTGGTGAGAGCCTGCTTCCTCGTTCTTGCTGTGTTCTTGTATGATGGAAGGAGTGAAGAGCTCTTTGGGGTCTCTGGGATCTCTTTTCCATTCATGAGCTCATGACCCGATCATTTTCCCAAAGCCCCACTTTCTAATACCATCATATTGGGGGTTAGGTTTTTAACATATAAATGAGGGGGGCATAAACATTCACTCCATAGCAGCTATCTTAATAATGCAACAAATCCTTAGAGTCTCATTTTGAAATGGCAGCATGGAGGCATGAATGGCTGTGTGACAGTGTCCAAGGTCACACTTACTTAGTAAGAACCAGGATTTAAATCCAGGTATACGGGCCTCATTATACTCTTATGAAGCAGGTATAATTATCCCCATTTTATACATCAGATATCAGAGTTAGTGGTCAAGGAAGTGGTACCATGTTGTAAGCCAATAAAAGAAGCAGATTTGAACCCAGGAATGCCTATCTCCAGATTCAATGCTTTTAATCTCTAACTTTAAGATAAAATCGTATAACTAGAATTTTTCAAGGTGAAGGACCAATGAGGTTTTTGAGTTGTTAATATTTTCTTCCAGGGTAATATGAGACACAGGATAATGAAAAAGAAATGCCTAGGGAAGGCCTAATGCCATTTAGCATCAACAAATTATATATAGTGTCACCAAGATTCCTTTTAGAGTAAAGATTTATTTCACTATTTCTAATAGCTTAAGTTTTGGCATTAGAATATTTCTGTAGCCAGAGGGTCTGAACTGTAGAGAAGCTGATTCATCTTTCAGCATCTTACCTTATGCCTGTGTCAGCTCAGAGGATTTATGAAACATCCATAGCATAGAAACCTTGAACATGATTGCAGTGGAAGTATTTCCTAAATATTGCTCTTGTCTACTTTATTCGGCCCTTAGAATTAGCAACGGCATGTTTCAATCCTAAAGAAACACTTGCAAGGGAATCCTTTTAATTTACTCGTTCTCATTGTATTTAGACTGATTCTGTTCCCACACGGTATCTCATGACAAATCTAAGACATGAAGCAAATACAGGCTTGCCAGTAAAGAGAATTTCTTAAATAAGCAAATCAGACCATTTTAACTTTTTAAAATGTGTTATTTGAATCAAACAAAAATAGGTCAAATGGATACATTTCCAATGACAAGCATAGAAATTGTGCTCTCAGAATTAAACTTGCCTCATCTCCCTGTTATTTGAGACAATTGGCCATTTGTGTGAAAATCAAGTAATTATATGCTCCAATGCCTTTTGAAAGAAAGGATGCAGAGAAAAGAAAAACACAAGTGTGGGCCACCTGTAGATAACAACACAACTTGACTCAGATCTTTCGGAATGAACTGAAAATGTTGATACCGTCACACAACTTATGGGTGACTGGGTGACCTTTGAATCTGCTTTGAGTTCCCTCTTATAAGCTTGGGAATGATTCACTTCTAGAGGCTGGAAAATGTCTGTTTAAATACATCAGAAGGGTCACCGCGTAAGACCTTTCTTAGGAAGCTCATGATGGTCTTTAGTTATACAGAATGTAAGTGGATGTTCGTTGCTATACCGTGACTCATTTGACATAATAATTTGGCAATCCTTTACATGTTTTCACATGCTACAGACTAATCAGATGTTTACATTTATTTACTCATTTCATTCTCATAAATAAGTAAAGCAGGTAGCATTATACCTGCATATAGCTGCTGATGCTGGAGCAGTTTTGAGATCACACAGTCAGAATATGTTGGAACTAGGGCCAAAACTCAGCAACTTGATGCCTCCCCTATTATGTAATGGTGCTGTTGTATAATTTTGCCAGGTATGATCTGTTATAGGATTAGCCCAATTTGTTCCTGGGGCCTTCAGAGTTAAGTGTGGCGTATGATGATTTTCTGAGAACTCCTGTTTGCCACTTAGTAGACCTGGCTTGAAGCCAAATTTGAGGTGGATAATGTGTCATCGTACACCTCGCCATGTTTTTCTTGGCCTTTTTTTTGGTTTCTCTTCTTAGTATCAAGTGCTCTCATGCTGTATCCTCTTTTATATCCAGACACTGCAAAACTCATCCAGGGCTGGTTTTCTAAGTGAATGCTCCTGTTCCAAAATGATCCTCCTTCCAGCAAAATTCAGAGCACTCTCATCTAAGTGGCCTATGCAGAAACGAACAAACTGGTTAATTCCAAGTTATCCATAAATGACTGAATACTGTCCCTCTCAGTGGTATGTGCCTTCGAAAAGAGGATGTTTGGAAGCTAAAAGTACAATAAAGAGAAATTAAACTTATTGTCTTTTGTTTTCACTACAATTTATCTTGGGGTGAATTCGTTTTAATTTAATATGCTTTGATTTGTGGTGTTTCCTGTATTTGAGGGTTCACGTATTTCAATAATTCTAGGAAACTCTAAGTTTTTGTCTCTTTAAATATTACCGGAACTCCTATCAGATATTTGTTGGATCATCTCAAGATACTAGTACATAGTTTGTACATGTTAAGTGCTAGATTGTTGGTAGCAATGATGCTGATGACAACGATGGTGATTAATTTAGAAGTGGCTATATGGCATAGGTAAAAGGCCAAGAACATTGGGCTTATATTGACTTAGGTTCAAATATATTAGCTTTGTGATGTTGACCATGTTATTTGGCCTCTTTTAACTACTGTTTCCTTATTTGTAAAATAACACTTAACTCCTAGAGTTTTAAATAACCCGGCATTTAGTAGTTCTCAACAAACATTTATTTCCCTTTCTTTACTAAAAATCATGCTGATTCTTAGGAGAGAGAAGTAACCACCATGGTTTAGTCCATGTGGCTACATGGAAGGTGTGAGTGAGGCTGTTTAAGAATATGCAGGATTCATTTGGGGGTGGATTTTAAGCATGGGTTATGGTAAGACAGACTTTGAGTAGGAAATACAACGAATGAGCAGAATCGTTTGATTGAAGGAAGGAGATACATAATGGGAACAGTGAGTTGAAAAGCAGCATGAGGCCAGATTAAGGATCAACTTGCCTGTTTGTCCAAGAGGATGGGCTTTATAATGTAAATGCATTCACATTTTTTTGAGATCAAGTTCAAGCAAATCAACCTAATGGCATTTACGGAATGTGTTGGGGAACAGAAAGAAAAGATAGTTATTGCCATAGCCCAAGAAAAAGGTGCTGAGGGTTTGGACTGATAATGGCAATGGGATCAGAAAGGAGGAGATTCAAACCAAAGAACTGCATGGAAGGTGGAAGAAGAGAGAGAATTTGGGGATTGAATGTGAGGGTGAGACAAAAGGAAAAATTAAAAGGCATTGAGCCTAAATGTAAATTCAAGAAGAACAGAAGCTATAGGGCTCAGGAGGGACAATACATTTAATTTTAAATATGTGAACAACGTGATGGCAGGGCAGCTGGTTGGTTCCACGTAGCTTTGCTGGATATCTGGAAATGGCTGTACTTTCGCACACACCATACCCTCTCTTTTCTCTGTGCTGTTTCCCAGTGTCTTTTCCACCCCTCCTGGCTAGCCAATTTTTGTGTGTCTTTCAAGGCTCAGTTTGAGAGCTATGAGAAAATCTTTAATATTAGTTTCTACTTCCCAGCCAGGGTTAGATGTGCCTCCCGTGGGATCCAATAAAGTCCTAATTAATCCTCCCCGGGAAAACTCATCACCTTACAGGAGAATTACCTGTGACCTTTTTCCTTCGGGGTCCGGGAACTGCCTAGTACCAAGCAGGGTATATGGCTCACAGAAGGCAATTAATAAATTACTTATTGAATGGCAAATGATGGGACTCGAGTAGAAATATCCAGCAAAATATCCACATGGTCAAAAATGTGGCAGTATGGGGGGTATTTTTCCTTTTCCTTCTGAATTTATAGCAGATAAAAATATAGGTCTGTGCATTTGAATATTTGGTCTTAAGTGTCAATTTATCTGACTGCCTCTTTGACCTAAAACTGGGCCTACAATTTTGGCAGCCCTTCTGAAAAGATTATGTGCTTGATGAAACTCTTTTTGAACAATTCTCTGGACGGAGGGCATTTAATTCTTATCCATTCCTATCTACCTCCAGGAATCAGTGCAGCAGCAAGAGAGCAGATTTTCCTACGTTCTCATTGCTCCTTGAGGTACAAACCAATTTTCTAGCTTCAACATATCCTAGCAAATAATTGTTTGGTTCTGAAATAAAACTCTTTATTATAGCAATAGTGATAGGATACCAGTAGGACAATAAAAAAACGAAGTCTTAATGCATCCGATGTGAGGGCATCAGATTGGCAGGATTCCTGGAGGTGGTGAACAGAGCCTGGGCAGAAATGCCTGAAGGTCCAAGTGCAATCATAAATGATTTCCATAAATAGTGTGACAGGGACTTTACTGTCTTGTGTGCTGTGTTGAAAAAGGGGAAGAGGCTGCTATTTCTGGAGTGAAATGGACTTCTTTTTATGTTGCTGACAAAGAGGATCCCACTGGCAGTGCACACTATGGCATTTGCTTTGGGTTTTAAGAACACATAGCTCTGCCTGGCTGGAAAAATGGAAATTCTATATGGCAGCTCCCTGTGACACATGTAAGGCAAGTTATCCTAGCTCATTAATGATGTGACTAAGGAAAAAAAATCTCTTCAACCACCACCTAGGCAAAACAATATACCGGCCAAAGGGCAGTGTCACAAAAGGAATAAATGGATTGGGAAGCAGGAGTTTGAGATAAAATAGAGTATGGGCTTTAGAGATAGCCTTGGATCGTGGTATTCTGTGTTCTGTTTTTCTTACTTTACAATGGGGACAATACCACTTTTTCCATGGGGTCGTGATGATTAAACCAGAAAATATGCCTAGCAAAGAATGTATTTCTGCAAAGACAGGGCACATTTCTTAACACTTATTGTGGTTCTGTTAAATACAGTCTTTATAGGAATACTGAGTAAAGCTGTTAAAAACAATTATAGACTTAAGACAAGCCTCTTTGTTTTAGTGGAAATAAGGAGTGTGACCCAGGCACCCATTCACACGTGCCCTATGAAGACATGGTGGATTGAAAATGGATATTTTCATTACCTATGCCTTGCAAGTAGGAAAACAATTTTGAGAACAATTTCAGCCATGGCAGCCTGAAGTTTTCCTACCCAGGCTATCTTCACCCCAGACTTGTGTGTGTGTGTGTGTGTGTGTGTGTGTGTGTGTGTGTGTGTGTGTGAGTGTGCTGTGAATCTCTATCCAGCAAGATTCTACTGTGGGGGGAGGATGGGGGATGATGGCTGAAAGTTTGGAGACCCTGCCAACCTCAGAGTGTTAGGAAATTAGCAAGTTTCTCTATTACTTGTGTCTTTGGTCTTTTCCTCCAGATTTTAGGGAAGATTTTGAAAGAAATGGAATAAGACAGAATCTGACAGTTACAAAGAATACCTAAGCATTGGTAGGTGGCTTTGAGGAGAGCTGTAATTTTCAGTTGACTTTTAAATTTTAGGTCAAATTGACTTCATTAATATGATTTAAATTATTAGTCAATTTAATCAGGTAAAAGGAAAACCTAACCAGATTAGTTGAGTAAGTCCAAACTCAGTGTTAAGGAAAAAGATCAATAGGATGTCTCTAGATACTTTACCTGGGGATCAGGTATCTGTGAGAGTCCTTCTGGGCATTCTAGAAATGATCCAGATATGTGGGAGATCCAGGCAGCAGATGGTATTAAAGTACTATACAAAACATTGGAATCTAGGGGCGCCTTGGTGGCTCAGTCGTTAAGCGTCTGCCTTCAGTTCAGGTCAAGATCCCATGGTCCTGGGATCTAGCCTTGCATCAGGCTCCCTGCTCAGCGGGAAGCCTGCTTCTCCTTTTCCCACTTCCCCTGCTTGTGTTCCTTTTCTCACTGTCTCTCTCTGTCAAATAAATAAATAAAATCGTAAAAGAAAACCCAACATAAAAGAAATAAAATCTAGAAATGTCAAGCGACAGCATGGGGAGGGAATCTGACAGGAGACAAGGGGCATTGAGATACTTCATGGCCAATAGGTAAGACCAATAGGATGCAGATGGAACCCTGCCACCAGTGCAGAGAGGGATGAGGAGAGGCCTTTTAGTTATAGAGGTAGGGAATTAGGAAAAGAGGAAGTTTTGTAGAAGAAAGGCCTCATAGTAGTAAGACATCACTATTTAAGAGACAAACAGATTTTGGTCCCAATGCAGTTTCTTCCCATTAGTAGCCAATAGTGTCTTTATTATATTTAAGGCTTATTTTCCTCATTTACAAAATGGCAAATACTAACATCTATTTTGCAAGGCTTTTTTAAAGATAAAATAAGTAAAAAAAAAGTAAATGGCACACAATAGGGCTTGAAGTGGTACCCATTATTATTCTATTTTACTGATGTAAACTAATTGAAAATTCTGGAATAAAGATGGTAGGCACCTTGTATTGAACTGTTACTTGAATTTGAAGTACCATTCCTTGGAAAAGCTCCTTTGAACCGACAGGGTTAACATTTCATAGCGTCTCCCCTGAAAGGAGGCTTTGCTGCGGCAGGGGCAGGGTGAACGAGCATCTCTGAAGCAGCCTTCTATTCTCTGAGATGAAAGAGGCATTGAATTCAGATAACGCAACCCGACATGTCTGTTTTTGATTGTTGATAAATATTTCATTTTACATTTTAAATTCATATGGGCCCCCAAATCGTTGAAGATGAAAAAGAATTAGATACGAGGCCATCCCTTTGCAGGATTGTTTCTCAGAACACACTTGTTCCCGTTTTGTTCAATTGAGATTGAAGCGCCTTGGCAGCTGGCCGCTGCCAGCTACTTCCCAGCTGCAGAGAGCACCCTACGTGGGATGAGCTGCTTTCTCCCCTGTTGGTGGGGCTAAAATAGCCCCCTTCCAAGATGAACGAAAAAGCAATCATTACTTACCTAGCGGTATAGGCTTGTTATTTTCATCTCAAAAATAGCATCTTTGGTTACCAGTGCTTCTTGTCTACATGTATTATAATGGATCGACGTGTAGCTGTTTTGTTATTTTTTACATTTTGTGGCAAAGAGCTGAAATATCTTGGAGCTAATTACAGGGCAGGATTTTAATATATTCATGAAAATGACATCTGATTCAGAAAATTCTGAGAACAACTGAAAATGGCTGAGAGCACAAATGTTTACACGATTGTATTACTGTCCCCGGTGCAGTGAGTTTCTGGAGGGCTGAGCCTTTCTCTCTCTAAATTTCAATTATATTATTAGCAGTAGGCCATCTTCACAGTAATTGGTACACTCACTTTATCTAATGGAGTATTTTTCATCTAATTGACTGTAAATTTATCTTACAAACGTCAAAGCCAAATTTTCCTATAATAACCTATTATCTCTGCAGTTCTGGCCCGGTGCACCCACAAGAAATGGCGTAATGATTGTCTTTGGGAGTGTGAAGGACAGCAACTTAATTTTCCTACCTCTGATGAAAATGACAGCTACTTCTTAAAAAGAAGAAACTTGGAATATGTTCATTTAATTTTGCCACACATCTCATTCACAAGATTTGACTTCATCCTACTCTGAACATAAGAGTGACTATTCCTGTTGCAAGAGAATATTACAGAGGCAGTAGGGGAGGTATGGACAAAGAACAGGACCAGGAGCAGGAGGTCTGGGTGCGGCCCTTAGATTGGATGATTTTGGGTAAATTACTTCACCTCCCTGGTTCTTACACATCAAATGAGGGGGTCAGCCTAGAAGACTTGTTGCACAAACTGTGGTCATTTATGTGCCCCCCTTCAAGGCCTGTATACATTGACAAATCCAACTGTCTGCTTTTGTACCTACCATATTTCATTGTCTCACCTGTCTTGTAAAAAATATATATAATTTGAAGAAGAAATTTAAAGTAAATAACAAAAGTACTATCATTTGCAATAAACATAATCCTAAAAACATATCAAAGGAAGTACACTGCTAACCCCAGCGAAAATTATACCAGGAACAATGTTTCCATGATGACAGTTTCCATCATTTAAGCAGTCGGCAACTGGTACCACTAACAGCATGCAGATCATACTTCACATGGGGTTGGTGATTTGGGGGGTCTTTTCTTGCTCTAAAAAGTCCATGATTAAGTTATTTAAGAGAAGGTGTTTCTGGTATACATTTCAGGAGAGCCATCTGCCTCAGAAATCCTTCTGACTCATTCCTATAAACAAATGGGATACTCCTAGTCGGAGGGTGAGATGTGACTGGCTCTCTTGTTCTCCAGAGAAACGAATGAAAACTTGGAGATTCATGGGAATGTCTAAGTGAGAGCTTTAAGTAGAAAAATCCTATTTTCTCCCCCTAGGGAACATTAAATTCACAAAACTTCATGTGACCCTAATTAAGACAATGATGTAAAGAATCATTTAGGGTATGCTTTTAAAACTGGCCTCTGTCTAGCTTACTTCTGTGTATTAAGTCATGTAGCTATGCATATACATAGAACACACTTTCATGCATGGTTTAAAAAAGATTTGTATGCTGACTATTTTCTAATCTAAGGAAAGATGAGAACCTGGAATAGGGACATAATTATGTCTGGCTTCTTTGAATTGAACATGTTTCTAGTCTTACCTCTTCTAGGTGCCTCAGAAGTGCCTCTTCTAGGAAATAGAGATGAACTATAACAAGCAAAGATTTATGAAGATGTTTACTGTTGTGATATTTGTAATGGAAAAAAAACACATAAATACACAACATTCAAGTTCTCCTTAAATCATAATATGTTAATTTGATGGAATGTATAGTCATTAAAGTAGCATTTGTGAAGAATTTTAATGAAGTGGGGCTGGTATATGAAATAATGTACTAGTAGGTGAAATCCTGTGATCAAAATAATCCAGACATATTAATGTGGTCTACAAGTGCACTCAGGCTCTGATCTCCACCTCTCTCTTGTTCTATGCCAGTGCTACTTCCACTGAACTGAAATGCTGGTTATTCTCTAAACGTAGCAAGTTCTCTCACAATGCCATGCTATTGAACATGTTAGCTTTGTTTTTTTGGTTTTACAAAAATACTTTTTTCCCCCTAAAAAATAGATAAATTTTGTGCGAGAAGAAGGGGTAAAGAGAGTTAGTAAAGAAAGGAAAACCAAATTTCTCATTGGAAGTGGGAAACTAGAACTTCATTCAAAATTGCTGGGTGACCTTGTACAATTTCTTTGTCATTTTTCCCCCTTGTCAATTTGGTTGTAAGTAGAACTGCACTACAATTAGTCTCTGATTGGGTCCTGAGCTTTCGACTATTACTCTAATATTGTTTATAAAATGGAGAGATAGAGATAGAAACAGAGAGAGAGAGACAACCCAGTAAAATCTATTGGTTTTCACCACCGGAAGTAAAGAAACTTGTGATGAAGGAAAGAACAGAAAGTTGTCTTCAGGGCCAGATGAGGAATTTTCTCTTTCCTTCTCTTCTGCCTTCAATTACAACCCAATGATCCTTTCTTATTCTAATCCTTTGAACGTAGAAATTATTTGATACATGCCATGCCAAAGAAAAAAAAAAGAAACAGATTTTTTTCCCTCATTATAATCAATTGATTTTTAAACACAATCTTGAGGATACATTGTTTCAGGCCTTACAAAGTTCCTAAAGATTGAAACAACAAATGTGAAACAAATTCTGGTAGGAATTTGCCACTACCCAACAAGACTTGAAGTAGAATGGACCTCAGTGGTACATCCTGGAGTATAGATGAAACAGCACGGACCCTAAATTCAGGTCTGATCTGAATCCCTCACAAGGTTGCTCTGAGGAAAAAATTGGATAATATGTGCAGAACTCTGAAAACTGTAATACACTACATGCATGTCAGTTTCATAAATCCAGAGTCAAGGCGGAAGGAAAGAGCTTTCTAAATCTTACATGCTTATCACTAGTCATGTGATTTATACTTACTAGAAAAGATTTCCTTGAGAAATCAACAGTAAGGTTAAAGCAAACTTTGGTTTGCCCATTTTGGAAATGAAACTATCTTCCAGAATAATTGATAGGAAAGCATTCAATGGATAGTTAAATACTGAGACCTACCCAATTTTCACTTCCAGGGGTAGAGGAACAGTTTTATCCAATTATAAATTTGGGTTGAAGGATCATAGGCGGAACTCCTGTTACAAAGAAATAAAATATGTGGTCACCCATTCACCATAATTTCTGTATCACTAGAAAGGTTTTCCAGTTCAGAAAATCTCTCTCTTCTTGGCTCCTAGAATATAATAGTTCTCAACAGAGGACAAAACTTTTCATTCTGCAGTTAAACAAAACTTTTCATTCTGCAGTTAAACTTTTCATCTCTGTACTTGCAGTGAATGTTCGTTTTTACTGTTTGTATTACTTGTGCCATTACTTATTCTTGCCCTTTCTAGATTTTTTACTCTTCAAGATCAGAAAACTATATACTTTTCATCTTCTGTCTCTAATGTAGTAATGTTTTTTTATAGTAGATGCTCAATAAATATTTGTTGAAAGAATGAATAAATGAATGATTAAAATGCAGTTAACTCCCGTAGATAGAACAATTGACTTACACTTAATTAGATTATGACACACACGATTTTTAAAAATTGAAGTATTATTGACATACAATGTTATATTAGTTGCAGGTATATAGCATGGTGATTCAATAATTCTGTACATTATGCTATGCTCACCTTGATAAATATAATCTGTCACCATACAATATTATTGCAATATTATTGACTATATACCCTACAGCATATTTTTCAACCCTGTGCCTTATTTATTTTATAACTGGAAGTTTGTACCTCTTAATTCCCTTAACTATTTCACCCGTCCCCCCTAATTTCCTACTTTTTGGCAATTACCAGTTTGTTCTCTGTATTTATGGTTCTATTTTTGTTTTGTTTGTTTTGTTTTTTAGATTCCACATATAAGGGAAGTCATATGGTATTTATCTTTCTCTTTCTGACTTATTTCTCTAGCATAATACCCTCTAGGTCCATTCATATTGTCACAAATGGCAAAATTTCATTCTTTTTTGTGGCTGAGTAGTATTCCCTTGTACATATATACTATTCTTTTTATCCATTCATCTATCAATGAACACTTAGGTTGATTCCATACCTTGGCTATTGTAAATAATATGGAAATACCTATAGGGGTACACATATCTTTTCAAATTAGTGTTTTCATTTTCTTTGGGGAAATACCCAGCAGTGGAATTACTGGATTGTATGGTAATTCTGTTTTTAATTTTTTGAGGAACTTCTGTACTGTTTTCCACAGTAGTTGTACCAGTTTACATTCCTACCAATAATGCACAAAGGTTCCCTTTTCTCAACATCCTCACCAACATTTGCTAATTCTTATATGGCACACATGATTGACATATGATTCTGAGCTGAGAGAAAGTTTTTTAAGTGGATGGAAACTGATTAAGTGAGGAGCCATAGGACAGAGATTTTGAAGGAAAAAGATAGGTTCTTTACAGATAATGAGCAAAGACAGGAAACAAAGAAACAAAGAAAGGAATATAGGGGGATTTGCCGATTCCCGGCTTTATCCACTCAAGTTCCTGGTGGGACACTTTTTGAAAATGTACAGTGAAATTGACTGAGTAATAGCAAAGAAATGAATTGACTACTAATGTATTTTACAGAGAAAAAAAAGGGATTGAAAGTCTCTCTCCATGTACAACAAATACATTCAAAATTGAAAGAATTGAGGAAGAACTTGAGTATGATCAATATAGCTATTTATAATACTTATTAGTGAAGCCACCTACTTTGACACAAAAACGCATATGTGTATAGTTCACTTAGTATTTCATGCATGTCTATTTTGTTTATATCACAGTATTTAAAGTTCCTTAGAGATACAGATTGGACTTCCAGCAAGATTGCATTATAAACCTATGCTTTGAAGCCTCTCTCTGCTCCAAACACAATAACAGGTAAAAATTAAAATGCAAAAAACAAAAAACAAGCATAACTACACCTGTCAAGACGGTCCAGGTTTGGCTGAAGTAGAGAACAACACCAAAACCTTAGCAACTTAAAACAGAAAAGTTTACTACTGATTTATGTTACATTTTCTAAATATTTTATTTAGAGAGAGCGAGCGAGCATGCGCGTGCACAGGCAGGCATGCAGGCATGGGGAGGTGGGGAAGGGGCAGAGAGAGACTCTTAAGCAGGCTCCACGTGCAGTGAGGAGCTGGATCTGACAACCCTGAGATCATGACCTGAGCCTAGATCAAGAGTTGGGTGCTCAATGGATTGAGCCACCCCACTGCCCCTGTTCATGTTACATTTTCATTGTGAGTTGACTCCGGGCTTTAGTCCATGATGTCTTCTCCTTGACATCCAGGGGGATGGGTTTAGGACTTTGCTAGTTGGCTATGGCAGAGTGAAAAAGAGCGTGGTGAGTCATACACTAGCTTTTTATAGTATCCGTCTAGAGAGTCCACGTGCCACATCCACCAAATCAAATCTCAAGGCCACGTCCCAGGAAAAGAAATAAAATCCTGTCTAGAAGGAAGAGTAGACATATTTGATAAATAGAACAAATTAGCATTACAGTAGTCATATTGAAATCAATACTACTTCGGCCCTAGAATAGAACAAAAATGAAGAATGGTGTGCAGAGAATAGTTTCAGACTCCAGAGGGAGAGGCAAGGAGAACTAGTCAGGTCTTCAATTCTATTGGAGTAAAAATGTCCATAAAAGGCTATAAATGTGTGTGCTTAGAGAAGTGAAATACCTCTGATTACCCTAGTAACCAGGGTTTTAGATAAGCCACCTACTAGTACAGTGTTTCTGTGATCTCTCTCTTATCTTCATAGGTCAAGAGGCCTATGGGATCTAATTAAGGGTCCCTTGAAAAACTGGTAGAAGCAGTAGCAAAACATCTAGTCAGATATATGTGAGCCTGTATAGAGTGTCAGGAAAATACCCCGAGCTCAAGGTGAGTTTCCAAACCAAAAGTTCAAATCGCTCAAAGAAAACTAGTATTAAGATAGCCAAGAAAACCAACAATTAGCAGATGAATTCACTCCACTTGTTTAAAAAGAATGGTATTGGAAAAAAAATTATTTAGGAGCGTCAAAGAGATAAAAGAAAGAGTAACTTCAAAAGAGAGGGAGAGAGAGAAACACATCTTGGCATACAGGAAAGAAGACCATGTAGATATGGAGAAGAACCACTGTGCAATTGTGGAAATGAAAGAAATTAATCATTAAAATTTAAAAAGTTAACATTTACTATAAACTCAAGATCGGATGAAGTTGAAAAGATCGTCAGCTAGTTAGAAGTTGGTTTTGAGGAGTGCTCCCAGAACACAGCCCAGTGATAATAGAAAAATTAAAAAAATATATGACAGAGCAGTTAAGGGATATGGAAGGAAGTATGTGTGTGAGGCTCAGTGCATGTTTAATAGGCTTTCTAGAATAAGAGACCAAAGGGAAGGGCAGGAAAAATATACTAAGAAAAGAGCTGAGAATTTACCAGGATTATAAAAAAACCTACAGCCTCCGCTAAAAGTGCATCTTGAGAACAAAGCAGAATACATAAAAATAAAGCTCTATCTAGGTGCCTCCTAATAAAACAGCAGGGGATATGGGTAATTGAAAATCTTAAGAGCTGCTAGTGGGGAAAATGGATTACCTAAAAAAACAAAACAAAACAAAACAAAAAAACGAAAGAAAGAAAAAAAATCAGGTTAATCAGCTACGACAGTAGATGGCAGAGGCCCATGGAGTAATATTTTCACACATCTGAGGGAAAGGAATATGCATTTTGGGATTCAATATCTATACCATCATGCAAGAGAAAGGGAGAAAGACAGATACTTGCAGATCTATAAAGACTAAGACTATTTGCTACCCATGGACCATTGTTGAAAGAAACACAGAAGAACAAATTATCCTAAAAGGAAAGAGGTTAATGTTTGAAAAAAAAAGGAGGAAGAGGTCAGAGTATAGAAGCATGGTAAGGTTTTGGTCAGGAAGATGACATTATTTTAAAGCTTAAGGGCAGTGATTAAAAACCAGAAGTACAACTTAGAGCTTCTGTATCAGTAGAGGGGGAAAAAAAAAAACCGTAGAACTGTTTCTTGTATTATTTTGATTTCTCTCTTCCCCTTCTCCCAAAACATACCACAAGAACTGACAACATGAAATCAAATAGGGGTTCTGATGAGATAAATGGAGAAAAATTGTTTAGAGTTGGAAAGTTGGGTTAATTTTTATATTATATCAGGACTGTCCCGTGACTTAAATCCCAAGATAAATGCAGAAAAGCCTCAATTGTATGAAACCATTAATTAACCCAAATTATTTTTTTTCTTAACTTTAGGGGAGAGAAGAAAACTCTAAGAAAATAGTCACTATGTATTTAAAGTGTAAGTAATTCAATTCAAGTCAGTGTAGATTTCATCTAGTCACCTACAACTTTTACATTTTCATCTGCCTTACTCTACTATGATCATTCAGCTGCAAAATGCCGACTTCTCAGCAGGTCAATCATCAAAGAAAGTTCAGTCATTGCTACTATATTTAATGTATAAGGATAGAAAACCAGGTTCCTGTTTGGAGAAATGCTTTTAGAAATAAGATTCAAAAATGTCTAACATAACAGGAAAAAATCCTGATTATTAGATTTAATAGAAACTTCTGTTTACTGTAAGAGAGGCAGTTGTGGCATCTGGAGAGCGTGCCAAAAGCTAAGTGTTCTGGTTCCAAGTCTTTGCTCTGTAGTCAAGCAGCTATGTGGCTATCTAACTTATTTAACCTGTCTGAGCCTCAGTCTTCTTATTCATACTACAAGGGACTCAATTAGTTGTACTCTGAGGTCCCTGATGCTTCTTTTAGGTCTGATTCTAGAATACCCCATCACCTGGGCATTCTGGTGAACGGGGGTTTTGGGTTCCCTCAAAAATCTCTTTTCTGGCTGGTGTTGAACCTCCTGAATCCTGCTTTATCAGAGAGCTGTGGGCTGTACAGTGCCATCCCAGGCGATGGGCCCTCTATCATATGCTTTCTGATCCTAAAGGATAAATGCTCTGGATGGTGAACACTATGAAGGAGAGATAGAATAACAGAGTGAATCCATATAAGGAAGTACACAGGAAAGACATGTCAGCCAATTAACAACTGGCATATTTATACAAATATTGGGCAGAAAGTTTTGAAAAGGCAGAACTATGGTACTGTTGTCCAAGGAAAAATGTGAGCAATGAGAAGCTTTGTTCAAGATGGGCCCGAGCTGTGATAATGACTTTGGCACTGGACCATTTTTTCATCTGTGACATTTATCATGCAGCAATATTCCGGATCTTGATTGGAGGCTCATGCTGTGAAATACAATGAATGTAATATCTAGAAAACAAGGGAGAACAGATGTAGCTGGGTTGTATAATCCAGCGTGACACTCATTATCCTTATGAAAAGAATAACTATCAAGCTTGAAAGACGGAAAATAGATGCAGCCAAGATGGTCAGAATTCTGCCTGGTTTTAAAAGATGCCTGTAATTTCTATACCTGGGAATAGTTATTATGAAGCAGGATGTCATTATGCCAGTTCTTATAACACACAAGCATCCCTTATAACAGGCTGTGCAGCCTGATGTTTTCCTCTGTGGAGTTGTTTAATTTTGCTCAAATGGTATTTCATGGGCAGCAAACAAAGAAAAGTTAGAGCAGAGTGAGGTGGTCAGGAAATGGTTTTTCACAGATACGGACTCTCGTTTTCATTATCTTACTTTAGAGATGATGAAAGTATAATATACAAATTCTTACAAGTAGGGGAGGGAATGGAAGACCTGCAAGAAAATGGGTCATTACTGTCAATGTATTTACACTGTTTAGAAACTGACCTCTTTCATTTATTTCTTTTTTGGGGGGGAATGCTCTTAGACTTAAACACTTCAAGTAAGCTGCTGAAATCATGTAATATGAACATAACAGTTCCATTTCTAAGCTCTTACACTCTTTGGTGTTTGAGTTTATGAAACCTTTTGTGGTATTTTAATATAAAAGAAAAATTTTGTTTCTCTCTGCAAAATACTTTTATTATGAAAAATTATGAGTGTTTGGGGTTCCGCATTTGGCTTTTGCTATAGGAGTCAGATTCCTGAGAGGGAAAGATTGCAGTAACTGACTGAAAAAAAAGGAGCCCCCAATCACAAATTAGGTTAAAACTCTAAATAACAGAAGAATCTTTAATGCTTTATGTTCTGGAACAACCCTGGAATCTTTTGTAGATACTCAATATCAAATTTTATTTGTTTTACTGTTAGAATACTGTGACTGTCTTTCATTACAATGTTCATCTAACTCTCTCTTTAGATGTATATTTTATTCTTTTTACACCAATGCCCTTATTTTCAATGTACATATTCAAATCTCTTGTCAAAACTACACTTGACGTTGGGGGTCTGGGTGGCTCCATGGTTAAGCATCTGACTTCTGCTCAGGTCATGATCTTAGGGTCCAGGGATCAAGTCCCTAGTTGGGCTTCCTGCTCAGGGGGGGAGTCTGCTTCTCCCTCTCCCTCTGCCCCTCCCCCCAGCTTTTGCGCTCTCTTTAATAAAGGAATAAAATCTTTAAGAAATCTATATACATAGATAGGTAGATTTGACCTCATTTATTGTTATTCTTACTATTTTCAAACTAGGCACTCAAATCACTTCTCAAGTAAATATTTTAGCTTTTTGACATTTATTTACTTTTGAGTGTAACAGGCTCTCTCCTCTGTGGATCCAAAAACAATTCCTGGAAAGCTGTGGAAAGGAGGGAATTATGGAATGGGCTTATACATAAAATAAAACACAGTGATGTGTTACAGTTTGAGGTGAGACATTTGTCAGAAGTCTGGTGGCTGCTGCCCTCTTTTCTTTCTGCATACAGACTTTTAATTAAATGGATAAGTCGTTTTTGAAAATATTCCAGGCCTGTGGTCTTATTTCCAAAGTACATCAAACATCAGCGCTTTTAGTACTGAACTACTCTTCTGTCTTGAACTCTGGTCTACTTTTCTATCTGATATTGGGCTAGACAGGCACCCCAAAATCCTATTGAGTCTTTTCCTTTAAACTCTAGAATTTACCTAGATTGAAAACTTATGCCCTATAGACAATTCCAGGTACATTCACTGTTCAAAAAATGTATATAGAGAGATTTGAATACATTTATTTATTTATTTATTTATTTATTTATTTATTTATTTATTTATTTATTTAAGGTTTATTCAAATTCCAGTTAGTTAGCATACATGTAGTGTTAGTTTCAGGTGTACAAAATAGGATCCAACGCTTCCATACAACACTTAGTGCCCATCACAAGTGCACTCCTTAATCCCCATCACCTATTTTACCCATCCCCCTGCCCCTTCCCCTCTGGTAACCATCAGATTGTTCTCTATAGTTAAGGGTCCCTTTCTTGGTTACTTCTCTCTCTCTCTCTTCACTTTTTTCCCTTCGTGTCGCTTCTTAAATTCCACATACTAGTGAAATCACATGGTATTTCACTTGTATGTGGAATTTAAGAATTACCATATTTGAATACCTTTAGATGGCTATGTGTTACCTACATCTCAGATCCCCTCATTTCCTATTGTCTTTCACAGGCCTACATTTAGATTCCTGGCCTGGCACCTGCAGGATTTGAATTCATGATATCGTGCCTGTAACAGCCTAGGACAGTTATCTCTGCTTCCTAGGCCCCTCCCTCTTTAAGCTCTTTGGGGAAGCTTTCTCCCCCTGTCCCTCTTCCTTTGGTGCTTCACTGCCCTCTCTCTCTCTTTTTTATAAAGATTTTATTTATTTATTTGACAGAGAGACAGCCAGAGAGAGAGAGGGAACACAAGCACGGGAGTGGGAGAGGAAGAAGCAGGCTCCCGCTGGAGCAGGGAGCCCGATGTGGGGCTCGATCCCAGATCCCCGGGATCACGCCCTGAGCTGAAGGCAGACACTTAACAACTGAGCCACCCAGGCGCCCCTTCACTGCCCTCTCATACATGCTTCGTTAAGAACCTTGTGTCATAACATTTGGCTTCTCCTGTATTGTAGTGTTTGGTTGCTATATGGCTCTCCAGAGTCAGGACAACCCAAGTGGAGGACAGTTTCCTCCCAAATCACACTTTTTCACATAGTTGTCTCAGTTAAGATGCACCCAGAGAGGAAAAATGAATAACCTCTAATTAGGCTCATCCATCACTGAACAGTAAGTATGAAAACAAAAAATTCATTTTAAACTTTTTTGGGAAATATTTCTAGACTTACAGAAAAGATGCAAATGAAACCTTCTTATAGATCCTTCACTAAGATTTCCCTAATGTTAATATTTTACATAATCAAGCACAGTGATCACAATCAGAAACTTAACCTTTGTATAATAGTATTACCTACAGATCTTATTAAATCTCATCAAATTTTCCCTAAAGCTCCCCCCCTTTTTAAGCTTTTATTTAAATTCCAGTTAGTTAACATACAGTGTAATATTAGTTTTGGGTGTACAATACAGGGATTCAACACTTCCATACCACGCGTGGTGCTCATCACAAGTGCACTCCTCCTAATGCTCCCTTTTGACCATTCTATTCGAGTTTCTACCTTCTGGTCTGGATCCTTCTCTAAATAGCAAATGATCTGAGAAGCAAGGGTATGGTTGACCTCTCCACTCTATCTGGCAACTTAAATCAGGTCCACACCTATTGCTTTCTTTAGCTACTGCAAATAAACAAATGGACACTTCTCAATTTTCTTGGTCTCTGTGATGACTTACTTAACATGACCGACTTCTCATTGGGCTTCCCTGCCTAGTCCCTGTCTTCCCAAGTACAGATCTAGTGACTAATTTTTCTGCTCACAGCTCCATATAACCTTTTTGTTTCTAACCCTATTGAAATTTTGTCCCCCTTATTTATTACGAATTGAACTTCTAATCATCTGCTGGCCTTTGTAGTGAGAAGGAAACCACCTGAATCTATGTAACTTGACTCTCAGGACTGATAACCAAGGCCACCTGCTTCATCAAGACTTAACTGTTTGTTGCAGGAAATTCTTATTCGGAAATATAAGACTGTAAACCAGTAAAAATCTGTTTACTTCAGGACATTTTTGAAAACTAATTTGTTCAGGCAAATACTTTGCTCATCTGGGTAAACAGCCCTCCTTTCTCAGCACACATGAGCAGGCAGCTTCCTTCTCAAGCAATAGCTTGCCTCGCTGTGTCCACCAATCAGAAACCATTAGGTCACAAATTTTCCCTAAACTCTGTTTTATGCCTTGGAATGCTGCCTTAAATCATTTGAGCCCAGACCCCAAGATCTGTAAATATCCTCCCCAAATCACTTTTTTCTGAGACACTGCTCGTGCTGTCAGGGTGGTATTACTAAGGGAGGTCTAACAAACTTAGTGTTCTTTGCTCAGCGGGTTTTCTGGTAGTCTTTTGGGGGAGTCATTAGGTAAATACCTAATATAATCCATCCTAGCCATATTGATGTTGAACATTAAATTAGGTCTTATGTTGTTGTATTTGACTAAAAATAGGGATATTTCCTCCTCTAGTGTGGGAGGCTTAGAAAAAGAGGGTAGAATTGATTTTATTCACAATTCATATATAAGCTAGTAGTTTTCCACTGGGGTTGAAAGGATAAGGGAGGGGGGTTTGGGCAGTTGATTTACCTGTGGGGGGTTTCAAAGTATACTTCCATGAAGATCGTAATAATCAGTCCAATTTCCCCTCCCCCAAATCACAAGTAAGAACCACTAGTCTGGGTACTTGTTCAACCTAAAAAAGTGAGTGACAGAATGGAAGCCATTATCTATTCATTAATGAGTAAATACTAGTCTTTCAACATGCAAATAATTAAGGCAAAGACGTCATGTTGGGAATATTATCCAGTATTTGCCTTCTTTTCCCACTTAATTTATTCAATATATATATTTTTAAAATAGCCCTTTTTCTTGACCTTCTATAGACTTATTTTTATACAGAGGGAACAAAGCATATTTGGCTCTAGCCCCAGAAGGGCACACAAGTATGCCAGGGAAATTAAAGAGTAAGACAGGATTTGTACAAATCAGTCGTTGGTTATTTTAGGAATGTTTTTCACAGAGCTTTGGTATGAGAATTTTTTTGTTTTTGTTTTTAAACGTGGGAATTGGTTCTGCCTTATAAAATACTCACTAAACTTTGTTCAAAACATTTTTTCTGCCTCTTGAGGAAGTTTTATTTTTCGTATTTGATATAAAAAAGTACCATCCTCATAAATATGTCTAGAGAGGCTTTATATAGATGGTAAGATTTTAGTTTTCACAAGTGGATAACAAAGGAGGGAGAACTAAGAGAGATTCCCTAGCTGGAGAAGAATGATGAAGGAAAGAAGGTGGAGAAAATCTGTAACTATGTGTCAGGGGACATTTTTCTCTAAGTGATTCTATGCA
Organism: Ursus americanus; assembly: GCF_024610735.1. Lineage (NCBI taxonomy): Eukaryota > Metazoa > Chordata > Mammalia > Carnivora > Ursidae > Ursus > Ursus americanus. Next base: position 14,877,661 of record NC_142130.1, on the reverse strand, counting down.
TAGCAAGTCAACACACCCTGTCTTCTCTCACTGGAATTTTTTGGTGGTGATTTAGCCACCCAATATACTCTCTACCTTTTCTTTCCTGGTTCCATTACTATAATTGCTTTTTTCTCCAGGTCTTCTTGGCTGTCAAAAGTTTTCACAGTTCTTTGTTATTTTGCTTTCGATGTTTAGTCTTCCCAAGATTCATGTTCACATCTGTGTTTCACAAAATTTACAGATAATCGCTTTTGACTTTTCTTCCTAGGATATTTAAATTAAAAAAATTTTAATGGTTATTTTAATATTTCCCTCAGTCTTAAGTCCTATTGGTATTGGACAGATAGTCAGATTATACCATGGGAGAACTCTGTCCAGGGCATAAAGAATTGTTGAGGAAAAGATTGATCCCATTCTTTGTATTAAATAGAAGTGTTGGGAAGAAACTGTTAGCAACAAGTCTTCTTTTGAAAGAATAGTCCTGGGGTATATCCAGTTCTGTCCTTGTCTTATTTACACTGCTTCTCAAGGACTACACTTTAGGTTCTCAAGACCTACCCCTTAAATCCACAGATGAATCAGAAAGGATTATTTTTAGACTCCATGTAATTATCACTTACCAAGGGTACAGTGCTTGAACTTAGTAAGTATGAAAAGTTCTATGCGCATTTGGTGTTTTTTTGGTTTTGCTTTGCTTTTATATTAGAACTCATTTTGAAATAGTAACAGGTAACCCACACAGACAGAAATACAATCTCTTGGGTGCCTGGCTGGCACAGTTGCTTAAGTGATTGACTCTTGGTTTTGGCTCAGGTCGTGATCTCAGGGTTGAAAGATCTGGAGATTCTCTCTCCGTCGCCCTCTGCCCTTACCCCTGCTCAGGCATGCTCTCTTTATTTATTTAAATAAATAAATCTTTTTAAAAAAAGAAATACAATTTGTTAAAAAAAAGAATTCTATATGAGGTATGGGTATACTTTGTATTTTATTTTTTCCCCCTTTGGGCATGAGTAGTTGTTACATAGGATTCATCCATTCCAGGTATTCTTACATAACAGTACATAGAGGGGTTCTTCCAGGGGCGCCTGGGTGGCTCAGTCGTTAAGCGTCTGCCTTCGGCTCAGGGCGTAATCCTGGAGTTCTGGGATCAAGCCCCACATCAGGCTCCTCCGCTATGAGCCTGCTTCTTCCTCTCCCACTCCCCCCGCTTGTGTTCCCTCTCTCACTGCCTGTCTCTTTCTCTGTCAAATAAATAAATAAAATCTTTAAAAAAAAAAAAAAGAGGGGTTCTTCCAGTCTGTACTTCATCATAAAGTGATATGAGAACATTCTTTGACTCCTCTCCCTCACATACCACATCCAATCCATCTGCAAATACTGTTGGCTCTCCTTGTAATGATACCCTCACTCTTTTCATCACCTCTTCCTGTTCTCACTGTATTTCAGGCCATCTCATTTTGACTGTCACAGTAGCCTCCTAGAGATTGGCCTGCTTCTGCCCTAGACTCTCTATTTTCCATAGCAACTAGAGGAATCCTTTTAAACTGAAAGTAAGATTTTGTCACTTCTCTGCTCAAAACTTGCCGGTGGCTTTCCTTTGTACAAAGAATACAATTCAAAGCCTTTTCCTATCATGACCCCAAAAGCCCCTGATTTCACACCTGGCTACCTCCCTGATGCTATTTCTTATGACTCTGCCCTTGTCAACTCTGCTCCCAGCTCCACGAGCCTCCTGGCTACTCCTCGAACACGTACCTTCTGCTCCACCTTCTGGGTCTTTGCAGTTGCTGTTCTGCCTGGAACACTTTTCTCCCAGACAGCCACGTGGCTTGTTCTCGCAATTCCTTCAGGCTTGTGCTTCAGTGTCCCTTCATCCTTGAGGTCTTACCTGACCCCTCTGCCTCAAGCACCACCCCCTATTCCTCTCTATCCCTGCACTCCGCAGAGAAGTATGTGCTTACTGCCATCCAGACATACTCTATTATCCATCCCCCTTCCCCACGTTAGAACATAAGCTCCATCTGCTTGGTTCATTGCTCAGTCCCAAGACCTATAATGGTATCTAGGCTATAGCTAAGTACAGAAATATTTTTTACAATTTTATTTTATTGTATTTTATTATTTTATTTATTTTATTTAATTTTATTGTTTTTCATCATGGTAAGTGTACTCTTTAATCCCCATCCCTTAATTTTCCCCATCCTCCCACCCACCTCCCCTCTGGTAACCATCAGTTTGTTCTCTATAATTAAGGGTTTGTTTCTTGGTTTCTCTCTCTCTCTCTCTCTTTTTTTTCCTTTGCTCATTTGGTTTGTTTCTTATATTCTACCTATGAGTGAAATTGTATGGTATTTGTCTTTCCCTGACTGATTTATTTTGCTTAGCATAGTACTCCCTAGCTCTATCCATGTTGTTGTTTTTTGGGTAAGTACCCAGCAGTGCTATTACTGGATATAGGGTAGTTCTACTTTTAATTTTTTGAGGAACCTCCTTACTGTTTCCCACAGCGGCTGCACCAGTTTGCATTCCCACCAACAGTGTATGAGGATTCCCTTTTCTCCACATCCTTGCCAATAGTTTTCTTTTGTTTTTGAAGTTAGCCATTCTGACAGGTGTGAGGTAATATCTCATTATAGTTTTGATTTGCATTTCCCTGATGATAAGTGATATTGAGCATCTTTTCATGTGTCTGTTGGCCATCTGTCTGTCTTTTGCAGAGAAATGTCTGTTTATGTCTTCTGCCCATTTTTAAATTGAATTATTTGTTTTTTGGATTTCGAGTTATATCAGTTCTTTGCATATTTTGGATACTAACCCTTTATTGGATATGTCATTTGCAAATATCGTCTCCCATTCTGTAGGTTGCCTTTAAGTTTTGTTGATTGTTTCCTTCGCTGTGCAGAAACTTTTTATTTTTGCATAATCCCAATAGTTTATTTTTGCATTTGTTTCGAGTCTATATTGAGACCTATCTAGAAGAAATTGCTGTAGCCCATGTCAGAAAGATTGCTGCCTGTGTTCTCTTCAAGGATTTTTATGGTTTCAGGTCTCACATTTAGGTCTTTCATCCATTTTGAATTTGTTTTTGTGTTTGGTATAAGAAAGTGGTCCAATTTTTCAAAGAACTGGAACAAATAGTCCTTAAATTTGTATGGAAACAGAAAAGGCCCCGAATCTCCAAGGAACTGTTAAAAGGAAAAACAAAGCTGGGGGCATCACAATGCCGGATTTCGAGCTGTACTACAAAGCTGTGATCACAAAGACAGCGTGGTACTGGTACAAAAACAGACACATAGACCAATGGAACAGAATAGAGAACCCAGAAATGGACCCTCGGCTCTTTGGGCAACTAATGTTTGATAAAGCAGGAAAAAACATCTGGTGGGAAAAAGACAGTCTCTTCAATAAATGGTGCTGGGAAAATTGGACCGCTACATGCAAAAGAATGAAACTTGACCACTCTCTCACACCATACACAAAGATAAACTCCAAATGGATGAAAGACCTCGATGTGAGACAGGAATCCATCAAAATTCTAGAAGAGAACATAGGCAGCAACCTCTACGACATCGGCCAAAGCAACCTTTTTCATGACACATCCCCAAAGGCAAGAGAAACAAAAGATAAAATGAACTTATGGGACTTCATCAAGATAAAAAGCTTCTGCACAGCCAAGGAAACAGTCAAAAAAACTAAGAGGCAGCCCACGGAATGGGAGAATATATTTGCAAATGACACTACAGATAAAGGACTGGTATCCAAGATCTACAAAGAACTTCTGAAACTCAATACACGAGAAACAAATAAACAAATCAAAAAATGGGCAGAAGATATGAACAGACACTTTTCCAATGAAGACATACAAATGGCTAACAGACACATGAAAAAATGTTCAAAATCATTAGCCATCAGGGAAATTCAAATCAAAACCACACTGAGATACTACCTTACGCCAGTTAGAATGGCAAAAATAGATAAGGCAAGAGACAACAATTGTAGGAGAGGATGTGGAGAAAGGGGATCCCTCCTACATTGTTGGTGGGAATGCAAGTTGGTACAGCCACTCTGGAAAACAGTGTGGAGGTCCCTTAAAAAGTTAAAAATTGAGCTACCCTATGATCCAGCCATTGCACAACTGGGTGTTTACCCCAAAGATACAGACATAGTGAAGAGAAGGGCCATATGCACCCCAATGTTCATAGCAGCAATGTCCACAATAGCTAAATCGTGGAAGGAGCCGAGATGCCCTTCAACAGATGACTGGATTAAGAAGTTGTGGTCCATATATACAATGGAATATTACTCAGCTATCAGAAAGAACGAGTTCTCAACATTTGCTGCAACATGGACGGCACTGGAGGAGATAATGCTAAGTGAAATGAGTCAAGCAGAGAAAGACAACTATCATATGATTTCTCTCATCTATGGAACATAGGAACTAGGATGATCAGTAGGGGAAGAAAGGGATAAAGAAAGGGGGGGTAATCAGAAGGGGGAATGAAACATGAGAGACTATGGACTATGAGAAACAAACTGAGGGCCTCAGAGGGGAGGGGGGTGGGGGAATGGGATAGACCGGTGATGGGTAGTAAGGAGGGCACGTATTGCATGGTGCACTGGGTGTTATACGCAACTAATGAATCATCGAGCCTTACATCGGAAACCGGGGATGTACTGTATGGTGACTAACATAATATAATAAAAAATCATTAAAAAAAAAAAAAAAGAAAGTGGTCCAGTTTCATTCCTTTGCATGTTGCTGTCCAGTTCTAACACAGTTTGTTGAAGAGACTGTCTTTTTCCCATTGGGTATTCTTTTCCTGCTTTGTCAAAGATTAACTGACCATATAATTATGTGTTTATTTCTGGGTTTTCTGTTCTATTCTATTGATCTACCTATTTATTTTTATGCCAGTACTATACTCTTTTAATTACTACTGCTTTGTAATGTAACTTGAAATCTGGAATTGTGATTCTTCCGGTTTTGTTTTTATTTTTCAAGATTGCATTGGCTGTTTGGGGTCTTTTGTAGTTCCACATAAATTTTAGGATTATTTGTTCTAGTTCTGTGAAAAATGCTATTGGTATTTTGAGAAGGCTTGCATTAAATGTGTAGATTGCTTTGGGTAGTATGGACATTTTAGCAATATTTGTTCTTCCAACCCATGAGCCTGGAATGTCTTTCCATTTCTTTGTATCATTTGAATTTCTTTTATCAGTGCTTTATAGTTTTCAGAGTACAGGTCTTTCACCTTTTTGGTTAAATTTATTCCTAGATATTGTACTATTTCTGGTGCAATTGTAAATGGGATTGTTTTCTTAGTTTCACTTTCTGCTGCTTCATTATTAGTGTATAGGAATGCCACAGATTTCTGTACGTTGATTTTGTATCCTGTGACTTCACTGAGTTCATTGATCAGTTCTAGTAGTTTTTTGGTGGAATCTTTAGGGTTTTCTACCTATAGTATTATGTCATCTGCAAATAGTGAAAATTTTACTTCTTCCTTACTAATGTGGATGCGATTTATTTCATTATGTTGTCTAATTGCTGTGGCTAGGACTTCCAGTACTATGTTGAATAAAAGTAGTGAGAGAGGACATCTTTGTCTTATTCCTGCCTTTAGAGGAAAAGCTCTCAGTGTTTCACTATTGAGTATGATGTTGGCTGTGGGTTTTTCCTATAAGACCTTTTGTATGTTGAGATATGTTCCCTCTAGACCTATTTTATAGAGAGTTTTTATCACAAATGGATGTTGTACTTCATCAAATGCTTTTTCTGCATCTGTTGACATGATCATATGGTTTCTATCCATTCTCTCTTTTTTAAAAGATTTTATTTATTTCAGAGAGAGAATGAGCACGAGTGAGTGCAAGCATGAGTGGGGGGAGGGGCAGAGGGCGAAGCAGACACCCTGCTGAGCAGGAAGCCCTATGTGGGGCTTGATCTCAGGACCCTGGGATCATGACCTGAGCTGAAGGCAGACTCTTAACTGACTGAGCCACCAAGGCACTCCCCTCACTTTCTTTCAGTCTGAAATGAATCTCTTGTAGGCAGCATATAATGGCTCTTGTTTTTTTATCTACTCTGTTACCCAATGTCTTTTGATTGGAGGGTTTAGTTCATGTACATTCAAAGTAATTATTGGTTGATATGTATTTATTGCCATTTTGTTACTTGTTTTATAGTTGCTTCTATAGATTTTCTCTGATCCTTTCTTTTCTTGATGTCTTTCATAATTTGTTGGCTTTCTTTAGTGATATACTTGTATCCCTTTCTCTTTATTCTTTGCATATCTATTACTGGTATTGATTTGTGGTTACCATTTGGTTTGTAGATAACATCTTCTGCATATAGCAGTCTATATTAAGTTGATGGTTGCTTAAGTTTAAACCCATTCTTTACTCCTTTCCCTCCCACGTTTTAGGTAGATAGTGTCATATTTTATATCTTTTTATTTTTTGAATCCCCTGACTGATTTTTATAGAAATGTTTATTTTTACTGCTTTTGTATTTTTTACTTTTCATATTCTCACTTATGGTGTTCCCTTCCACTCAAAAGGTCCCCTTTAATATTTCTTGTAGGCCTGGTTTAGTGGTCATGAACTCCTTTAATTTTTGTTTTTCTGAGAAACTATCTCTCCTTCTATTCTGAATGACAGCCTTGCTGGATAGAACATTCTTGGCTGTATATTTTTCCCTTTCACTGCTTTGAATATATCATGTCATTCTCTTCTGGCCTGCAAAGTTTCTGCTGAAAAATCCACTTTTAGCCTTATGGGATTTCCCTTGTATGTAACTATTTTTTTTCTCTTGCTGCCTTTAAAATATTTTCTTTATAGCTACTTTTTGCCATTTTAATTACTATGTGTCTAGGTGTGGACCTCCTTGAGTTGAATTTTTGGGGGGATCTCTGTGCCTCCTGGATCTGGATATCCATTTCCTTCCCCAGATTAGGGATGTTTTCAGCTATTATTTCTTCAAATAGATTTAATTGCTCCCTTAGCACTTCTTTTTCTGAGATCTCTATAATGTGGATGTTATTATGGTCGATGAATTCCCCAAGACTAGTCTCAATTTGTATAATTTTCTATCCTCTCCTTTGCTCAGGTTGGTTACTTTCCATTACTCTATCTTCCAGGTCATTAATTCATTTCTCTGCTTCATCTAGCTTGCTATTTATTTATCGTGTTCTTGGTCTCTGATTGGTTCTTTTTTATCTCTGTGTTAAGGGTCTCACTGATGTCTTCTACTCTTCTCCAGTCCATAGTATCTTATGATCATTACTTTAAATTCTCTATGGGCCATATTACTTATATCTGTTTTGCTTTGGTCTCTTGCTATGGTTTGGTCCTGTTCTTTCATTTGGGAGTTGTTTCTTTGTTTCTTCATTTTGTCTGACTTTCTGTGTCTGTTTCTGTGTGTTAGGACAGTCAGCTGCTTCTTTGGTCTAAGCAATAACAGCCTTGTGAGGAAGAGGTCTTGTAGTGCCCTGCAGTGCAGTGTCTCCTGTTCCTTAGGTCCTGGCACTTCAGGGAGTGTCTCCCATGTGTATTGCATGTGTTCTGCTGTTGAGTCTTGATCTTTTTTCCTTTAGTCCAGTTGTCTACAGGGGCTCTCTTTGCCTATTGTGGGCAGCAAGGTGAGGAGAGATTTGCTTGCTAAACAAGACCTGCCCCCACCACTGCTGGGACTGAGGTCCTACAAAATGTGCAGGTGAGGAGATGTGGTGTTGGCAGGGTTTGTGCTGGTGTTCTGGGAGAGAGGCCTGCAGTGCGGGGACTCAAGGGAGCCTGACTCGGAAGGGCAGATCTTCTGATCCTTGGCAGGCTGGAATTGGTGTATGCAAGTTACATAAGGAATGTTGGCACTGCCCTGGTTCCCACAAGGGGTCTCCCCATGATCACTGTCTCTCCAGGCTGTGCTCTGAGATGAGCAAATCACTCTCTCTCCTGTCCACCCCTGGCATTTTTCAAAGTGTTTGGTCTATCTGCTTGGGCTATTTGTCCTGCTGTCTCTTTACGGGTGAGGACTCAGCTTCCTGACACTTTCCGGGTTCTCCTAGGCCTGAGTCTGTCCATTTTTAAATTCCAGGCTTTAAGTCCCATTCATTTTAAGAACTCATGAAATTCGGCCCTTCATTCACAAAGGCAAATATCATGGAGATTCATCCTCTTCATTCATGGGCTCCCCCGTGTGAAAGTCTGTTTCCTGCCCTTCTCTGCATGACCAACTCCTGCAGTGCGGGGACTCAAGGGAGCCTGACTCGGAAGGGCAGATCTTCCCCACCACAGGTGGCCATGGGCTGTTTTTCTTCCAGACCTCATCTTTGCCCTTCCTACCTTCTTCAGTGTGGCCTCTTCCCTGCCTTTAGTTGTGGAGTTCATTCTGCCAGTCTTTAGGTCATGTCCTGGGTTATTTACACTGATTATGGTTGTGGTCTAGTTGCATCCATGGGATGAAGTGAGCTTAGGGTCCTCCTATTACACCTCTTCCCAGCTGATCCACAATAAATATTTGATGAATGAATGAATAAACAACAAAGGGGTTAACTAAAAATGACTACATGATCACATTCAGGCTCTGTAATGACTAATTAAAAGCTAGAGTTTACTATGAACAATGGGCCAGCATGGTTGTACAGTGTGTTTTCATATCACTCTCTGATCCTTCTCACTGGGTGAAATCCTTTAATCAATGGTTTTGTTTGGATGAAGGGGCTTCTTCAGTACCATGTTACTAAATCCTAGCCCTCTCTTGTATTTTTGTACTAAATAGTCTTTACTTTGAACTCTAGGATCACTGACATATGTGGAGTCTTATTTTCTCTCTAGTATATAAGCTTACTTTACTTTGTAAGTGGTAGAGTGAATATTCTCCTCTGGTGATGTTATTTTCTTTATTTGGAAGATAACTTCTTTTTTTTACTCCTCCATATTGTGATAATGAGTTTTTCACTTTTTAAGAATAATATTTGTTGAGAGTTATTTTTTTCAGAGATACTACAAAAAATACATGATATTTTGGAAAGTTTGAAAAACCTAGAATGTATTTTTAAAAATTAGCTATTATTCTTATAATTTCATATCCAAATTTTGTAGGATTTTTAACCAGTTCTCCTGGGCATGCGGTTGGATTATCCTGACTACCTTCAATAAAGTTAGTTTTGGCCACATGATTTGCTTTTCCAAAGAATTGTGAGTGGTAGTGACATGTGTCACTTCCAGGTAGAAGTTTTCAGAGCTGTGCACAATTCACCACTGTGCTCTCTTTGGTCTCAGTGATCATGAAAGAGTGTGTAGAGATGAAGACTCCATCAGTCTGGGTCCCTGATTGATTCTATGAGCAGAACATCCCTGCCTATGCTGATAAATAGGCAAGAATAAGCTTTCCTTGGGTAAAGCCAAGAGATTATTTGTTACTGCCGTATAATGTAGTCAGTGCTGACTGATATAATGGGTTATAAAGAAAGATGTGGTCATTTAAAAAAAAAATGGAAAATACAGAATTATGTAAAAATGAAAAAATGTCAACGATTATCCTGTCTCAGTGTATATCCTCTGGAAGTTTATAAATTTATGTAAGTACTTGTTTGTACAACTTTAAAAAATAGGGCTTATGCTTGAAATAGCCTTTCATGATCCTTCCCCCCCCCCCCCCACTAATAGTAAAAGAGTTTTGGTGTCATTTAACATTCTTTTACAACTTGCCTTTTTAATGGCTGTGTAGTTGTATATCATTCTTTCTTCCTTGTGAATCTATTCACTTTGTATATTATGTTTATGGGAAGATTCTATGGCCATTTGATTGGTAAAGGCTTTTCTGCCTGGTGATCTGACTAAAAAACAGTCTCCCATTTGTACTGCCCTGTGACACTTCTTCGCCAACTCTATTAAACATTCTCCAGATGAAAGTCTCCCAGAGGTCATTATTTAGTCATTTATTGCTTAATATTAAATAGATTATACAATACAACTGAAAATGCCTTTAGTAAATCATTTCTGAAGTCAAGGAACCCTCTAGAAATATTAATAAGCAGTCCCAATTTTTAAACATCAGTGTTTTTCTTATATATTAGCTTTTCTTACAGTGGGCTACAACTGTTGTAACCAATATCATACATTACTTAAAGTTTCTGTAGCTCAGTGCTATTTTTAATGATAAGAATAATGCTTTGCCATTTAAAGCTGAAAGCAATAAATGGAAAATGCCAAGTCAAATGTAAGAGTTGCTTTTACTTTAGTCCTTGGGAATTCATTTCAGAAGCTTCAAGAGAGTGAAGTAATTTCAGCCATACAAAAATCATTTATTTTTATTTTCAAAAAATTATTATTTAAAGAGAAAATCCATAGTTATGATTGTTGACATTTAGGATTTTGGCCTACATCCAGTTTAAGATATTAGGAGGGTAGTAGTTGTATTCTAGATATTATGATACCACATTTTCTTCATTTAAGGGATGGAATTATTTTGCTATGCTATAGGCTTTACATTTTAACTCTAAAGATGCTAATTTTAGCATAAAAGGCTGAATAAAACTCTAATTGTTTATATTTCAGATTTGAGCTAGCTATTTAATTGTCTTGTCTTTGACATGTAGGATTTAAAGACATTATCATTGAATAAAAACAATGCAATTCACAATTAAGAACCTGGTTCCTTCGAATTCTTCTACTTTGTGATTTGGAAGAGGGCATCTGGTAGGCAGTGCGTAAAGTTCCTTCTTTTTTTTTTTTTTTTTAAAGACTGTTTATTTGAGACAGAGAGAGCGAGGTAGTACACAGAAGGAGAAGGAGAAGCAGACTCTGCTGAGCAGGGTGCCCAATGATGTGGGGCTTGATCCCAGGACCTGGGGATCGTGACCTGAGCTGAAGGCAGATGCTTAACCAACTGAGCCACCCAGTGTCTCAGATTCCTTATTTCTAAAATTGGGTTGCTATCCTCTGCCTAGCTCACAAAGAAGTTCTGGGTATATACAGGTTTTGTTTAGGTTGTTTCCATATCTTCTTTTTTGTGGCTCCAAGTGCAGCATGTCCTCATCCCCAGCTTCCAAAGTGTTTTTTTGTTTTTGTTTGTTTGTTTGTTTACAGATTTATTTATTTACTTGAGAGAGAGAGAAAGAGAGAGAGAGAGAAAGCACTTGTGGGGAGGGGCAGAGGGAGACAATCTTCAAGCTGACTCCCCTCTGAGCCTGAAGGCCGTTGTGGGGCTCAGTCCCAGGACCCATGAGATCACGACCTGAACCAAAACCAAGGGTTGGATGCTCAACGGACTGAGCCACCCAGGCGCCCCTAGCTTCCAAATGTTTAACTGGATTTTAAAAGAAGGAGAATTACCCTTTCCCCACTCCCTCTCCACCACCTTTATTGTTACCCATTGTTACCAGACACTAAATCTATGTTGCTTGTAATGATCCAAGGTCAGTGTAGAAGGGAGCTGTGCTTAGTAAGAATCACCAGAGATGGGAGGAAGGAGGCACAGTAGTGGGCACCAAGACCTTGCTGGGGGAATGAAATCAAGGGGCCAGTGGACATGTGAAGAAGAAAGTTGAAGGTGCCTCATGAAAGCCTTTTGTGGAAGAGGTAGATTTTTTGTGTGTGTATTAAGGGGGGAGAAGGTAGAGAGAAATTGACATTGAGATAGAGACTTTACATTAAGATATAGTAATAATGGAGGCATATGGTAATCTGACAAATCTGCATAAAAATGTGGTTAGTATATTGGATTTGTCTAAAAAAAGAAAAAGTTTTAAATTTCTAATCAGTGACCTTTCTGTGTTTACTGTATACAATATTTGATTCATCAACATTTTAATATATAATTATGGACATTCCATTGTATTGTGTTTATTTTCATGGATGAGATTTACTTACATCAATCTTATATAAATTATAAGAAAAATATTGTGAAACCAGTGAATATCATTGTAACACTTGTATTTGCTATCCTTTCATTCTCCAACTTATGAAACATTTTCTCCTATAAAATGAGAGGATATTTGAATTAGAGATTGATGTTAACAGAAGAAATTTGCAATAACTGAAGGGAAGGTATGAGAATGACTGTGTGGTCTGAAGTGGACCGGTATTGGTTTATATGTCTGTGACAATGCCTCTTCCTTCTCAAAGGTATGGAAAAATCCCACAATCTTTTAAAGAAACTTAGGAATGACATGATGCTCTAAAGGGGGGTGTAGTTTTTTTTGAATCACCTCTTAAGCAGCTTATCCTCATTCTGACCCCCAGAACTAGATTAGCTTGAACCGACTCCTTGGTCTGTATCTCTTCCAGATCATAACCCACACTAAGGAGAGTCCTATGTGCCTTCAATTCTAGCTGGAATCATGGTTTTCCAATGGGGAGCATGTCATCTCTGGTGGTTTTGATTAATCATTAGTAGTGGTGGTATTGGGAAAGAGTTTTATGGTTTACCATGTTTTTTCTGGAGATTAAGGTAAGTAGGTTGGGAATTGCATATAAATTCATAGCTTGTTTTATGTAGGTTACAGACAGCCTAAGTGTAAGAGTCTGGATCTACCTAGGACATTTATGTCCATTCAGGACCTTTAAGGAATAAACACTAAGGTGGAATTAGACCTGCAAGAGGATCAGGAGAAGGCAAGAATCCTCAGATTGCAATGTAGGCCTGCCATGTGTGAAAAAAGAGAAAGAAGGAAGGACTGGATAAGAACCTCAGATCCCAGCATGGTTCTGAGAAAGTTTCATTCAGCCTTACCAGTGGGGAGTCCCTGTGCGAAAGATACATGTTAGAGGGATCTCATGTTGACAGGAATTGCCTGGTTCATATACTGCTGTGTTCATTCACTGGGTGCGAGCACTTGAGGGAGGTATGGTGTGAATCCTCAGTGGGTCCAAAAGTGTGGCAGGAGGAGGTTGCCAATCATCTATGCTCCCTGCAGCAGGTTCTTCTGATGGGGGAGCAAGTACCTCCATGGACCATGGACCCACAGCATTGCAACAAACACCTTGGAGAGCCTAAGCTAGAGCCTAGAGTTAAGGAGGTATGGGGTGGGACCACTATTCCAGGTTGAAAATCTAGATATGTCATTTATTAGTTGTGAACAAGTACCTGTACCTCTTGAGCATGGATTTTCTTATCTGGAATACGCTATTAATAATAGTTACAGGGGCACCTGGGTGGCGTAGTTGGTTAAGCGACTGACTCTTGGTTTTGGCTCATGTCGTGATCTCAGGGTTGTGAGTTTGAGCCCTGTGTCAGGCTCCAGGCTCAGCCCAGAGTCTGCTTAAACTTCTCTCTCCCTCTGCTCATCCCCCCGCTTTCTGTCATATAAATAAATAAATCTTTTTTTTGTTATGATATGTTAGTCACCATACAGTACATCATTAGGTTTTGATGTAGTGTTCCATGATTCATTGTTTGTGTATAACACCCAGTTACAAATAAATAAATCTTTAAAAAAAATAATAGTCACAAAGCAAGGATGTTGGGTTGATGAAATGAGTTTGTGATATGAAAGGTCCTAGTAGACACTATTTGTTGTCCTGTCCTTCTCTTATTCCTCTCCCATTCTTTCACTACTCTCTACTTCTTTCTTGTCTGTCTGCCTCCCTTTAAGATGTCCCCTCCCTTTAAGATGTCCCCTCCCTCCCTCCCTTCCTCCCTCCTTCCCTTCCTTCTTTCCTTCGGTGCAAGATTGATTTAAACCAATTGGTTAGCACAGGGGAAAACTCACCATAATCACACAATATATTTTGTAGTTTTTTTTTTTTTTTTTCAGATGTGTGATTAGGAACTAGCTGAGCAGGTTGATAGCATTTTTCTTGAAAGCTTGTTTGGAGGTTCTAGCAGGGGAGCGCTGCTACTCGTATACCCTTGACCGAAGAACGGTCCTCCTCTATCGGGGAAGGTCGTGCTCTTGGACCGAGTGTGCCGCTTCTGGAGGGACGCATATGGAGCGGTGAGGGAGGAAGGGGACACCCGCCTAGACAGCCAGATCAGCCGAAACAACCCTGGTGATCAATGGGGTGACAAATATCACAGCCAGATCGCCCTCACATCCTGATAGCATTTTTCTTTACCACTAGAACACCAATTAAAAACTTGTTTCATATTACTGATTCCTCTGTATATTATCTATATGTATATATACTATATATTACATAACTATATATACACACATATGATGTAATCATACATACATATCATAAATTTGCTTGTTATTTTTGAAAAAGGATTTAAAAATTATTTTTCCATATCAATACTTTGAAAAAATTATAAGCTCAAAAAAATTCCGATGATTTACTAGATATTGGTCTATGCATGTGTGAATACATTTTTGAGGGTGATGACAGTTAGATGACATTTTATTCCATATTTCAACAGTTCCATTGCCTTGGAGTATTTTGAGTTATTATTTTAAGTGGTGCCATTAACTGAATTTAAAATTTTGTTTCCAAGTATTTTCTCATGGAATAGTTAAGTGTGATTCATTCAAACATCATTGTTTTCTTACTTTCATTCTTTTATTTTTTCCTCATCAGATTCAAACTCCTTTTTCTGAATTTTAGGACCACCTACAGATCCACCCCCACTGTCATTTTTTGTTTTTTCCAACAACTTTATTTGTACTTACCCAGCAGATCATTGTAGCAATTGGCACCTGTTTACACAGCAATTAGATATTCCCTTATACTTCCAAAATCCAGACACCCATCTGCAAATGAGAGACTTTTCCCTCCACCCTGTTTTTGGCTCCTATTCAAAGCCCATATTATACAAAGTGCTCATCTAACTTTTAAGGTCTAGCGTGGGTGAAAAGACTCCTGCTTTCCTTTCATCTATTCTCAGACTTGTTTTTCACCCAGCTGTCCCATTCACTGACAAGAAAAGAACATAAAAGAAGAAATAAAATTACTATTAATATGCATGTAGATTATGAAAGCTTGATATTAAAAAAGAATGAGTAAACTACTTGGGAATAAACTACCAAGGGAAAAAGGAAAAATTTAATTTCTGCGTCACATTTCTACAGAGGAATTTAAAGCATTTTTTTCTACCTAATTATCTTACTATGACCCTTATCACCCTTTGCAGTTCATACATATGTGTGTGTGCCAGAATTTGAAGGTTCAGAAAGAAATGAGGCAGAAGACATTGTTACTTCTTGACCTTGATCCCAGAGTGGTTCTGGTTAGATATACCCTGCAGCCAAGGTAGATCTTGAAATCCTTTCTATGTTAACAGTTGTAGATCTAGCTTGATGTTTGGGGAATTGTTCACAGGGTACCATCAAGGGTGCCAGAAAGGCTGATCTATACATAAACACAGTATAATGAAAATAATTCTTAACCTGTTCTCAGAGAACTCAAATTCAAACTCTGGGCCTCCTGATGAGTTTCATATCAGGGGACTAGCAACCTCATCTCTTTAAGCTTTAGTTCTTCATTGATAAAATCATTACCCCCATCCTGCCTTGTTGGGAAAGAAGAACTGTCACTTTTATTATGGATCATTGATCAGTCAGTGAGATAGTGAATCACTCAATCAACAGATCAACTACCCAACAGATAGGGCGTCTCTCATGTGGGTCATTTATAAACCAGGAATGATATGGTTCTTCTCTCTTTATCTTAATGGGACTATGAGGACTTCACATATGTGAAGTAATGTTTATACTTTAAATCCTAAGCAAAATCAGGCATAGTTTTGATTAATAATGAAGATGCCACGCTTTCTTTGTTCATCTTGACCCCACATCTAAGGCCAAAGTCTAACTCTTTGTTGAACAGCTAGCACCTTCAATGTGTCAGAGGTCATCAGACTACAGGTCTGCATCAGGCTATAGGTCTGCAACTTGACTCCTCATTCTGCTCTGCATACTAGTTGCTAGTCTCGGCTACTGACCTCTAGCCTCGCCTTCATGGTTCTGAATGCACTAGGGTGAACTCATGACAACAGATAACAGAGGAACAGAAGGTCAAAAGGGCAAGTGGGGGAGGCTATGTTAAAAGCTTCCACAACACTTTATTACTGCCTTGAGATAGCATGCATCTCATTGAATTAGGATTTGCTGTACACGGTTCCATGTTCTTCACAGAATGAAGAGTTTCTTGATGTCAGGTACAATCACCTTTTATTTCTAGTACCTGACAATGTTTTAGGTACTCAATGCTGGGATTAGGAGAAAAACAGTGATTTTGCTGATGGCCAATTCTGTCTCAGAACTCTAATCTTTTCCAGAGAAAACTCAAGATGCTAAGTTCCTTGATTCATGGAAAATTATTAAATCTTTGATATGTGGTTTGTTATTTTAGTTATGCCAGAAATCAGCTTTCTGCCTGATTATATGAGGGTGGGTAGTGGGATATAAGGCCATTGAGAGAGACTGGGGTGGTGCTGAGGAGGACACTAAACGTGTATTTCGTTGTAGGGAAAGAGGGGTTACGAAAGCACTTTGCACAAGGAAGTGACAATAAGGAATGTGAAATTTAGAAATATTAATGTGCCAGCAATTTGGAAGCTAAAATGGGGTCATGGTAGGTGGTCAAATGGCCTGAACTAGGATAGAAGTGAAGAATATAAAGGAAGCTAGAAATGTAAGATGCTTTACCTATAAAATTGAAAATTATCTTAAAGGAGAGACAAGAGAAGGACAAATATTTAAAATGTCATGGGGAATGGTGAGATCAAATAGCAATTGAAAAGTCAGCGGTAAGAATGTTTAGGAAAGGAAGTTTTCCTGGCGTGCAAAAGAAGCAGTATGGTCTCACAGAAAAATGGCAGCTGTTAATTGGATATTCCTGCTTTGACTTTGGTCAAATCACTTCTCAGTGTCTCAGTTTCTACAATTGTTAGAAAAAATATGGTTTTTAAAGCACATGAGCTCTAAAGTCCCTCTCAGCTCATCATTGTGAAGTCTAGCCCTATTTCTTCAGCTGCTCTATTATTTGGGTACTGGAAGGCAGGCAGATAGCACAGATATGAGAGGACTCCTAAATTGAGTATAGGTAATGGCAATTGGTGGCTATTTCTGATCACAACGGAAGAGGGTATAGTATCTTGCCTACGATAAGACTCAATCTCATACTGATTATTCTATTCCCGAAGACTCTTTCTTTATCAGTAGACTTATTGACCGGTGTGGGGGTTTTTTGCTTGATTCTGTCACTGATCCCCAATGTGACACATAATTAGGGGGATAACTGGCCAACTTGGCAATATTGAGAGTGTAGAGAGCCTCTGATGGATTCAGGAAGCCTGTCAGGACACTGCTGGATACAGCCAGTTTATTCAGACCTCAAAATAAGGAGAACCACGGCAGCTAATGCGAATGAGAATGTGCTTTGGCAAGGAAATAGATGGATGGGAAGACAAAGGAGAACATAAATGAGTTTTAGGGCAGGTTTTTTGTTTTTTTCCCCCTCTGGTGGCTGTCTGGGAAGAGAAAATGGAGGGCAGAGTGAATTGATTGGAGGGCAGGAGCAGGATTGATTTGGAGGCAGCACAGCAATGTTTGACATGCAGAAAGGTGGGCTTATTTACTGAGAGACACTACAAGGAGGCATGGAGTGCTGGCAGGGTTGCAGAGATACTGCAGGCTTCAGCCCGGGAGAGCGGGACACTGTCTGGAGTGAGGGTCAGAGTAGATGCAATAAATAGAACTTCATCAGTTCTAATCGGGGCTGACATTAATTTTCTAGAAAAGTCACATCTTCCTCTTTTGTGAAATTGGGCTGCAAGTGGTCGAGTAGAGGTTTTGCTCTTACCTTCTCTTGGGAAGTGGGTTTCGTTGTAATTGCTTTTTATTTTCATCCCCTAGTAAAATACTTTCATGTCCCTAACTTCCTCTCAGCGCTCCAGGCTTTCATATGGGCAACTTGCTTTAATTCTAATCAATAGGAGAATAAGCCCTGAGGAGTATATTTAAGGTTTTGAACTGATTGCATCCCAAAATCAAGCAAAGGGTTTCCAGATGCTGCAGTATGCTGCATAAATTCAATAAAAATTGCCATGCACATTAGCATCACTGCCTATTGTTATGGGCATGAACAAATTCAATCTTTCATTGCCCATTTTGCTTCAGTTCTTTGACTTAATGATCCCCATCCCAGAGAGAAACTCCATTAACATTTGCAGATGTCAATGTAAATGTAGGAGGAAAATGCTTTAGGACATGAAATAATCAGGCAAGACCCTAGATATCTTGCTGCTTGTAAAAAAAAATTCAGAAGAAAAAATTAGTTTTGATTGGGTGGGTATAAAATCTTACAAAAGTACCAATTACAGCTTTAGTTACTCATTATATTTCATTCATTCATTCATTCATTCATTTTCTGCCTCATTTGGCAAAGAATTTGAGGAAGTATATAACAAATGCACATGCAATGAAATAATAAAAAGAAGGGAAACTAGAAAATTAGGAACAGGGAAAAATAATAATTATAACAACTATAATAAAGCTTCTGATTTGTCTCTGAGCTTCCTAGTAGCCAGGAAAAAAAATGAGTTGTATAATCACGGATGGAGCTCTTACTATTGGAAAGCTCTAAGCATTTTAGTCTCTTAATGGAAATAAATTTTTTTTCCTAGCACAGTATTAATTAAATAAAAAAAAAGGAAACCTCATATGGGACTTTGTAAAGGATCATTGAATAATGTATGTGTGATGGCCTTAACAATTTTATACTGATTACAATTACAAATATCATATGTATGCTTCTGGCAATGACCTTTGAGAGAAGCCAAGGGAATATTAATAACTGTAGTGTAGCATAAAAGCAATTCTCAAGAGGCTCAATTTTGTAGGAATAAATGTCGACTTTTGGAGTCCATCTTTATTTAGGCATATGGAACAAGTATATTTCTCAAGTGTGAGGGATTCTAAGCCCATAAATTAAGAATAATTGTATGGGATATTCTGGTTCCAGGCAAGATGGAGTAAACAATTGCCATTGTGTCTCTCCCCATGAATACAGCTATAAAACATGGGCAGGATTCATGGGGCAGCTATTTGAAGGCTGTAGGAAATACATAACACTGAGAAAGATGAAGTTTAGAAAGAATACCAGAATTCAAAATACCACCGAATTCATAGTGAGGGTACCATTTAGTTTACTTCAGTATCTCCTGAGCTGAACTTAATGTAGCTAAAAACCTAGGAATGGGTATTAGTGTGGGCAGAGAAAGCTCCAGGAGCCCTCTGGTTCTGGCTTAAGAAGTAGTAAAGCGGTTTTTTAAAGCCAATAAAGAGTGCAGGAACCTCTCCCCCTTATTTATTTATTTGTTTGTTTCCTTTTCCTTTTCTTTCTCCCCATCCCTTAAGCAATCCTGTGGGAGGGGCAAAAGCAAAGTCAATAAGAACCTGCAGGAGCCAAAATACTAAAGGTGGTGAGTGTCTTTGTCTGTTCACACTACCACTAGCAAATTTTTATAGACTGGGTGGCTTAAACAATGAACGTTTATTTCTCATAGTTCTGGAGTCCAGTAATTCCAACATCAAGGCGTTGGCAGATTTGGTGTCTGGTGAAGGCACCTTAGTTTGCAGATGGCTGCCACCTTGCTGTATCCTTATATGGCTGAGAGAGAGATAGAGAGTTCTAGTTCCTTTTTTTTATAAGGATACTAATCCCATCATGGCAGCTCCACTCTCATGAATTTACCTAAATCTAATTACCTCCCACAGGCCCCACCTCCCAATAGCATCCCATTGGGTTTCAACATGAAAACCCATTGGTGCCACAGGATACAAGCATTCAGTCCATAACAGGTGGGAAAACTTCCTTTCTAATCAGAGAAGCTAATGGTCCTAAGAGAGAAGAATGAACTTCCATGACTTTTTCTTTTCTTTTCTCTTTTCTTTTCTTTTTCCCTGCTGTTCTATAGCTTGACCCTACATGTGACATTGCTGTGGAGAGTATGAGGCAGAGTGGGGCAATGAAACCTCAGTGTTCTGGCCAGATAACAAAAAAGGGGAACAAGAGGGAACCAGGAGGTACAAAGAAGATCCTGGTAAGGGAGGACTTGAGACGGTGACCACTTAAAGTTCTCAGTGAGTTCCTGGGCTCACCCATGAACTGCACAGTTGTTGATCTAATCCTAAAAAAATATATAGACTTTGAGAACTGAACTATGGGATGTGCCAGTGCCCAAGATCCAAACTGATTATTGGGTGGCTTATGTTCAGAACAGATCTGAAGAGCAATTCAGAGCTCTAAAAGAATTACTAAAGGGCGTTCTTCAGAAAAAAGGGAAATGATACAAAAAGAAAACTTGGAACATCCGCAATGAAAAGAGTACCAGAAATGGCAAATATCTGGGTGAATATAATAAGCTGTTTGCTTATTGAGTACTTTAAAGTATGTTTTATGGTTTAAAGCAAAAATTACATTTCTGATAGGATTTTCAATGTATGTAGATATGACATGTGAGATAATTACAACACAAATAGGGAGGTAAAGGGATATTTACTGCAGTAAAATTTCTACATGCAAAGTGGTAGAGTACTGGTTTTAAGTAGAATGTGAAGAATTATGTATTATGTAATCACGAGAGGAACCCCTAAAATTTATATTAAGAGGTATAGTTAAAAACAAAGCAACTTAAAAGAGAATACTAAAGAAATGTTAACAATAACCTGAAAACAGGAATTAGAATGCCAAGACATATTTTAAGACATATTATATAGCTATAGTAGCCAAGACAGTGTGGCATTGGCAAAGGATGGGCACATAAAAGAATAGAAATGAACAGAGTCCAGAATTAGAACCACACATATGTGACCCATTGATTTTTGACAATGATGCAAAGATATTTCAAAACCATTTTTTGGAAAGTATAAATTCCTAGAAAAATAAACCTACAGAGGCTGAATCATGAAGGAGTAAAATCTGAATGAACGAATACAACTAAGGAAAGTGCAAGAATAGTCAAAAAACTTCCAACAAAGGGGCGCCTGGGCCTGGGTGCCTCAGTCATTTGTGCATCTGTCTCTTGGTTTTGGCCCAGGTCATGGTCTCAGGGTTCTGATATTGAGCCCTGCATTGGGTTTGGCATTCAGTGTAGCATCTGCTTGTTCCTCTCCCTCTGCTCCTCCCACCACTCTCTCTCTCTCTCATAAATAAATACAATCTTAAAAAAAAAAAAAAAAAGCTTCCAACAAAGAAAAAAACTCAAATCAGATGGCTTTATGAGTAAATTTTACCAAACATTTGGAGAAGAATTAACACCAATGTTTCTTAAACTCTTCCAAAAAATTAAGGAGCTTAGACACTTGCAAACTTCCAAACATTTTATGAGAAAAGGATTACCCTCATACCAACGCCACATAAGGCTACTACAAGAAAAGAAAATTACAAACCAATATCCCTAATGAACATATATGCAAAAATCTTCAACAAAATAGTAGCAAACCAAATTTAATAGCATATTAAAAGAATCGTACATCATGAGGCAAGTGGGATTTATCCTTAGGATACAAGGATGTTTCAACATATACGAATCAATAAACGCGATATCTCACATTCACAGAATGAAGGATAAATATTATGTGATCATTTTAGTAGATGCAGAAAAAGCATTTGACAAAATTCAACATTTTTCATGATTAAAAACTCAACAAATTAGGTATAAAAGGAATGTATCTTAACATATTAAAGGTCATATATGACAAGCCCACAGTTAACATCATTTCAATGGTGAAAAGCTGAAAGCTTTTTCTCAAGCATCAGGTATGAGACAAGGGTGCCCACTCTCACCACTTCCATTCAACATAGTATTAGAATTTTTAGCTGGAGCAATTAGGAATAAAAAGAAATAAAAGACAAAAAACCCCAAATCAAAGATATTTAAATCAAAAAGAAGTAGCATTCTCTCTCTTATATAGAGAAAACTCTAAAGACTTCGCTAAAAAAATTGTTAGAATAAATAAATTCAGTGAAGTTGTAGAATGTAAATCAACATAGAAAAACAGTTATGTTGAACATTAAAAATGAACCATCTGAAAGAGAAATACAGAAAAAAATCCTGTTTATAGTAGTATCAAAAGAAATAAAACACTTAAGAGTAAATTTAAACAAGGAGATAAAAGATCTATACACTGAAAACTATTAAGACATGGATGAAAGAAATTGAAGACAAATAAATGGAAAGATAGTTCATGTACATGGATTATAAGAGTTAATATATTTAATAAGTCCATCCTACACTAAGCCTTCCATAGATTCAAGGCAGTCACTATCAAAATTCCAGTTGCATTTTTCACAGAAATAGAAAAAATAATCATAAAATTCATACAGAACAACAAAAGATCCCAAATAGCCAAAGCAACTCTGAGAATGGAGAATAAAGCAGGAAGCATCATACTTCCTGATTTTTAACTGTATTCTAAAGCTATAGTAATCAAAATGGTATGTTGTTGGCATAAAAACAGACACATAGATCAGTGGAACAGAATAAAGCATCCAGAAATAAACCCACACATATATAGTCAACTAATTTATGGCAAAGAAGCAAAGAATATATAATGGAGAAAGGATACTGTCTTCAATGAATGCCATTGAAAAACAAGATAATCACATGCAAAAGAATGAAGTTGGACTTGTATCTTACACCATTCATAAAAACCACCTCAAAATAGATTAAAGACTTGGGCGTAAGACCTGAAACTGTACAGTTAATAGAAGAAATCATCAAGGTAAGCTCTTTGACATTGGTCTTGGTAATGATGTTTTGGCTTTGACACCAAAACCAAAGGCAACAAAAACAACAATAAACAAATGTGACTGTATCAAACAAAGAAGATTTTGCACAGCAAAAGAAACAATCAACAAAATCGGAAGGCAATTTTGGAATGGGCAAAAACATTTGCAAACCATATATATGATAAAGAGTTAATACTTAAAATATATAAGGAACGTATACAACTCAATAGCAAAAGAACAAATAGCCTGATTAAAAAATGGGTAAATCACCTGAATGGATGTTTCTCCAAAGAAGATTACAAATAGCCAACAAGTACCAAAAAGGTGCTCAATATCACTAATCATCAGGGAAATGCAAATCAAAACCACAATGAGATTCTGTCTCATACCTATTAGAATGGCTATAATCAAAAAGCTAAGAGATAAGAAGTGTTGGCAAAGATATGGAGAAAAGGGAACCCTTGCGCACTGTTGGTAGGAATGTAAACTGGTGCAGGCACTATGGAAAACAGTATGGGAATTCTCAAAAAATTAAAAATTGAACTACCCTATGATCCCACTTCTGGGCATATATCCAAAGGAAATGAAATCAGGGCAACGAGGAGAGAGCTGCACTGCCATGTTCATCACCGCATTATTCACAGTAGCCAAGATGCAGAAACCAACTGTTGTCCATTGACAGACGACTGGATAAAGAAAATGTGGTATGAATATAAAATGGAATATTACTCAGCCATGAGAATTGAAATCCTGCCTTTGCAACAAGATAGATAGACCTTGAAGGCATTGTGTTAAGTGAAATAAGTCAGACAAAGAAAAGTAAATAGTGCATGATTTCACTTATGTGTGGAATCTAAAAAGTCAAGCTCACAGAGTCAGAGTAGAGTGATATTACCAGAGTAGACTGATATTACCAGAGTAGAGTGATATTACCAGAGGCTGGGCAAAATGAAATGTTAGGAAAGGATACAAACTTTCAGTTAGATTAATATGTTCTGATAATATCATGTGCATCATGGAGACTATAGTTAATAACACTGTATTGTATATTTAAATTTTCTAAGAGAATAGATCTTAAGTGTTCTTACCACAAAAGAAAACTATGCGAAGTGATGGATGTGTTAAATAGCATGATTATGATAATCAATTGACAGTATATACATATATCAAATCATCACACTGTATACCTTAAATCAATACAATTTTTGTCAATTATATCTGAATAAAGCTGGAAAACACACAACAAAAATTTTGATACAACTTGACATCCCCACGCAAAAATTCAATCTTGATCCAAGCCTCATACCTTCTATAAAAATTAATTCAAATAGATTATAGGTACAAAAATGAAATGTAAGACTATGAAAGTTTTAGAGGAAAATATAGAAGAAACTCTTCATGATTTGAGATTAGGAAAGCGTTCTCAGATATGACATCAAAAGCACAAAAAATAAATTACAAAATGACAAATTGGACTTCATCAAAATTAAAACTGTTAATTTGTAGAAGACATTGTGAAGAGAATGAAAAGGTGAGCTACAGCCTGGAAGAATATTTAGAAACCACATATCTCACAAGGGACTTATATTTAGAATATATAAGAACTCTCAAAACTCAGCAGTAAGAAAACAAATAACCCCATCAAAAAGTAATCAAAGACTTGAACATATGTTTAGAAGAGACTATGTGGGTGACAAATAAGCACATAAAAAAACGTTCATCATCATTAGCCATTCGGGCGGGCAGATTAAAACCACGAGATACCATCATACAACCTTTAGAATGGCTGAATTAAAAATATCAGATGATGCTGAGGGTGCAGAGCAACTGGAAATCCCACCCATTGCTGGTAAGAACGCAAAAGCCAGACAGGTTTAAGAAAAAAAAAATTAAACATGTATTTACCAGATGACTCAACCAGGCCAGTCCTAGTTCTTTATCTTACGATAATTTATGTTCACACAAAAGCTTGCACATCAATGCTTATATGTTCTTTACTTATAATCTCCAAAATGAAACAGGAGCAAGCTAACTCAATGTCTGATAAAAAAAAATGCAGTAGGACTATACAATGAAAACTGCTTAGCAATAAAAGGCAATGAACTATTGACATGGATAAACTTGGCACTTCTCTGAGGGAAAGAAGCCAGTCTCAGAGTGTACTCTATGATTCCATTAATGTGGCATTCTCAGAAGGACAGAGCTGTAGTGATGGAAAAGAGCTCCATGGCTGCCGGCGGTTAAAAGTTGGGGAGAGTGAGACTATACAGAATGATAACACAAGGGAGTTTTCTGGGATGACGGAAGAGTTGTGTCTTGATTATGGTCATGGTTGGACAAAGCTATACATGTGTTAAATTTATGGAAATATACAAAAAGCAAGTCAATGTAATATATGTTAATTAAAAAATGAAATTTGAAATAATGTAAAAATTAATACTTGTGTCTCTCTATTACTGTAGATTTAAGTTTCCTATTGCATTATAGCCTAAAACTAGAGGTGTACTTTTTTAGACTTATAGCTCCCATGCAATTAAAAAACCATAATGTATTGACAAAATAAATATAAATTGCAAAACTAAGTTCAAAGTACCACTAATTTAGTATGACAAAGTTTTGCTGAAATTTATTCTTCTCCCCTAATTAGCATATGGTACTGACCATTCAAGCCCAGGTTCTTTTGAGTTTGGCACGTTTATATTATTTAGTGACTCAGTTATTTCACATTTCTATTCTAAATAGGGAAGCCTTTGTTTATGTGGTGAATTGTGAAGTCATTTGACTTCCACTTGGTAAATTGCATCATTGATTTGTTTCATATTTGCCTAAGGCAATTAAAGTAGCATTGCTTCACATGGATGTGATAGTCAGCGCAAATGTAAATGTGGTTAGGGAAATGACAAGGCAGAAACTCAGGGCAGTAAGATGAACTTTCAGATGATTCAGAATAATGCATGCATGTGTCTGTGTATGTGAGTGTGTGTGTCTGAATGTAAAAGTTGCTGAGCAAATTGAAAACATGAAATCAACCTTTTATTGTCTAGAACTCTTGATCACTAACAGTATTTTGGTATTCACATATTTGGAGAAAAACCCAATTAAAGTGTGTGGGAGTTGGATACTGGAAGGTGATATCACCCTCTACATTTTTAAGTTTGAGAGTGGTAATTCTTTATTTAACATTTAGAAGTACTCAACAGGGGCAATATTTGTAGCAGGGATGTTTTACTCTGCCGTGTTGCCATGATGTCCTTGCCATCAATTTCTCTCTGTCTCTTCTTCTTCACCATCCTGGTGCTTGCGCTTCTAAGTTGAGATTACTCTCTTGTCGGGCCCTTGTACAAAAAATATTTTTCTTTTCTTCATCTCTCTCTTTTTATATTTTATTCCACAAAGGTTTCTCTTTTCTGGAGTTCCTATATTTGGAATTATAGGTTTGTCTTTTGTGTCTGCCTCTTTTGCTTCACATGATGTTTTTGAGATTCATGATTTTTTGCACGGTTAAGTAATTTGTCACATTCTATTGCTGAGTAGTATCCACTTAATGACTATACCATAATTTGCTTACTTCACCTTTGGGTTGTTTCCAGTTTTTGACCATTATGCATAAAGCTGCTTTGAACATTTGTGTACATTCATTTGTGGAGATGTATATTTTCATGTTTCTTTTTAAAAATATATGTATTTTTAAATTTAATTCTGGTATAATTGACATGAAGTATTAGTTTCAGGTGTACAATACAGTGATTCAAATGTTTCCATTTTTATAGAGTGAATATCCAGGAGTACATTTTCTGTGTTCCATGGTAAGTTTATGTTTAACTTTACAAGATGTAGCCACATTGATTTTCAGAGTGGAATACTATTTCACATTCCCGCCAGTGAGGTTTGAGAGTTCCAGTTGCTCCATATCCTTGCCAAGACTAGATATTGGTAGTCTTACTATTTTAGCCACCCTAGTGTGTATGTGTATTGGTATTTCATTTTGGCCTTCATTTCTATTTCCCTTATGATCAATGATTTGTAAATTGTGTGCTCAATTCTGACATTTTTTAAAATGGGCAGTTTGCTTGTGATTATTGAATTGTAAGAGATCTGTGTATTCTGGAAATAAGTCCTTTGTCAGGCATATGTATCATGTGTGATTTCTCTAAATCTATGGTTTGCCTTTTCATTTTCTTAATACAATTTTTTGAAAAATACAGCTTTTCTTTTTCATAGAGTTCAGTTTATGTATCTTTTATGGTTTATACTTTTTATGTTCCAGATAAATTTTTTTTTTGCCTACCACAACCACAAGTTTAAGAGTTTCAGCTTTTGACTCATGCTGGTTAAGTATATTCCAGTCCCTCTATTGGAATCTGCTAGTTTTTCATGATTAGAACAAAGTTATGGGTTCCTGGGAAAAAGATCACTGAGGTAAAGTTTACTTTCATCCACATCGTATCAAGATACATACTTACTCCTAAGATTTGTCACTATTGATGTTGACCCTGATCACTTCTTTTTTCCCTCTTCCTACTCTATACTTTTTGGAAGAAAGGCATATGCATCGCCCATAGTTAAGGAGAGAGGAGTTGTGATCCTCCTTCTTTAAGGTGGAGTATTAACATTATTCATTCGGAATTTTTCTGTGTGGGAGATTTGTCTCTTCTCCATCATTTATTTATTAAATCATTTATTTATAATCAATATGGAGTCATGAATATTAATTTTGTATGTTGGGTTATAATTCAATATTACTTTATTTATTTTGATGTTTAAATTGTTCAAGCTTTGGCTGTTGGGAGCTCTTTCAGTTAGCTTTTGGGCCCCTTTGATGTAATTTCATCTGTGTGTGTGTGTGCATGTGTATGTGTGTGCATGCACACACACGCACACATGCGGATATTTAAACACCTCCTTACCTACTGTATGGCATTATAAGATGCTACAAGCTCATCTTGTATAACTCCTGCACCAGTCCTAAAATCAGGCAATTCTCCAAGGAGCCCTGGTGCTGTTTAATGGAGAGTGGTATTAGAAACCAAGATCTGGGTGTTAGATGTATTTATTACTACTAGAGTTTTATTTCTTTTAGGCCCTCTCAGATGATGGAGCATAGAACTATTTATGTCTATGGTAACCAGTGTATCTATGCATATCTACACCTATTATTAATATGGATTCTAAATGCACAAGTGAGGTTTCTGGAGCAGAGAAGATTGGTTATTTACTTTACAGCAAGTAACAATCATGTGGTTCCCCTGTGTTCCAGTCATCACTCCTGGAGCAACAAGGCAAGAGCTGGATGGACAAAGCTGCACATAGAGTCTGTTTTGTAGGTGAGGAATCCCCCCAAAATGAATCTGGGTGCTTATACAGATGCTGTCTCCCTTTCTTCCTTAAAGGGGCAGAAAAACCTTTGCTCGATTCTGGGTTCCTATTCTAACCTTTTGTATTGTAAATAAATCTCTCTAAGCAAAAGATAGCTATTGTTTCCATTTTTACGACCAAGGATGTCTCCCTGGTCCCAGGTCTCAGCCTCTCTTGAAATGTAAACACATACCTCTGAAAAGCTAAATCTCTCTGGAGTTTTCTCTAGCTAATGAGCCACAAATTATGTTTGCTTTTACCCAGGTTCTAAGTTCCATAATATTTGCTCAGATATCTCTAATTCTGCAGAAAAATCAAAATATTTTCCCTATTCCCCCAGATGCAGATGAGGAGAGTGAAGCTCAGGCAGGTTAAAAACCTGCAAAAGTTACAAGGGCTGATGTCGGGATGTAAGCTGAAATACATCAGAGCCCAAAGCCCGTTGTTTCTTCTGTCAAGTGGCTTAGTTCCAGAAAACACTTTCTTGTCACTTAGCTGGTCCTAGATTTTTCAAAAACATTCTTAACTTAGTCTTTTGACATTGCTTTGTTCATAGTCCTTTCTTGGTCTGACCACCTCATCTTTCTTCATTAGTTAGCTCTGCAGTTTTGTTTTCTGTTTAATTCCAATATTATTCAGTAGTGACTTTGCATTTTTAGTATTTTGGGGCACCACTTAAAGTGTTCTTACAAATACACTTTGCTTGCTAGAACCTGACAAGGTATGAAATGTCTTCTTGAGGTCACAGAGATCTTTGGGAAGATGAGGTAATCGTGGAATGAAGCTCTGATAGGCAAAACGATTACTGCAGTCTCTGGAAGTAGATTTCCTGGTTTAATGTGAATACACAGCTCCTTTCCAGTTTTAAACATACCGGCAGTTTTCCACATATCTTTCTTCCTTGATACTCCAATGCAGTTCGTGCTTATTCTAGTATCATATTTTGTTATTCCTATTTCCCCAAGGGTTTGTACTAATGCAACAGTAATGCTCAAGGTCAGGGTGTGAGCTGTAAATAGTTATTCAGAAGAATGTAAAAACCCCAATGGTATATTCAGATAATGAGGTACAAGACAAACTCTATAGTAGACATTTTTACTAGTGCATTCTCTTCAATCCTGCTGCCATATAGGGGACTCAAGGAAACTCTGCAATGTCATGAAGTTTTTGACATTGCTTTAGAGGGTTTTGTGCATTTCAATTATGACTTGTATTCTTCACCACTGTTTAATTCCTGACAATTGCATGGGCCTGACAATTCCTGATTTAGCTGTTCTCTATTTTCCTGTGCTTTTAAGAATGGGGCAAATAATGCAGACTTTTTTTTTTTTATATAGCATATAAAAAGGTTCTGGACAGTTCTTACAAATGTTCACCTGTGAGCTTAATTTCCTGTGGTTGTAGCATTAGAATAAAAGCCCCAGAGAGAACAGCTTACTAGTCTTGGTTTGCCTAGTTTGTGGAGTATGCTTTGTCACAGGGCAGGAGTATAGACCTCTAACTGGGAGAGTTCCCTTTCCTGTGGGTGAGAATAGCTAACAGGCTATGGTGGAACAGGAAGTCTTTTCAAACAGCATATCCAGGCTCCCTGAGGTGACACAGCCCTCCGCTTAGCTGCAGTGGCCATGGTGCCTGTAGTTAACACAGTTTCACTCTTTGGAGCTCTGGCATTTAGAGAGCTGCGTGAAGCCTTTAATCCAAGCAATCTGCAGTCATCATTGAACACTGCACGATGGTGTGGCTGCCTCTGCTGCTGTTTCCAGCAGCTGCCATGCTGGTCGGCATCTGCCTGCCATACATTCAGTAGAGTAACCCCAACGCCATTTTGACAGTAAGTGAAGTCATTCACTTAACTTTTCTGCTAAAAGTTTGACTATACTTCATTGCCAACTAATTGAATGCTGATGACTGAAGAGAACTGTTAATTTCAGATATATTTCTATTTACCCACTGCCACTTTATTTGAAAATCTCACAGTTGTTTGAAGGCACATGAAACATATGAATCATTTTTTTTCAATTTAAGATCATGCGTAGAAGTAAAGTAAATGGTTCTTTTGAAATGAAGTAAAAAATAATACAACATTAAATGTATCCTTTGCCTTAAAGAGGGATTCCTAGACAAAGTTCCATCCCTTCTTTGTATGTTAGACACATGACAGAAATGAAGACTATTTAGGAGTTTAAAGAAATGGCTTCCTTTCTTCACAAATTAATAATAACTCAATTCAAATTCATCCTAACAGCTTAGAAGGATTCTGCCAGTATATCCTTTTGGTTAAGGAAAGGATAAAACCTTCTTCATTGTTCTTTGATTCATTCATCATGCACAAGGAAACACATTTTTTCAGAGCTTCAGACTCCTACATTTAGAAAGTTAAAGTTGTTAATTGCCTATCTCCTGCAAATTTCAAATTCTTACTTGGGATATATCCAAAGAGCAAAGCATTGTTCTTCATGTCTTTATGGTCTCTATGTTCTGATCTTGCTCTAGAGTAATGAGAAGGAGGGAATGGTGTCTTCAGTTAAAAGAGGTTTACACTTCTATCAGGCCCGTCAACTATGTACAATCCAATTCTCAAATATTTTTTGAGAATCTCTTATGGGCAAGGTGCTCTGCCAAATTGTCTGGAGATACAAAAATGAACAAGACAGGAAGCATAGTCAAATAGAAGAAATAAGATGTGTGCAGATATCCATAATATAAGACAGTGTGATGAAGGCTTTGAGAGAGGGATGAAATAAGACCTGCTGTCACCCAGAGGAGAGGAGATATATTCCTGGGCTTATCAGAAATATTGACCTTAAAAGGAGACTCTTAAGGATTTATTTGGTTAGAAATAAAGAGGAGGCAATTCAAGGCAGGGTAAAGCTTACCACCAAATATCATTTGTTCCTTTGCTAATCAAACAATGATTAAGCACCTAGACTGCATAGTTGTGGTGTACTAGCAACTGGCACTCTATCTGAGAAGAGAGACCCTTACCTAACAATTGCAATGCGAGGGATACATTTGGTAAAAGTGGTATGTACTGAGTATGCGGGGGGCACAGAGAAAGAAGTTATTTATTCTGACTAGAAGGGAAAGGAGATTACATTTGACTGGGGCCTTAGGGAATAAATAGGAATTTCACAGTCAAGGAGAGAGAGAGAGAATGGCATTTCAGAGAGAAGAAAGATCCTACGTGAATTGTTCAAGCCAGGGTTTCTCATAATGAGATTCACGAACCTCCGGGTATGCTTGTATATACAGATTCCTGACTCCATCCCAGATCTACTGAGTTATAATCTCTTTGCATGGACTCCAGAATTTGCCTTCTAATCAGGTTTCTGAGCTTGGTAAAGGTGGCTGAAGATTGCAGAGGCAAGGGTAAAGCGATGCGGCTCCTTTGGAAAACGAAGAGTAGCCTGGCAGAGCTCAAGCTTCAGGTGTGCATGGGATTGAGTGGCAGAGTGCTAGGAAGCGGAAAGGTATTTTTGGCAACAGGCAGTGCCTTGTTGATGTGCAGTGTAGCAGGAGTTGTGAGATAAAACTAGAAGAGTGTTTGGTGCCAAGTCACAGAGGGACCTCAATAATGTATCAGCTTTGCTCCTCAGGTAATGCAGAGCCATTGAAATTTCCTAAGTAGGTAAGCGAAGGGTATAATATAGCACACAGGTGAAGAGGCAAGAAATTTCCAAAGCTACCACCATGCCTTCCCCATAGTAGAAACTTAACACACAATTATTAATTGATTGCTTTTTTCTCCTCCAAATGTACATACAAGTTTTCTTTTATTACGTTATGTTAGTCACCATACAGTACTTCATTATATTTGATGTAGTGTTCCATGATTCATTGTTTGCATACGATACCCAGTCCTCATTGCAATACATGCCCTCCTTAATACCCATCACTGGGCTAACCCATCCTCCCCACCCCCTGAAGCCCTCAGTTTGTTTCCCAGTGTCCATAGTCTCTCATGGTTCATCTTCCTGTCTGATTTCCCCCTCTTCAGTTTTCCCTTCCTTCTCCTAATGTCCTCCATGCTATTCCTAATGTTCCATATATAAGTGAAACCATATGATAATTGTCTTTTTCTGCTTGACTTATTTCACTTAGCATAATCTCCTCCAGTTCCATGTTGATACAAATGTGGGTATTCATCCTTTCCGATGACTGAGTAATATTCCATTGTATATATGGACCACATCATCTTTATCCATTCATCTGTTGAAGGGCATCTTGGCTCCTTCCCCGGTTTGGCTATTGTGGACAATGCTGCTATGAACCTTGGGGTGCATATGGCCCTTCTTTTCACTACATCTGTATCTTTGGGGTAAATACCCAGTAGCGCAATTGCTGGTCATAGGGTAGCTCTATTTTTAACTTTTTGAGGAACCTCCACACTGTTTTTCAAAGTGGCTGTACCAACTTGCATTCCCACCAACAGTGTAAGAGGGTCCCCCTTTCTCCACATCTTCTCCAACATTTGTTGTTTCCTGCTTTAATTTTTGCCATTTTAGCTCGTGTAAGGTGATATGTCAATGTGGTTTTGATTTGAATTTCCCTGATGGCTAATGATGTTGAACATAATTTTTATGTGTCTCTTAGCCATTCATATGTCTTCTTTGTTTTCAGAAAGCATTTTAAAGATAATCGAAATTCACTGTCTTATTTATGTTTGTCAGTTGTTATTTTGGATGTTGCCGATAAACATATTGTAGATCCTCTTTGTAATGGTTATATAATGATTACAGTTTTAACTACTTACAGCACACCCTGAATATGTATGAGTTGTATTGATTTGTACATGTGATGAGGTAATTTTCAATTGTCTGAGACATTGGGTACAGAGAGATGGTGGGCAGAACAAACCAGCCTGCAGGTCAGCAGAAGGACTCACCGGGCGTCCCAGTGTGGCTCTGTGAGCCTCAGACCCTCCGCTGTGTTCTATGGGAGGGAGCACATGCTACACCAGCAATCTTTTTTTTTTTTTTTTAAGATTTTTTAATTTATTTATGTGACAGGGAGACAGCCAGCGAGAGAGGGAACACAGCAGGGGAGTGGGAGAGGAAGAATCAGGCTCATAGTGGAGGAGCCTGATGTGGGACTCGATTCCGGAACGCCGGGATCATGCCCTGAGCCGAAGGCAGACGCTTAACGACTGCGCTACCCAGGCGCCCCTACACTGGCAATCTTGAGTCTGGGGGCTTCAACTGGTTGTAGCTTTGAGGGAGGGAAGATATAATCCTTGGAATGTCCTATACTTTACCTTCCTCTGTGACCTGCATGTCATCTTCTTCTTGGAGGTCACTGAAAACGTGCCTTAATGGCTTCCCATCATTATCTGAATGTCTGGGGCCGTTACCACAGCACCTTCATCCTGGTCCCCACACTCCCATCTGGGGGATGGCTCTTATCTTTGGCAGGGAGGCCATAGATACTTGTACTTCCCATATGCCAAGGGGTGATCCTGCCTTGGGGGTCAAGGACAGCAGCTTGGTGGCCTGAATAGCAGGGTTTCCCCCCTGGAGCTGATGCAGTGAGGCCAGCTCTGCGTCTTTCCACATCTCAGCCGTGTGAGGCTTAGTCTCTGCACAACTGTGAAAGCAACAGTAATTCTGCAGAACTCTTAAGTCTGCTGGGAGCTGAGAAAGTAACATAGGGACTCTAAGCCCATTGGGATCTCATCTAAAGACATTAAAATCTTCAGTGTAAGCCCTGGGCCACTTACAGATTTTTAAAAATTCTATTCTCTATCTTATTCCTGTTGGCTTGGCCAACAGATAGGAGGGCAGGTATATTCCCAAGGGTATTCTCAGCTGCATGTCTGTGGACAAAAGCCACTCTGCATATGAAAACACATGGGATGGGAGCTTGCTGGCCTCCAAATGAAGTTGGTGGGGAGTGGCTGGTGGGGATCTGCCACAGGAACGCCTTACACCAGAACTGGTAAAGAGAGGACAAGCTGCCTGCCCTCTGGAGGCCATGCAGGCCTGGGAGATGGTCATTTCAAAAGTAACTGGTGTTGTCCAGATAGCCCCTCTATGAATATTCCAAACTGTTTGTGAACCTTGATATCTTTGTAGGGTTCTGGAAGGTAGTATGAAGTAATAGAGCTTCAGTAATGGCTAGAATCACCAAATCTTGTCTGCTTTGCAGGTCAGAGACTAAGGATTATATCTGGTTTAGGAACCTAAAGGAATGGGGCATTTATTACACATGGATTTGTGGAATCCATACACACTGCCAATATAAATGTAGTATACGGCAGTTTACTAAGAACATCTACCTGTTTGATACAACCATGATTTACAAACAGCCAGGAAGGCATTAGCCCCATCTTAAGATTGAGCAAAGAGAAACTCAGAGAAGTCAAGTGACTTTTCCGGGGTCACACAGCTAATAAATACAAATCGAGGCCTGGGACCCAGGATGTCTGACTCTAAATCCATATTTTTCCTACCACATGGAGCTGATGCTAACAGCATGTTGTGATAAAGTACAGTGCTTTTAAATGTGAGAAAAAAATAGTCTTCGTGTTCGTAGCTCCTGTGCTTTATCAGGCATCACCCTTCAGGGGACATTTCTCATGATCTCTAAAACATTGTTGTGATCTGAAGATACTCAGTTTGAAGGCAGCCACAGAGATCAGCTGCAAGCTTCTCATGTGAGAGATGGAGGAAGTGGAGGCCATGAGGATGAAGTGACCTGGCGAAGGCCAGAAGGCTGCTTCAAGACAGAACTGGCTCTGAAGCCCAAACACCTTGTCTCCTACCTCAGGAGCCTCCCCTGTCACTAGGGAGAGTCCCACCATTGATGAGGTAGCACCACACACATGACAAAATCGAGTTTGTTACAACGATCTACAGTAATGCCAGACGAGTGGTTCTGTGAGAAAGTCTGTGGTACTCCTCAGCAGCCAGAAAGGTCTTACAGTAAGGTATTTCATTCTAGAGGCTGGTAAGTATTTGTAAAACAGAGACAAGGACACAGCTACTTGCTTTGCTTATAATGGCTGTGACAGGAGGACAGCCTGAAGAGGAAGTGTGGTCTTTTCAGATCAGCAGGCTAGGAGGGCTAATTCTTGATTTATTTACGTAGTAAAATATAGTGTTGATTTGGGCTCTATCCCAACAGATGCTACGCTGGGACACTTCAGAGAAAAAAGCACCAAAGTAGGAGACGAAAGATCTGAGACCAAGTCCTAGTGTGCCACTTACTCTTCTGTGACTTTAGGCAAACTGTCCGCTACCCGAAGACCCCTCTTATCTGACAAATGGCATGATGCCAGAGCTGTCCTGCCCACCTTACATCATTGTAAAGAGTGTCTGCTGGGTTGCATATTCTAATGTGTAGGAAAGGACTTTGCCCACTCTAGTTTCAATAGATTGTTATGATTATTAATAGATGAGGATTCAGAAATTCCATAATATTATTTATTAAGGTAACTAGAAAGAAGCTGGCTAGCAAGGATTTCTTACTACCCAGCTTCTTTTCCAAGTTCAAGGTTGTGTGCTGAGGTGCTTCACACACGCACGTTGCCTATAACTCTTAGAACAACCCTGTCAAGTAGGTGTCACGAGGTCAATTTTACAGAATTTGAGGATCAGGTTATGCCGTTGGCCACAAGGCCCCATGGTAAGAAAAAAGGGTTGAGATTTGAATCCATTTATTCTGACTCCTAGATCCCTGCTCTGGAGCAGCCTGCTGTCCCACCTCTTAGAAGGAGCCAGGGGTCCCGTGTCCATGGGTAAGCCCGCGGGCTTATTCTCCAACAGGAAAACGAGCACATGAGTGGAAGGCTGGCGTGCTGGCCCAGGCAGGACTGCCGTGTCGTAGCTGCCGCGCTGAGGCCCAGTCAGCTTCACGATCTGGAATTTGTGATTCACCACTGCAGATCGTGCGTGTGGTTTTCCATTGGTTTACCACAGAACCGTGGTGATGAAAGCCTCCCTTTATACCCCCGGTGAAAGAAATCGAAGTTCAGTGTTTACTAAGACACTCCACTTGATCACTCTGCTGCTGTGGCCTTTGAGGGCTCCGGCCTTGCAGACAGCACTTGTTTTAATGGCCCGAAGGAAAGGATCTTTTAAGATCAAATGAGACACCAGAAAGGAAATCTGACTTCTTAGTCCCATGGGTAAGAAGAGTAGCTTATATGTTTTGATTTAAATTTTGAGAATTGTTTGCCTCTTCAGACTCCAGGGAGAGGAAATAGATGTATATTGGAATCCTGCCTGGAGATAAAACTGCATAATGCCAAGTTAACTTATTGCACTGTGGATAGTGGGCTGCCTGGTGATGTGAAAGTTGGAAAGACTTGGGTTCCCATCCTGGCTATGCCATTCACAAGCTGTGTGACCTTGGAAAAGTGAACTAACTTCCCTGATCCTGTTTCCTCAAAACAGAGACAACAATGTCTGGACCTCGTAATAGACATTATCATAGATGAGGAAAGGTTAGTTCATTTTTCCCAGGTCACACAGCTTATAAATGGCATATCTATACTGCGAAGAGTATAATAAGAATTCAAAGGAAATAAACTCTTTTAAGCTATCGATTTATAGTAGGCTGCCAATTTCCCTAGACCTGTGGACAGATCAGTCTAGCTTTAGTTTTACAAGTTGGTGTGTGACCTTGGGCAAGTCACTTCATTTCTCAAGCTCTTTGATTTTTATTTTATTTATTTTACTTTATTTTTTTTAAAAGATTTTATTTATTTATTCAACAGAGACAGAGACAGCCAGCGAGAGAGGGAACACAAGCAGGGGTAGTGGGAGAGGAAGAAGCAGGCTCATAGCGGAGGAGCCTGATGTGGGGCTCGATCCCATAACACCAGGATCACACCCTGAGCCGAAGGCAGACACTTAACCGCTATGCCACCCAGGCGCCCCTGATTTTTAATTGGAAAGAATAAAGAACTTAGATGAGCATTTCTCTAAAGTTCCTTCCAGCTCAAATGTTCTATGTATCTATAACTGACTACTTTTAGCCCTATAATCCCACAAATTTTGGTGGTTCCTACTTGAGATACTTCAAGGGAACACTTGGAAATGACTGACATTTTCCTGAGTATGTTATATTGAGAAATAAGGATCCTATGTAGGTAAAACATGAAAGGATACCTTCAATCTATTATCTGGATATTTCAGAGAAGTTTGGACATGACCTTGAACTTGCTTGACAATACGTGTCTGTCTCACTGCTTGACTGTATTGTATGCAACTTGAAGGCAGGTATCTGTGTCTCACTCATCTTCGTGATGCAGAACAAAATTCCCTACACCCAGCAGTTACCCAATATGTATAACTTGACTATCTTTGAATGTTTTTTACATGTATAGTTATCAGAGCTATAGACTTGCTTAGACTAATAAAAAGAAGCAGTTTGAGCATTTTCCTAAATGTTTATACTTCTATTAGCTCTATTGCATGAGTTTTGCCTTGATTTACCAAGTGTTACACTGGGCTAATAGCAGTGAATGGGCCACATAGAACACACTCTTCTCATTGAGCATTTCTCAGCAAGGGCCAAGCTTGAGTCTATGCTTTGCAGGTAAGACATGGATATCATGCTTATATGTCTACCTGCCCTCTGCCTATTCCCTTCTTGCTCAGATTCCTTCAATAGCATCCTTTTTACTGTTTTATCAAATCTAACTGCCACCTGGCTTTGCTAAATCTCTATTTTGTATGAAATCACCCTTAATCTTAATTGCAAAGAGCTCTTTGCAACATGCTACATTTTTTCTTGTATACATAGTAAGAAAACCCTGGCAAAGACATGGGAACTCTTTGGTTATTTTCAGGTTATCATTTCAGTAATTGAGAACTACCTGAAATTCCACACAGAGTTGGAAAAATCACAGGCGTGGAATTTTTTTTTTTTTTTTTGAGAAAATAGTAGCATTCAGGAAGCTTTCAATGAGCTACGAGAGAGAACAGTTAGAGTGATAAAGGTTTAGTGTTTCATTGAAATGGGCTCTGATTATTTCTGTGAAATCCCTGTACTGAGCACAGATGCTGGTATTTTAAATCCATACAGACCTTGTTATTACAAAGATGTCAAAGACCTTGACAAAGTCTTTGTGGTCACTGTGTTATATAGAGTGTCCAATGGGGAGATAAAGGAGTTGCATGGAACATAGCACTTAAGGAACTGAACCAATGTGTGGAGAAATAAAATGTTGACTAGTGACACTAAGAAGAACTCTATTTTTCTCAAAAGGAAACCAAGAGATCTTAGATCAAAGAGCGGACTGGATTTTGATGTTAAATAATTCCTGTTCTCATCCAATGAACAATTTTTTTTAGCTTCCACTATGGGCCTGACACCATTCTAGCACTGTGGAGAGCACTGAGGGAGATAAGACAGAGCACATGCTTTTGGAGTTAGAACAAAAAGTAATTACCCCCTTTTTCCCCCCCTTATTTTTTTTTATCTCTGGAACCAATTGAAACTAAGACACAAGTCATCTGGCAATCAAAATTATAGCTTTATTACTGATAAAACTGATTGGAGAACATGGACAAATGGACTTGCTAACAGCACCCTTTCTAAGTCTAGCTGTTTAAACACTCTAAGAAGAGTTTGGGTCAGCATAGTGGACACACTTAGAATCGTTATTGTCCAACTTGTCTTTTGAGCCAAAACTAGTAGCTTTTTAATTGATTAGTTTTACGTCATAAGATTTATAGCACCTAGTAAATAGTTACTTCTCCTTTCACTGGGAAAATCAGCAAGGAGCAATGAGAAGTGAAATCTAGAGTGTTACATCAGTGGAAGTAGCCTCATGGAATTTTTGAGATCAGGGGAATAAAGATCTCCACCTAACATTCTCCATCTTTTTTCTCCTAACCCATGGGCTTAATGTCTAATTGCATTGTAAAATGACAGTGTATTTGTCCCTCTCAGAAAAAGAGATCATCGGTATAGCAGGGAAGCTCTGCTCTAGTGTTTGTGATACAACTCCCCAATATTAGCTGCTATTTCATTTTGAATACCTTCCTGGGATCACTGATGGGTTTAGTTTTGGTCCTTAGATGGCCTTTGAAAAGATTTAGAATAGTACTTTAGGCTAAAATGTACTTCTTATTTTATATCTCTTCTTTTAAAAAAATTTATTTGAGGGAGAGTGTGAGTGAGGTCAGGGTAGGAGTAGAGGTGGAGGGAAAAGAAGATGGAGGGAATCTCCAGCAGACTCCAATGCTGAGTGTGGAGCCTAATGTGGGGCTCACTGCAGGGGTTGATCATGACCTGAGCCGAAACCAAGAGTCGGGTGCTTAACTGACTGAGCCACCCAGGTGCCCCTTATATCTCTTCTTAAATTGCCTTCTCTCATATTGTCCAACATCAGGGGTTCTGAAATAAACTCAAATAACCAAAATTGACATGATGGACATGCCTCCAGGTTGGATATAACCCAATTCTTATTACTAAATTCCTGAGGAGAAATAAAGTGCAAAAATCAAATTTTCATGTCCTTTTATTAAATTCAAATTAATCGAAGTCCAAAAATCTGCTTAAGGATTTCAATAGGTAAGATTTGAAAGGTTTGAACTTGATATGGCAAGAAGGACTTCTAGATTTTCACTTGCTTATAGATGTGTTTGTGCATTACCACCTCATGTCCATAATATGGCCAACTTGTGATTTCTGCAGTAATGTGGAAATTTATCTAGCTAACATTTACTGACTACTTTCTATGTGCAAGGTACTATGGATACTAGAGAGATGATTTAAGATGTAGTTTTTGTCCCTCAGATGTTTATACTCAAGTAAACTGGGTAAAATGGAATAGTAGGTTGGTGTACCAGATCTCTCTCTCTGTGGTTCAACCTAAATCACAAATACCATTTCTGATTTTTTTCTTTTCAGTTCTATCCCAGGACACCATGTGGAATCACATCCCTGTGTCTTATATATATGTGTTTTCTTTCAGAAATGACCCTTCTCTCTGCCTTCTTACATAGGCAGCCTTTAAAGGCCAGTTCAAATATCACTCTTTGGCTAAAACTGGCCTGGTTTTCTGGAAAGAGATATTTAGACCTTCCACTGAGCTCCCATACATAGTATTCTTTTCTACCTCCATTATAGAACTCATCCCCTTGTTTTAGAGTCACAGGATATCTTCTTGTTTGTTCATTCTTCTGTGATGCATTGCAACGATGGTGTTGATTCTTAACCTTTCCCGGTGTCTGTGCCCTTGTGCCTTGTGCCTTGTGACTTTAAGGGTCTTCCCACCAAGAGGAAGAATTTATTTTCTTGCTCTTTGATTCTGAGTTTTCCTAT
Source organism: Ursus americanus (assembly GCF_024610735.1). NCBI lineage: Eukaryota > Metazoa > Chordata > Mammalia > Carnivora > Ursidae > Ursus > Ursus americanus. Next base: position 14,837,371 of record NC_142130.1, on the reverse strand, counting down.
GTGACTTGCTTCTGCCTAGGGGAATGTTAGCAGTCATGACACAGAGTCTGGAAAAAATACTTGAGTACTTCTGGTTGTAGTTTCATGCTTCTTCCACTGTCTTGAGAATATTCCTGGGCTAGGCACTTGGAGGATGAGAGATATGTGGAGTGTGCCAGTTTGTCCCAATTCCATCAGCCAAAGCCAGTCTAGATCAGCCAACAGTCAACTGACCTCCAGACATGTGAGCAAGCTCAGCCAAGTACACAATAACTGTCTTATTTACAGTCTAGACTGTATCACTGACCCGCAGACTTATCACTTTAATAAATGCATGCTTGTTTCTTTATGCCACTGGGTTTTGTGGTTAGATGTCAGATAGCTATTTTGTGGAAATAAATAACTGATATCCCTTCTGTTTCATCCATTAGACCAGGAGTTTCCTGAGAGTAGAGGTTGTATAAGATTCAATCTTCTTTTCCCATACCTAGCATAGAGAATAGATATTTGTTTGCTGAGTAAAAAATAGCCTGATAAATAAATGAGTATCATACTCCCAAATTAGAGATTACACCAAAGTTTATTAAATTTGGCTTCAAAATATACAATAAAATTTTTTTATGGTTGTAGCCCATCTATTTTCTTAATGTTTTCCTTAGGCTAACATTTATGATGTTTATATACCTTATATCAAAATTTGAAGAAGAACAGACATCTAAGAAATGAAGAAGCAAGAGCAAACAAGTTGGGGATGAAATGAAAATGTCACTGTTAATCAGCTAGCTGACCATATGAAATAAATAACCCACTGATCCCACTTGTCCCTGCTTCATGTAGCTATCAACCATGATCAGAAAAAAATATTCCCAGCTACGATTTTCATCCTAACTAAATGGCTGTTGCCTGACACAGAAGTAGTTCAGCTTATTATTAGGGTAAACCTAATTCCTAAGAATGATTTAATTCTTGCTTGTTTATATACATTTTAACGATTACAGAGTTGCCAGTTAAGGAAGCAGAAACAAATGGTTTAATATTCTGCTGGTCTCCTGGTGATGAGGTAGCCCTAATGGCTGAAAGTTGGGTTTTTGGAGCACTTTATCAGTTTTTGATAGAAGCTGAAACATAAATAGGATGTTAATCAGAAAGTTGAGTGAGCACCATGGATAGGAATCAGTTTGGAAGAATGGGTGCAGACAGCAAATGAGGAGTCTGTAATTCCTTGAAATGGGAGGCTGCCCCTGGGTCACTGTCTTCCTTGAGCTCTCACATACTGTCACGAATCATATGTCCATTCTGAATGTGCTAGAGAAACAGATACTACAGGTTTGGGGAAAATAATCAAGAAAGAATCCGTCTCTTCAGGAAAATTCCTCTCTATTTGGCAAACACCGAATAATCACTGTAAAGTTAGGATACTTCTAGAATCTTTTAGAGGTGGGAAAAAAGAAAGAAAAGCCAATTTTGGTAAGGTGTTAACCAAATATAATTAGGAAATTTACCTAAGAACTTTCTTACCTATCAAATGTCATGCTGACTCAAAATGTCTTAATCTGACAAGCATGAACTTTTCAGTGTAGATAGGGTTTTGAATGTTACTAGAAAGGAGCGGTGGCCCACTAAGGTCCTCATTCAAGTCTTTGGGGCTGTACTCTTGATTTTCAACTAGCAGCTGGTGCATCATAGTACACGGTGGCATTTTCAGTTTGCTTTTTTCTCACTCCCAGGTCATGTTACTGCGAAATTGTGCCCCACACCTTAACCCATTTGTCGGAACCATAAAGTGAATTCTGTGATTCTTATGGTAAAGTTCAGTTCACTTCAAGGTTCTAGTGGAGGACATTGAAAATGATCATCCCCTATTTGTGCCCAGAGCCAGTTAGGATGCCTGGTTGTATGTCTTAAGTTAGCAGGCGGCCTCTGGGAAGAAACGTGGTATGAAAGGGCATGAGATTAAGTAGGAGACTTAAGCGTTCTAGTCTTCAGTCTGCCACGTACTAACTCTGAGATCTTGCTTGGTGACACAGCCTCGCGAAGCCTCCATTTCCTTATTTGTGAAATTGGGTTAATGGAAGTATTATAGATAAGCACAAGTGAAGTGTATGTAGCAGGCATTCAGAACATATGTGAACACAGTATTTTTGGTTTCCTCATGTTCAGGTCATATAAACTGGAGTAAATAAAATAAATCACTGGTTGTGAATGAAGCGATGAAAGGCCAGAGCCCAGAGTTAGTACAGACCTGTTAGTAGAACTGCACTGAGCTGGACTGTCTATATACCCCAATTACAGTTCTAGGCTTTGCCACTGGGGTGCTGCGGTTGGTTTAAAGTCAGTTGTCGAGAATGAAACCCAGAGGTACTAACGTATTAGTAACCCTCTCAGACAACTAAGCTTTGCACATCACTGTTTTTGTCTCTTTAGGCTCGAGAGGTTATATGACTTTTTTTTTTTTAAATGAGTTTTCAAGTGCTTGATGATTTCAGCTGAGCTGGATATTTAATCTGCTCCACCTTTGACCCAATGAAACTAGAAGATGCAGAAACGTGATATAGCGATTTGACCCCAATGCTAACAGAAGTTTACTAATACACACGCACGCACAGATGTCCACACACATGTGAGTAGATGCTCACATACACACTTTAATTATTTACATTCCAGAAAGCAATTCTATTTTCAATATGAGATAAGTGCTTTTAAATGTAAACTTTATCGCTCATCCCGTTTCTACTGAACATCGATCTCTAGAGAAAGCGTTCAGGGATATGGTAGAGTCTGTGTGATTTGAAGGAGAAAATATGCCCATAGTGAAAGATATGGGAAGGAGTCCTCACCGATGAGAGAGACAAAGGCTTCTTTTCCTGTCAAGTTTTGTAGGATGAGAAGCAGATCTCGTGTGCATAGCTAATTTCCAGTTATTGCAGGTCATGAGACTAAAACCTATATGGGATGCATTACTTTCTCCTCTTTTCTTACCTCCCCCAAACTATAGCATGGGTTCTGGGAAGCCATCTCTGTGTTGACCTCCACCACCTGCTATCTGCAGAGAGACAAGCAGGTAACCTGGTCTTTTTGCTCTTTCCCATCTGACTATGGAGTGTTATTAGATCTAAGAGAGGGATTATGGCAGAAGGACCTAAATGAGGACCACAAAAGTCTGTGGAGGATTTTTGGAGATATGTGAAATGCATTTAACTCTTTATTTAAATTGTAAAAAAAGCAGTACGAGTAAATAAGGAGCATTCAGAGAGCAGGATGATGACTGTGAAGGCAAGAACCCTTCCTGCAGGGGCACAGGTGTGTCAAAGCGAATGAACTTTTAACTCCAGTATAAATGGATTCTTCCAACCGAAATTCTCCGGGTACAAAGCAAGAGAGCCTCAGGGAAAGGATTTAGGACTGAAAAAGAAGCCCTCATATGCCATTTTATTCTCTTTGTTTTTATAGTTATATCACATTAACTTTAATGAGGCAAAATGTCTATCAAGCTTTAGAACTATATGAGAAATTTTAAGAAGAATGATTATACATTCAATTCAGAAAATATACTCTGGATAGTCAGTTAAATCTTTTTTCTTCTTTTTAAAGCTGACTTTTTAAAAATAGGAGCTTTTTATATTTTGTGCTATGTGACATAACCTAAAAAAAAAAAAAAACTTAGAAAATCCTGTGATAAAATTTTAAAGTGAAGTGTTTTGAGTGGTAAAAAGAATATGATGTGAGAAATCTTTTGACATAAAGATGACAAGCAGGTAGACAGAAAAGACTTATGTGTGCTAGTTGAAGAAAAAAAAGTACTGAAAAAATGATACATCATATAACAATGGCCTGGGATGAGTCATTTTCTTTGTATTTCTTAGGTAAAATCTATTTAACGATTTTAACATTTATCCGTTAATTTTTTTTCCATTTGAAGTATAATTCAAAACTCAATATCAATCCTCTGAAGGCTAAGGCAGGTATTTATTTTAAAATGAAAAAGGATTACAGATTTTCCGCACAAGTCATAATATAGAAGAGATGTATAGTTGGAGACTTTCTGGGGAAATGTTTTTGTGCCATGACTCTTCTCCATGAAGGCTTGTAATGATGATAAACCTCTATTCCTACCAGGGAAGGAAAGCATTTCAGAACAAATGTAAAAATTTTCTTCGCAGGTAAAAGCAACCCATTCTGTAATTTAATTCTAAGCCAATGTCTAGAATTTCATGGGGAAGGTGAAAAAAATCTCTATGGTGTTCAGTAAATTGGTTTTAAAATTTGCCTGTGGGGGATGAAAGACAGTTTCCCCTGAGGGAAGGTTTCCATTACCCTTATTACCACCTGACTTGGCTGAGTTTGTGACAATAGAGAATGGCATAGGAAAAAGGGAGATGGTTTCAATTATTAATCATTGACGATTATGATGTCAGGATTGCATATTTTAAAAAACTCTCCACAAAGGAAAGAAAATATTAATTTATCTGTCATGTTGTTTGTCAAATTATATTATTCAAATATCCGTTTTTTGCAAAAACGCCTAGTCTCTTTCCAGAATCACGGGGGCTATACAAAGTCAGTGGCCACCCCAAATGTTGTGAGTTGGCAAGGACCTTAGGCCTCAGAGAGGACTTTGATCTGCCATTCCACACTGAACCACATCACTTTTTTTCTGATTGGAAGATTAGAGCCTGGAATATGGGCAGTGGGACTTGTAATTAAAACATGCTCAGGGGGCTCAGAATGTTAAGCTGATTAAATGTTCAGCTTATGTGGTTATCATTCAGTACTTGGAGAGCTATAAATTATCCCCAAACAACAAAACGGAATGCTCCCAAGTTTCTTCTCAGAACAATTATCATTTTATACCGGTTACTAGAAATTCATCACACTACCGTTTACTGATCAGTTACCGACAACTAGGCGTTCTAATAGGCTCAATTTCTTTAAGTTATCTACAGGTGAGGAAATAGAGACTCAGAGATTTTTAGGAATTTGCCCAGTTATTAAGTAAAACCCATATCTACAGACTGAACCCATATCTACAGTTTTCAAAATCTCATGATGTTTCACTACATCATATTGCCTTCCAAAATGAGAAAAAACATAGTGTAAGCTCAGCAATTTCAAGACATCCCAAACAATAGTGACTTAAAGTTTATTTCTCCCTCTTGTCATGGTGCAGATTTCCATGACAGCATCTGCTCAGCAGCTCCATGGGATTGGGAACTCAGGGCTCTTTCTGTCAAGTTGCTGTGCCAACAGTGGGGGATGTGGTCTTTGCCCCTGTGGTTCAAGAGGACTCATGACCATGTCTGCTTCAGCTCATGGAATGGGGCCAGGGGATGGAGGCCGGGAGGGAGGGCATGCTGCTTCCCTTTAAGGGCACCAGCACTTTTATTCATGTGCCACTGACTTGAACTTGCCCATGTAGTCATGCCTAGTGAAGGTAGATGGAAAAGGAAGTTTTACTGTGAATAGTCAAGAGAGTAGTTACAACTAGGAGGTTCTTAATGACATGACAGGGACTCTTCATATAATGGAGCCTACCTGTATGTTTTTAGTGAAAGTTCCCGAGAAGCCGTGTAATTTAGCCAAGGTTATATGGGAGTTGGTAGCACAGCAAGTCCAGAAAGCAGTTCTCCTGACCTCTAGGCCTATTCTTTTCTACCATATCAAATTGGCTCTACAGTGTCACTGCTGCTGGTGAAAAAAACAATACTTACCAAATTGGACCACTAGTGTCTGAATTATGTTCATTTACACATAAAACATTCCCAAAGGGTCCCAAAAATGCTTTGTGCTCTTCTTCCATGAGTTAATTTGAAAAAAATGCATAAATATTTGTGTATATTTGTACTTCTTTGAATGAAGATTTTTTGAAAAGGGGTTTTAAAAAGCATTTCTGCATAGCTGTAGAACTGTATTATGTAGGATTTTAGTGCAGTTTTCTAATGGACAGAGAGAGAGAATAAGTTCTGGAATTTATTACACTGTGCATTTCACTTGGATTGCCTGACAGATCATTGGAATTTAATTTTAATTAAAAAATATGGTGCATCATAGCCTAATAATCTATAGCCTTACACTGCCATGCAATTTTTGGAAGGCAATAGAAAATTGAAATCATTCTTGGGTATTGAAAATGTTTATGTGTTCAGCCCATGGACCAATTCACAATTTAATTCTGATTCTTTAAAGACCGGTGCTTTGTGAGCACACTGGTTAAGAAAAAAATTAAATTTATTGTGACACATCATCAACTTAGTGCAGAGCTGCTCCCCCAAAGGAGTGGTTGAATAGATAATAGATTGTGCAGGCAGTGAGCAAAAACAAAAACTGAAGTGGAACAGAAACTAATTGTTCCAGCTACTACTATCAGCTCTCTGCTATCACACGCTTCCGTCCACTGAAGCATCACTTGTTCCGTCTTGCCTGAATGTCTTGTGCAAATGTTCATCAATACCAATAACAACATTTCCTATGTATCCGGGCTTTATGCCTTATAAAGTCCTTATGAGACGTAATTTCATTGGAAAAGCAACCCAGTGAGGTAGATGAGGGACAAGTAAGAATCCTATTTGTACAGGTAAGGAAGTTATTGTGAGATATGCGATTTTTTTGCAAAAGTAGAAAAAGGGAGAGTCATGTTTGACTATGAGTTTGATGTTGGCCTTTTGGAGGCAAAGTGTTAGGTGCATACAGATGTATGTTTCTGGGACGGAGGGCCAGGTGGCAAATTTGGAGTCATCCGATCATGTCCGTGGAAATGGAAACAACATCCAGTCCATCAGTTGAATGCTTTAGGTAGCTACACTTCTGGTTCTGTAGGGGAGTTCTTTGTAATATGTGAATTTTGGAGAATTTTAACTCTGGGAGGCTGGGGTATTCATGCTAAGTTTTACTTTTCTGCCTCTTCTTTCCGTCAGCATGCTTTACCATGCCCTGAGCCCCTGCTGTCCTGCTGTTTCTTGTTGTAGTACTTTGTCTCTGCACTCTGTTTCATGGCTCCATTTTCTGCTCGGTTTAAGAGCCGTATTTTGCCATCCTATTTTCTCTTCAAAAGCCTGCCCACCATCAGGAGATGTAGCTGTCAATAGAGATGGAGAGACATAGACATGTATATAGGCACAGAAAGACGTTTGGATGCCTGACTATTACCTTTCACTGGAAGTCCATGGTCTGTGTGGTCATATGGTCAGTACAAGATTGCCTTCTTTCCTTTGGGTCTATTTATTTTGACCTCTCAAGAGGTCAGACTTAGCCTGATCAATGGAACTGACAAAAGTCTATTTCAAACACACTGAGGATTAATTTGCTTATACTTTGGCTTCTCAGTGATTATTACTGAAACTACTCTAACCTTTTTAAAAAAAATTTTCCTGACATTTTTGTAAGCTGAATGAATATGTGGACTTTGGCTTTCCTTTAGATTCCTTTTTTTTTTCTTAAAGATTTTATTTATTTATTTTTGAGAGAGAGAAAGAGCACGAGTGGGAAGGGAGACAGAGGGAGAAACAGACTCCCCGCTGAGCGGGGAGCTTGACTCGGGACTCGATCCCAGGACCCTGGGATCATGACCTGAGCTGATAGCAGACGCTTAACCAACCGAGCCACCCAGGTGCCCTTCCTTTAGATTCTTGGTCCTTTGTAGTGTGATATCTCAAGACTCTCTCAGTTTGGTTTGCTACCGTACCGTAAGACTTAAGACATAAGAACTATTTATTAAGTTTTAGTAGCCTTGGACCACATCACTAGCCTTCTATGCTCTCTGTGTATCCTTTTCTCCATGCTCACATCTTTTCAAACAAGGATTTGAGGACAAAACCAATTTTCCATTTCTGCAGGCTAAGAACTTCCTTGGTACAGAATACTATAGGTCTTACCCTAGCTGAGGGGTTTTTGCTGTCTGGAATTGAGCCTCCATGGAGGGTCTTTAGTCTCTTCTAAGGCTCTAACTGGTCACTTCGCTGTTTCCCCAGTTAAGGTGCCTGGTGCCCTGAAACTCCCTGTGAATTTGCTGGTGACCTCACTCATCAAGCTTTGGGATAGCAGTCTGTGTTCTGCTCTCTGCTTTTTGATAAGAGGTACTTGAAGATCTGAGCTTGGCTCATAAGGACGCTTCCCAGGCAAAAGGTAAGTTTTTGGAATTGGCACTTCTGGTTAGGCTTTCATTGTGAAAACATTAAAAGCCCTTGTATAAGCAAAGAAGAAAAGATCTCAGAGTAGCTGGGAACTTTTGCCACCTTCCTTAAACCATCCATTAAAGACTGACTGTGGACTCAAGTCATAGGCTAGGAGTGAGAGTAGTATTATAGAGTTATATTGTTTAGTTTCTGTATGTCTAAGTATACATGGATATTTTAAAACATATTTATTTCTTCTGAGGATTCAATTTGCTGGCTTTGTTCTGAATTTGACAGAGAAGAGCAACTCTATTACTCCAATGAATGTAATTTGTAGATAATTTGTGTAATGAGAGAATGAAATTATTATTGGAAGTTTTTTTCTTCATAGTGTGCTGTTTTAGGATTTTTTCTCTATACTGTGATTACAAAGATTGAAAGAAATTTAGAAAGGTAAAACCTAATATCATTAAAGGTGAATCTGAGTAAAAAGCATGACGAGTAGTAGCACACATTAAGGGTTACTTGTAGAGATCTCTTTCTTACAAAGAAAAACAAAACTAAAATATCAGGAAGAATTCTTATGTGCTGTTATTAAAATAAAAGAAACCCTGAAATAACTTGTCTTCATATTGCATCATAAAATTGTAAATATAGGGCTTTGCAGGGGTGCCTGGGTGGCGCAGTCGTTAAGCGTCTGCCTTTGGCTCAGGGCGTGATCCCGGCGTTCTGGGATCGAGCCCCACATCAGGCTCCTCCGCTAAGAGCCTGCTTCTTCCTCTCCCACTCCCCCTGCTTGTGTTCCCTCTCTCGCTGGTTGTCTCTATCTCTGTCAAATAAATAAATAAAATCTTAAAAAAAAAAATTTAGGGCTTTGCAATAAAAGGTGACATAATTCTACCTTTTATTGTTTTAGTAAATTTATGGGAAGAGAGCAGAAAATATTACAGAATCATTGCACATCTTTTTAAATTTAGCCCAGTGATTTTTTCCCCCTTTATTTCTTAGGACATGTCCTATCTGATCAGCTGGCCTATTACAAATCTCTCCATTCCCTTTGCAAAATGTGATCTAACAGTAGTGCATTGTTTACTCCTAATGATTCTAATTAAGCTTAAGAAAAAGCCAAGATTGAGAACCAGGAAGTTGCCTTGTGATCTGATTTTGGGGAAATCATTTAATTGATCTCAACTTTTTTTCCTCACTTATAAATAAGGGCTTGAGTATAAATGCAGTAAGCAAACCTCCTCAAAGTGTGGATGGGGAAAGCCACATTGGAGATGTGATCCATGCCTTACCACCTGCACTTAACACAAAGGGACAGAAGGACTATACAAGAGAAACCTTGGTTTTGAGGCCCTGGAACAATAATGATGAGACTTTAGTGTGCCCAAGAATCTGTTCTCTGAGGAACTTATTAAAAATTCATACCCCTGGGGCCCATTACAAAGATTTTGACGCGTGAGGTCTGGTGTGAAGTTTAGTGATCTGCATATTAGTACCTAGATGGGTCTGATACAGATGATCCTGGGACACCCTTTAGGAGCCACTGCCTTGAAGGCTACGTGGGTATGGATAAAACAGGTAAGTACCCAGAAGCTACCCGTTAATAAGATGTTTTCTCACAAGTTTTCTGAAGCTCAGCAGATTTTGAGCTGAGTTAGTAATTGGTTGAATTTCTGCTGGGTGTGCTTTTGGATGAAGTTTAGCTCCAGGCAGAGGGTACAGCCGGAGGGGCTCTGTTGTATCATCTAATTCTGGTTAAGGGAGTGTGGTCTGACAATTTCCTTCTAGAAGCCTGGCTCTGCCAGTTCTTGCTATGTGGTGTGAGGCAAGCTATCTTCCTATGGAAGCCTCTTTTTCTTGTCTCTAAAATGGAGGTGGTATAATACATTTTTCATGGTATTGTTACAATAAATACATAAGATAACGCATGCCTAGCAATGAACAGAGTGCCTGGAATATGGTAATGCTGAATAAATGTTGCTGTTATTGTTGAAGGTAATAGGTGAGACACTTTGACTTAGTAATCAATTTTTAGTACAATTTACCTTTCAGTTTTCAGTTTGTTCTTTAAACATCTATTAATTAACTGTTTGCCACGAACAAAGCACTCTGATATGGTATGGTTGGGTTACATGAAAAGAAGAGGTAAATACAAAGATGTCCTCAAAGGGAAGTGTAGGCTAGCTTGTAGACAACATCAACTAAGATAAGGGCGTGAAAACTATGGCAAGAGGAAGGAGGAACTTAGCATGGCTTGACTCTGGATGCATCTAGACTCAATTCCAAACTAAGAACCTCTTCAGGTCTGAAAATCTCTGGTCCGGGGTTATGAGGAGGGACTGATGGGGACCTTTCAGTAGTTCTCTTAGAACAGAATTTTCCTGTTGTAATGTGTATCCTAATCTGTTGTGATTTTCCCTGTCAACTGCTTGGATAACAAAGGAAATATTTTTAAAATAAAATAAAATTGAGGAATGATCCTTCTCTTTTTATTTATTTAAGTAATTTATTAAACAGAATTGCGAACTATCAGTGGGAATAAAAATAACAAAACAAATTCTTAACACAGGTGGACAGTGGTGTGGGGAGAAAAGATTTCTTTGAATTTGACAATGCTTTCTTGTGGCGTTCTCTCTGGCAAGTCTTCCTAATGAGAGAACACTTCCTTTGACAGACGGCTCAGTGCCTTTGCGAAACATACAGGAATCACTACCTGGGTCAGAAACACAGACGAAGTAGATAGTTCGTCCTGAAAGAAATAATCTCTTCTCTTTGTATTTCAGAGGTCATGGTAGAAGGGAAAAAACATTAAAATAAGGTTAACTAGATCTGAGTTTGACGAGGCCTGCAAAAATCTGCAACCCAGAGATAAAGAATTCACGTTTTATTGTGAAGAAGACAACGCTGGTTAAAGACAAGACACAGTTACTTCAGTTAGAAGCAGGGGTCTTCAGAGAGGAAAAAGGGGAATCCTGACTGTCTCTGTTTCCTGACCACTCGGCAGCTCCTGCCTGGTTCATTAACACTGGGCAATGTCGTACTTCTAATTAAGAAGCCGTTTAAAATAATTTGCAAAGAGCAGGGACATGTCAAGTGTGAAAAGTTCCTCATAGAGGAGCACTTCAGGGCTAATGATGATGAGACTGACAGCAGTTTGGGGCCTCAGAATCTTATTCTGGCAGCTTGAAAGAGCACCTAATTAGTACCTGTGGTTCTGTTAAAAATAAAATAAAGGAACCAATATATGATCCTGGGCCAGGTAATTTTCAGTGGCAAAGAGCCTTCATGTGCTCCAGGAATCTTGCTATTCTAAATAAACCAATCAATAACAAGGGCAAATTCTATTAACAAAGCAGTGAATACCTCAGTCGAAATTACAAAGATAAATGGCTCAAGAGGGAAAGGAAGCTGCCAGATTTCTGGGTAATCATGTAAACCAATAACAGGTATTCTCTGAGATCTACTTGGATCGTTAAAGAATTTTTGTTTGTTAAAAACCAAAAATTTTGGCTCGTTAAAGAATTTATGTGACACATATAATGTACTCTTTGGTGGATAAAGGCGGTGACAGTGGTCTCTCACTTTAGAGTAGTCTCATTGAAAAGACTTGTGAGTCAGAAGAACCTCTGTTCAAATTTTTAATTTGTCCCTCACTAAATGAGCGAAACTGACCTTCTTTTCAACTTATCTAATCTTCAGCTTCTTTATCTGTATGATGGAAATAGTAGTGCTAATTTCACAGAGCTGTTGTGAGGATTGGTTATGATATATGTTGGGTAGTAAAAAACTGTGGCTATTATTATTCATGATGTCCAGCCTCGGGGATTTATTCACTCCACAACTATTTTTTGAGTGCTTATTCTATTCTAGGCCCTGTAGGTTCTGGGAGGCTTTGTTACAAACATCTGTACTATCTACCTTATCCTGTAGTGATAATCAATGAACATATGTGAAGCTGAAGATAGCTATTCATTTGTAACATTTAGGCCATGGAGATACTGTTTTATGGAACCATTGGAATTGGTGAAATTTTTCAAAATATGACAAATGTTACCATTTTGGGAGGTCCTATAATTCATTTATCCCAATTGGCTCCTGGAGGGGTTGAACGTGACTTTCATCCTCCAAGAATAAGCCTTTATTAATATTGAAGATATTGATCTGAATGTGCCATGGATTCTGAAGGAGTTTTCCAAGATGAATCCTCAAATTGGGTTAATCATGACCCTCTCATTAAAGTACTATAGGCTTCTCCTTGCGTTTTGGAGCAAAAAATTCACTTGGATTTCTATAATCTGTTTTGTGTATTTAAAACTTAAATTCAAAACATAGCTCACACCATCAGCAGGATTAGTAAGGATGGGGCTCTACTCTGAATCTGATCTTAGTGGAAGGACTTGAGATGATTAATGGAACTTAGGAATTTTGTTAATTATACTGGCCAGCCAGGAAACTTAGTTATATTCTATTTTAATTTCCTCATTGATAATTGGGAAATGAGTGTCTTGTACCTACTAGGATTAGCGTTACCTGTATTTTAACCTTATATGATAACACTCAGCGGTGGTTCTCAAACTTCGGTTGTATCAGAATCACCTGGAGGGCAGTGTTACAACACAGATTTTGGGGCTGCAACCTCCTGAGTTTCTGGTGCACTAGACTGGGGTGGAGCTGGAGAATATGCATTTTGAATATGCTTCCAGGTGATGCTAATGCTTTGGAGGCCACACCTTGAGATCCACTGGAGAAGCGTAATCCAGGATAGTTTTGTTTAGTGGTACAATTACATTAGTACTAGCACACTAGTATTCGTATAATACCCGATAGCAAAACGCTTTCTCAGATAGTCTCATTTTATCCTTCCAGGAACCCTGGGAGGTAAGCCTTATTAGATCTGATTTATAGATGAAAACTGTACTGTAACCATTTTTGGTTTTTCTTTCTTAACAGGCTGTGAGTTCTTTGAGACCAAATTCTATATCGTATTCAATTTTGCATCCTCAACACATAGCAGGGGTCTGGCAATAAATGTTTGTAGAATGAATAGCAGGATTTGCCCTGAGTCACACGGGGAGTTTGTGGTAGAGCCCAGTTTTGAACCTGGACTCCTTAAATCTTAGTCTAGTGCATTTCTACCCTTGGGTCTACAAATCAAAAGCAAATTTGCTCTCAGACTTGAGAAAAAGCAGTAGTTTTTCTGTTGTATCCTGAAATCCTGGGTTCCAAAGCCTGGCTAGCCAAGGCGATTACTATTTGTTTTGAGTATACTGTTAACCACTGAAATGCAACAGATCAGTTACGTCTCACTCACTCACTCATTTATTCTTTCCGTTTCCATCAGGACCGCTTTGCCAAACGCAGGCAGACCTCACTTTGCACAGTAGCTCAGGATACTAAAGTGACTGTGCAAGCTGAAATCGTAAAAAGTGATTTTAATAATCAATGGGGAAAGTGGCATGATTTTTTTTTGGCCAGATGGTTAAGATTGTCCGTTATAAATGTACAGGGAAAGGAAAAATATAATAAGACTAATATTCATTTAATATGCTGCAACTTAGAACATTGGAAGTATTGAGAATTATTCAGTTCAGAATTGTTTTATTTCTTTGTAAATAACTTACCAAGCATTGTTTGTACAGCACTTGGCTTTCTCATCATATAACTTAAGACATGGAGCAAGCATCTTTTTGATGCCTCGGAAAACCATCCTACTGCTTTTTAAGCTTGGACCAGTTTCCAACATTTTATCCCTTGTGCTTTCAGCATTGTAAAATATCTCTGAGAGTTCTTTTAACGTGAAGATTTTTGCTGGCGTCACTTCCTCTGGGACATCTTCATCCTTTTCATCCTAACTACTTTCCTCATTTATATTGGTAAATTCTCCTTCATTAAGTTTTCTGGCTGCATAGCTAGTCTCTTGTACTCTAGCAGTGGCAACATTCCCATGGTAGGCTATTTCTTCTATAACTCTTTGGAATCTGGGTGTAAATTTCACAAAAGCATCTTTATCTGAGCTACAGCTTCACCAGATAACTTAACATTAATGAATTCGTGCTGACTTATGAAACAATGAAACCAGCCTTTCCTGGCAGTGAAAGGTCCTTTTTCAGTCCCCTAGTAATTATCATTTTCTTTCAATGTGACAACTAACTTCACTGCTTTGTCTTGAGTGCTAATGAACCTGATTGGGACTTGTTTTTGATTACCATCTTCAATCTAAAATATAATGGTAAATGCCTTATCTCAACCATAAGTGGCCTTCTGTTCCTAATTCAGTTTAACTGAAAGATATTGAATTGACTTTACCTTGTTTTTTTCTATTCACCGGACTTTTTCAGTATGGGTTATACTGTACCTTCTTGCAGGCCTAGAAACTTGTTCTATCTTCATGAACATTTTCTAATCAATAACAATTTCACTTTTGGGGTTTTTTTTTTTTTTTTTTTGCTACATTTTCATCTTTGCCAGTTCTTTTGATTACCCATTTTTGTGAAATGTCATATGGCTTTATCACTTGTTGAAAGGAAGCAACACAACCACATGCTTTACTGTCTGCGTGTGAAACAAATGACAGATAGGGCTCGATGAATAACTGACAGACCGTGAAAGAAGCCATGAGGTCAGTCACTGATCGCGATGCACACTGGTTTCCATGCAGTGATTTGTAGACTGAAGGGCTAGCAATGAAGTTTGTTTACTTTACACTATTACTATACTACCAGGTAGTTACTGTATGTGAAATTTGAACCATGTTATTGGGAAATTAATGTTATTTAACTAAACCGTGGTAAATAACTGTTGTGCATATTGGAACTGTGTAATGGGAGGACTGCCTAAAGTAGAAGAAATTTCTTGCACATAAGATGAAAACTATTTGTGTAAGTTCAAAGCCATCCTCTGTAAAAATAGTGCCTTCGAATATTTTCTAAGTTTTTTAAAGGAACAACTTTCCTTTTGTCCCAAAGTGGACTCGTTAAATTAAGAAACACATTTCTAATATCATTTAAATATCTAATATATTAGAGAGAGAGGGGAGAGATCTATAAACTCCTGTTTCTTTTTTAAATCCAATATAACTTAAATCAATAGTCTAAAATTTGGATGGAATATACAAGGACTATGCTGAGATTTGATTATTTAAGTTTTGTGCTATTCCTATCTTCTTCCGGTGATATTTCTTCCCCATGAAGTATTTCAGTGGTTGTGAAAAAAATGGATAAATTGCTCAACTAGACTAGGTAAGCTTGACTCTCTGAAGGAGGAGAAATTTGGACCAAAAGATCATTTGTCTAAGTACTCGAGTTTTTATTTTTTTCTATGGAAGGATTTTATTTACTGTGCTATGCATGGCTGTGATGGAACAGCTGGAGAGGTTTCTAGGTACTCATTCATTCATTCACTGCCTGCAACAGTGCTTGACTGTTAATAGGCTGTGAGTTCTTTGAGACCAAATTCTATATCATATTCAATTTTGCATCCTCAACACATAGCAGGGGTCTGGCAATAAATGTTTGTAGAATGAATAGCAGGATTTGCCCTGCTATTCCATAAACCATTTTATTGAGCCTCTACTGGGCCCTGGGAATGCAAAGATAATTCAGACACGATCTTTGTGGGCAGAGAATAGAACTCCCTGTACCGTGCCTTTCTGCCGAATCTCCAGTATTGTACAATAATAATACTAATGGAATTTCTAATTTATTCAGTGTCCGCAGTGCACCGGCAACTCTTTCAGACCTTTGCTGACATTATTGCTGTAGTTATCTGAAGCCGACTGGAGATTGGAGATTTTACTCTCAAGGTGCTTTAACTCACAAGTCTGGCAAGTTTTGCTGGCTGTTGGATAGGGACCTCTGTTCATCTCTGCTGGCGCTGTCCATGTGGCTACTTGAGTGGTCTTACAGCATGTCAGTTGGTTACTTCCAGAGAGAGCGATCCAAGAGGTCAAGACAGAAGCTGCAATGTTCATTATGCCTCGCACTGAAAGTCACACGTCATCACTTTCTCAGTATTTTATTGGTCACATGGGGCTAGCCATGATTCTGTGGGGGAGGGCACTACACAAGGGTCTCAATGCCAGGAGTTATTTATATCTGTGAGATATAAATTATCATCCCACTTCATAGATGAGTTGACTGTGGTACAGCTAGTAAGTGGTAGAACTGGGATTTGAATGCAGGCATTTTGGCTCCAAAGTTCATACTCTTAAGCGTCATGCTATCAGGTAAATTATACTTTAATTTTGGCTGTCATTATTACATACGGTTTCCATATATGCTGGGAATTTATTAGCCCTTTATTCTATTTTATTGGCCTATTTGTCATCCCCATAGCAGCAGCATGACACTGTTTTGTTATTCTAGCTTTATAATTTTTGTGTCTGGGATGATTCCTTAACTTTCTTCTTCTTCTTTATGAGATCCTTAGCTATTCATGGATCACTGTACTTCTGTAAACATTTTAGAGTAGTCTGTAATATTCCATGAAGAACCTTGTTGGTGCTCTGATTGGAATTGCATGGAACATATAGACCAATTTGGGAAGAATTGAAGTCTTTAAGATATTTTGTCTCCTTTCCTCAAACATTTGATTCTTGAATATGGCATATATATCCGTTGACCTGTCCTATCTTTTCACAGATCTGGACACCTTCCTGTGAGTTCAGTCAGGAAATAATTGGCTAATTTAGCTTTTTGTGTGTGTGGTGGCCACTTAATCTTATTTGCTGCTTTAGTCTTCTGCTTGTTTTAAGTTCCCTAATTTAGAAAGAAGTGTTGCTTCGTTTGTACTTTCTCATATGGTAACCTATAGTTCTTGGAAAATTCCTGTCATTCTTACTTTTCTATATTTACAACTCTTTATATCCTGAGAATACCCTGAGACCACTTCAACTTCCTGCTTATTGAATACCAACCCCAGGACCCCTTCTCACCTCTCCAGATTCTTGGAGGTTTTCAATATGTTTTGTCAGATCTTCCAGGAGGTAGAGTTGGATAGAGGTTAGGGGAAGGGAGAGGTTGGACATATGGGTGAGGAGGTAACAGAAGCCATTTGGTTAATGGTCTCTAGGCCAGTGACCACTGCCAGGAAGGTCCATTTGGGCATAGAGTCTGAATATCTTTTATCCTTGGAGCTCGTACCTATCACATTCCCCATTCCTCATCTCATGCCTCTTTAGTATTCTAGAGTGCCTGATAACCCATGGGGAGACAAAGACTCAATCACCACACACTTGTTTGGCAATATGAAAGCACATTTCTTTGATTTCATGTTATGTAAATGACTTAACATTTTTCCTTAAACCACTGACTAAATATAACAGTGAAATTTCTTATTTATGGTGAAATTTAATAAATAAGGAATGTAGCTTTGGAGGAGTGGGGGCTAAATCCTTAAGGTGACATTAATGTTGTAAGCTCTTAGGTACCATATAAGTCCCTATATAGCACTTCAGTGAATGGAAAGAAGCTGTTTAGATCTCAGCAAAAACTTTCTGAACCCCTAAATCTGTCCCATTATTTACCATTTATAAGAATTCCCCAATGAGAGGGGTCTCTATACATACAAGACTAGGATATTTTATTTTATTTTTAACATTTCAGTTATTTCAAGAAGAAAAATAGGGTATTTTAATCTTAATTTTGCAAAGGCTCTGATCTTAACAAGGGATTTAAAAAATACACGTTAATAATGAAATCCAAATAACCTAGGGAGAGTCCTATGACGTTCTAGCAGCATAGTCATTGTGGGCAGATTTCCTTGTGAAACTTTAATGCCTGTCCTGGGAAAGGCATTGAGTACAACGCTGACGGAAGGGGAAAGTTCTCACTGTGCGAAGTGTCTCCATTGCTGTTCAGTATTTACTGGCATAATAGAAGCACTTGGGAACAAATATTCCCTTGTATGTGTTAAGCCTCATTTACAGCCAAAATTTCTTCAAATACTCCATTCGTGATCAAGTTGTAGGTGGAAATGCAGCAGTTCTCTGAAAGGGCAAATTTTGGGTGTATGTAGGAGTATTTGCTGTTTCGGTAGCTTTTTTTAAGAGCAATTATTTTTACTTCTTCAGTCCCTCTCCCCGTGTTTAGCTCAGGGCCCTATGTGTAGTTCTGTAAGACAGAAGACACGGGGCAAAGGAAATGTTCCCAGTCTCATGCTTTTGGTTGGATAAGTGACATCAAAAAGAACTGAAACTTCAGTGCAGCTTTTTAAAGCCTGACTTTTATAAATTTATGTGCTCAGGAGCAGAGCTGAAGTTCATTCAATGCAAATTGTTGGAACGTAGCTCACAAGTGAAAGGTATGTTGGTGATTACCTTCAGTTTCAAAATTTTTACTTGAACTCTTTCCCCTCCTTGGATCAAGAGATTTTTCTCTGGAGGGTTCTAATGAGATGAGTGGGTTAGGTACCTAGTGCTTCAGTAAATATGGACCCTGTAGATGTAATGCAGACAGAAATGGGACCTAGCCTTGTCTACCGGTGCACGCACAGGCACCGGGGACCACACTTGGAAACAAAGAACTCATCACTTCAAGTCGAATGCCACTGTGGGACATTGAGAGCTGGAACGTGGTTAGCTTTTTCATTCTAGAAACTCATCATTGTTGCTATCCTTATCTCATTTAAGCAAGAGAGTCCATGATTCAAAACTTGGATGTATTTCATGTACCACAGTCATGTTCTTCCCTCCCTCCATCCCTTGCTTCCAAAAGGAGCGGAGAGACAGGAAAAGAAACCCAAGGGCGAAAGCGCCAAGTATGTGATAGCCAGACTGGTGGGGGAAGAACATGGGGGAGGGCAGGTGGTGGATTTTGTGGGCAGTGAAAGATCTGCCTTCTGGTGATGCTGGACAAGTCAGCTAATCCTTGGCTTCTCTCTCCCCACATGCAGATTTAGAACTTGAAATATGGGTCCTTTCTACTCTAAAAGCATATGATGTCTTAAATCCTTCCAAGGTCTCTCTCAATGTACTCCCAGTCTAGCTACCGCAGATGTCGCCTGTGGACCCTGGAGCTTGTCAGAAAGGTAGACGGTCAGGCCATCCCAGAAGTACAGAATCGGAATGGTATGTTTTACCAAGCTTGCTGGCTGATCCATGTGCCTATTGCGGTTTCAGAAAGTGCTCTATGGGTAGGCTGTGATTATCTTGTTTTAGGATTAAAACGAAGAAAAAAACACCAGCCAGCCAACCAACCAAACAAAAGATCTTAGAGATTCAGCTATCAGTAGGTCTCTTCAGTATTGTAGGATCTTTGGACCATGGGAAAACTGTTG
The DNA here is from genome assembly GCF_024610735.1 of Ursus americanus. Taxonomy (NCBI): domain Eukaryota; kingdom Metazoa; phylum Chordata; class Mammalia; order Carnivora; family Ursidae; genus Ursus; species Ursus americanus. The sequence continues at coordinate 14,818,004 of NC_142130.1, read as the reverse complement.
AGTGCCCGTAAATACTCAGTATGTCCAGTACTGTTTGTCCTCCAAGCCTATGCCTTGCGGGAGGACCGTTAGGCTTGACATCCAGCTGGCTCCTCGGTGAAAGCATGCAGAGACCGGTCTCTGGTTACTTGGTTCATTGGTCCTGCTCAGAGTGGCACCAAGTCCGTAGTGCCAGGCTCACGTTCATCACATCTTCCCTTTATGGTATATCACGTTAATGAAGCACTTTCATGCCTTCTGTTTCTCACAGCATTCCAGAGCAGGAGGCAGGGCAGGCACCATTGCCCTCCACTGACTGAAGAGCTAAGAGTTGTCTCAGAAGGTCAGAGCAGCTGAGTAATAGACTGGAGGTCCCAGGGTCTCCTCCTCCAAGTCCTGGGCTTCTCACACCTCTGGGTTGCCAAACCCCGTTACAGAAAACACATACTTCCATCAGGGCTACATATTCTCTCCAGGGCTTATAAAACTTTTTCTTGCAACGTAAGTAGGTTTCATGCCTATTTTATAAGATCGGAGACATAGAGAATAGAAAGACCACAGGTTTTAGAACATAGGCTCCTGAAATCCCAGGCACCAGGGTAGCAACACTGGGCAGCATGACCTCTCTCTTTATGTCAAACATGCACCTGGGGCGTGAGACTGTTCAGTACAGCAGGATTTCTGGCTGTACTTTCTGTGGTTCCCCACCCAGCTCAGCTACACCAGGACACCTGACAGCCCGGGAACTGGGGCTGAGGGAACTGCTGGGTTTTCCTTCTCAACTTTTCTTTTCTTTTCTTTTCTTTTCTTTTCTTTTCTTTTCTTTTCTTTTCTTTTCTTTTCTTTTCTTTTCTCTTCTCTTCTCTTCTTTCATCTTAGGAGATATGATTCCCTCCCACACATGGTCCCTTCCCCAGTTCACATATTTTACTTGTTTTAAGAAACTAGAATCAATATTTTGCTATCTACTTGTCAGGCTGTGAATACATTTTTATTTCCAGTTCTTCCTTCCATATAGGATTCTGTAGGGGGTCTAATTTTTTTTTTTTTTCACCAAGAAGAGGAACATGCGGGGCTCTCTTCTAACCCTACCTGTGTAGGACTGTGGCTGAGATTTAGTTCTGCTTTTGAGGAGTGTAATGTTTCCTGGGCAGAACAGCTGGAAATTGGTCAATTAAAGTGTCTTGTTGGCAAGATGTTGAAATGTGAGTCATTAGCAGGTTTGCTGATCTTTTGACCTGCACCCCCTCTAAAAGCTGATTAGAATTCTATTTTTGGTCTGCTTTGCCTGCATTTAGGCATACATTTCATGCTTCCTAAATTATGAGAATTTGGCATGTCCAGCTAATGAATCTGTCAACATTTTGGAGCAGAGTTGAAATAGGAAGGTTATCAAGTTTTTGTGACCATAAAAAACATCTATCAGATTCCTTCTGAGGCAGTATGAGAGCCAGTAGCTGTGTGAGGGGTCTCCCCAAGGGAAACTCATGGAATTACTGCCACATATCAAAGAGAACTACTGTAATCAGAATCACTGACTGATCTTGGGGACTTGATTTTGTGGTGATATACTTTCTGTGATCCATAGGGTGCTTCTCTGAATGAAAAGTAGATCCTTTATGGCAATTTAGTATTAGTTTCCCTCAAGAGGGGTATGGGCAAAGGTAGGGAAATTCTGTGGTTCTCTCATTGCATGTATGGCCTTGAATTTTAGCAATTTGTGAGCAATAGAGCTTATTTACCTGCCTTGAAGAGATAAATTTTGTGCTCTATACACAGTGGACATTCTGGAAATGTTTCTTGGCTAATGATACAGTTTGTTTCTGAGGCTGAGTTTGGAAGGGAGTTTTGTTAGCAGAGATGTATATTGCAGGTGGTAATAATAATTCCAGGAAGCTAAGCCACTTTGGAACATCATATTAAACAGTGGTAGAGAAAAATTTTCTTTTAGAGAATGCATAGATGAACTTGTTTTAAGTAGGTGCTGCTAAGATGTTGATATATGTTGAGCCAGTAAAACAGTGAGTTCTCCTTACCTTTTTCCAAGGCCAAAAACTGGTATATTGAGTGGGAGTGAGGGGTCGCTTTGTTCTCAGGCAGATTTTTTTTTTTGAAGAACTTCTCATTTCTCCTTTCCTGTTGATCTATAGATACAAGACAGGAGACTTTAGATATATTGGAGCTGGTTAGCATTTTTCTACAATTAGGGTAAAATCCAAATTCTGTAATATGGCCTATAAGACCCAATACGATCCAGTGTTTTCTTATTTTGCAACCTTATATTTATCCATTTCTAACTGCTTGTTTACTCCTTTCTGTATTGACTTTTTCCCCACTGCTTGAGGGGTCTCACAGTCTTTGAACCTCTTGGACAAAGGCAGGTTCAGGACAAGTAACACTTTTCCAGAAAGTATTTCCCTGTTCCCCAATCAGAATTAGTCTCTCTTTAGCACTATCTCAAGCATCATAATTATCTTTATAGAACTAATCAACACATATGTATTTGTCTGATTTTTTTTTTAATTTCAGGATGAGCCACAAAGAGAAATATGTGTGTGTGGTCATATTCTTTTTGGAGAGCTTAAACACTGGGAAGTCACCATTGGGAAGCATGAGAACACATCTCAAGGCTCTTGGGACACAGGAGAAGGAGGGCAGTAGGCTGATGGGAGTGTGGTACTGACTGTTACATTAACCTGCTCTCCTAATTCAACTCTCAGCCTGCCTGGTGAGAAATAGGGCCAGCACCAACTGTCTTACACGGGCATTGTGAGAATGTAATTGGGGAAGATGTTTCAAGCATGGCACTTAGTAGGTGCTCACCCAAATTTTAACTTCCTTCAGAAGGTTGTCCTGGAGAATTCCTTCAGAGAGCTGTTTCTTAAAAGGGTAAGACAATAAATACGTCCATGTTGGTATACATGAGAACCTTGATGGTGAAAATCACACCAACCACCTTTGTGGATAGCAATTTGGTAATATATTCTAAGAAACTCCAAAAATTCCATACCATTGATCCTTGTGATTATGTTTCTGAAGATCCATCTTAATTTTAATTAAAGATATAAAAAATGTATTTGATATTCATTGCCACATTATTGCAATTACACAATGGAAATAATTTGAACGCCCAATGGTAAGGAAATGATTTTCTGTGTGGTGTAGCCACAGGATAAACTATTAGGCAAACACTACATATAATGCTTTTAAGGAATTGTTAAGAACATGTGGAAATGGTGACAATAATATTAAAAAGAGTGGACTATAACGTTATAAAAATGACAATCCCAATTTTATTTTAAAAATACAAGGTGGCATACTAAATATTAAGAATATTTAGTCATTTATTAAAGACTTCTGTATTATGCTGAGGAATTTACACACACTAGCCCCCAAACAGGTACTATCATCATTCACTTACACATGTGAGGAACTCAAGACTGAGCCTTATTAGTAATTTCCCCATAGATTCTTAATTACCAGAACTGGCGCTGGACTTTGGACTGCTAATTGATCTTTCAACATCCAAGCATATTACCTCCTCACCTATTTATCCATTCTGTCTATACTGCAACAGACAAATCACCTGGAAACATAAATCTGATTATTTGATTTTTCTGTGCTGTTAGGATAAAGACCAAAATAATTGTCTAACTCTATAGCCTAAGCTTTTAACTACAATTGTTCATTGTTTTTCCAGAGAATAGTGTTGTTTTCTATTTTTCTCTAGTGGGGAAATCACAGATTTTTCTTTTGTTTTCTTCTTTATCGTGTTCTGTGTTTCCAGTCAATTAACATATATTGTGTTTATAATGGGAAACAGAGTGTGTATAAAGGGAATAGTGGTGATGATCTCTAACAAATTATTTTTATTTTTTAAAGAAAGAAACCCTGAGTATCAGCCTGTCCCCAAGAAGGCCCCATAGGGTGGTGTTGAACCAGCTACCAAGGGAGGAGGATACAAGGGGTTCTTTGGGAAAATGGTTTATGAAAGCTAGAGACATTTCACTGGAGCTATAGCTGAGGTGTTACCTGTGAAGTAAAAAACAAAACAAAACAACCCTTAACCAGGAACTGTCTAGTCCAGTCCCATTGCTGATGGGAAGACAGCTTCAGGGAGGCCTCTGCAGGAGCACTGAGGGGAAAAATGGATGAAAAGCACCCCTGGGAGAATGAAATTTGTGTTAGAGTACATTCACTGTTCTCTCTATCTCTGTCTCTCTCTCCCTCTGTCTTTCTGGAAGAGGGTGAGCTTCCATTATTAAGCTTAACTCCCTGACAGTGTTGCAATGTCCTCAGATATGCAGGGATTTTAGTAATTACTCTTCCTATTCCAATCCTTTACTAATTCAACAAATGTTTATTGAGTGAATTCATATCTGTCAACAGTACATGTATATTAACCTTTTAAATGTCTCTATCCGGGGACGCCTGGGTGGCTCAGTCGGTTAAACATCTGCCTTTGGCTCCGGTCATGATCCCAGGGTCCTGGGATGGAGTCCCTCATTGGGGTCCCTGCTCAGTGGGGAGCCTGCTTCTCCCTCTCCCTCTGCCCCACACTCATGCTTGCTCTCTCTCTCTCTAGTGTGCTCTTTCTCTCAAATAAATAAATAAAATCTTTTAAAAAATGTCTCCATCCATTCCTCTCCATTCCCTGGTGGCCATTCCAGTCTGAGCCCCCTTCTACTACTACTGTGGTAGTCTCCTAACAGACTCTTCTATCCACATGGACCACCTCCTCACGCATTTGTTCCTTCTCTGTCTATACTGCAGCAGAGGAATCGTCCCGAAACATCAATGTGTTTGATTCTACGTCTCCTTGGTTCTACAAGGCCTCCTGCAGGATCTGATCTCTGCCATCTCTCCTGTCCTTTGCTCATCATGTGCTCCCCTTGCTCCCTCTCCTTTGTTTGCACGAGCCTCGCCTCGTCAGAATACGTATGCCATCCTCTCTTCTACCCCCAAGGACCTTCGCCAGTGGTGTTCTTTAGCCTGGAATGCTTTTGCTAATTCTATCAGAAGTTAACTCAGTGGCTCCTTCCCCAGGGGAATGCCTCTGATCTTCTTTCCTAAAACATTTTCTCTTTATTTTATTTCATTTTCTTCTGTTATATATCCTGAGTGCTCCTTATCCAACAGTCATGCCAGTTGTATTTTGACATTGGCTAATTTTGCTGTGATTATTTGGCTCATGTGTGTTTCTCCAGCTAGTTTATAGGTTCATTGAGGTCAGGGATCATGCATAGCTTTGTTCACCATGATATACCCAATCTAGCATAAGGCCTGCAACACACTAGGTATTCAATACATATGTGTTGGATGAAGGAACAAATGCCTACTATGTACTAGGCGTCATATCAGATCTTGGGGATGAAACCTGAATAAGACATGGTGCCTGCTCCCATGAGCTCATAGTCTGGAGAAGCTGTAAGTTAATGGGTTATCCTAGTTGAACATGTTGATTGCTATAACGAAGGTATGAACCAGGTCCTGTAGGAGCTCGGATGAGGTGCATCTCAGATGCAGTGATGGTCAAGGAGAAGCTTCCTGAGATGAGTTTTAAAGAACAGGGGGGATTTATTGAGGAAAAGGCCTGGGAAGGGGGTGGAGGTAGGTGAGAGGCAGGCCCCATAGAAGGAACAACACAGGAAATCTGTGCAAATCAGGTCCCAGGGAGAGCAGGTGTTGAGCTAGTGGCCTCTGTTGCCTATTACCAGGAGTAGAAGTCTGAACTCTTGTGCCCACAGACTCTTAATATCAGAGTCTCCAAGGAAAGCACACTGTAGTCAAGCACTGCATGGAACATGCATGTTTTACTCACATGGCGAAGCGACAGAGAAAATCAGCTTCAGTACTATGCACTGGTCCCTCACAGCCAACCGCTCCATCCTGGCAACCAATGCAGGGCAGTTAGCCTGCATGCATCCTTCTTGTGCTGTCACAGAAGAACCTGTCCTCTCCCTGAAGGGGACGGGTATGGCAGCAGGTTTGGGCGGGTGCCACATCATGGGCACACTTCAGCAGAACAAAGGAGCACATGTTGGGTCTGACGCAGGAAATGGTATTCCCACACAAAGTGACAAGTCCAGTGGAGGCTGGCTGGACTCCTTTTCTCTTGGTGAGGGAGTGTTCCAGGCCCAAGGCCCATTTTTATATGGCCCAGAGGGATCAAAAGACTGCATGCAGGGGCCTGCTTTTCCTAACAGAATGCTCTCCCCATCCCATATTCATCTATTATATCATCATACTGAGGAGAACTCAGTATCTTTCCAGGAAAACTAATGTTTTTGAAGGAGTGAAAATTCTGGGAAGAGCTTGAATTGTAATTCAGTTGATACCTGAGTGTAAGAAAGAGGGTCTGGATATATTTCTTCTGTATAATTGAAGTTTTATTTTTCTTAAAAACACATGTTGATGTGCAAGTAAACAAATTTATATCCTCACAGTAATGAACTATCTTTTTAATCTTAGAAGTAACTGGAAGTAATTGGAAACTGGATCAATCTCCATTCATTCAGCTTGTTCTGGGTGTACTGCAAAAGGCAGGATCTACTGTCTCTAGACGTTAATTCCCAGGCCCTGATCTCAGCTTTGATGTCATACGTAATTTCAAATAAACTACTTTCTCTATATTGGTGTCTGAGTTTCATAGAACTTTCCTCCTCCATCTGTGCAGTGATTAAAAGCACAAACTCTAAAGTCACATTTCCAAGGTTGAAAGCCTGCCTCCACTAATGAGTGGCAGGAACTAGGCAAGTTACTTAAACTCTGTGTGCCTCAGTTTGCATTATCTTTAAAGTGGAAACAATAATATTACCATATACAGTCGCTATGGAAACACTATTACCATATACAGTTGTTTTGAGAATTAGTATATGTAAATTTCTTACAACAGGCCATGCACTAAATAAATTTTGTTTATACATATTTAAGTGAGCAAAAGCTTTTGTCAAATTTTAAAGGTTGTGGACATCCTCACAATCATCAGTCAAAGGCTAGGATAAGTGTTCATTATATATGCAATATTTAAGTGAATTTCAAGTTTCATTTTTCAGAAGAAGCTATTGACAAAGATCACAAGATTGAATTTAAATGTCTTCAAGTTAGAAGAAGCGCTGCAACGTGGATGGCACTGGAGGAGATAATGCTAAGTGAAATAAGTCAAGCAGAGAAAGAATTTTCATATGATTTCTCTCATCTATGTAACATAAGAACTAGGAAGATCAGTAGGGGAAGAAAGGGATAAAGAAAGGGGGGTAATCAGAAGGGGGAATGAAACATGAGAGACTATGGACTCTGAGAAACAAACCGAGGGCTTCAGAGGGGAGGAGGGTGGGGGAATGGGATAGATTGGTGATGGGTAGTAAGGAGGGGACGTGTTGCATGGTGCACTGGGTGTTATACGCAACTAATGAATCATCGAACATTACATAAAAACCAGGGATGTACTGTATGGTGACTAACATAATATAATAAAAAAACATTAAAAAAAAAAAAAGAAGAAGCAGCACTGAGGGTGCGGATTAAGTAGGAGCTGAGTGAATAGTAACCTTTCTTGGAAAAGGCGAAAGAGGCTTGGAGATTCATGAGGTCTCATGTATGGATTGGTCAGAATTGCGAGGCTCCAGGTCGTGCCTGTATCCCAGCACAGCACATGCGTGCTGTACACCAACAGTGTGCCAACCGCTGGACACTCCAGATGATTAAGGCAAGGCATCTGCCCTCAGAGCGTGTAATTTGGTGGGGAGCACCTTAACATCTCCATAAACACCAATTCTAAACCACATACATTGTAAACCATAGTTCAAAGCAATTTGCTGGAGAGATTAATTCCAAGTGGCAGGAAATGGGAATGCTCTCTGAGAAGACAGCGCTTGGGTTCCCCCTCACTTGGACGAGGGAGAGGATTTCAGTAGGTGCTATCACGACAGGAGAATATTACAGATAGAAGGGATGGCCGAGATCAGGGCCCACTGGCAGGGAACTGAACAAATTCAAGGAACACGGGGTGAATCAGGCAATAAGACTGTAGAGTTGAAGGAGGTTATAATCGTCCGTGTATGAAGAGAGTCTGGGGTCTTGTTTATGTTTATTTATTCCTGGCACGGGGGTGCAAATCTAACTTGCATAATGAAATCTTGACTCATATATCTCTTATCATTCGCCCCATTCTGTTTGTCCTTTTTCTCCCCTCAAGTGTATGCTTTCCTGGCATAAAGACTGATTGTAATTCTCCTCTAATAGGAGACAACTGGGAACTGACAAGGAGGGCCTAAAAGATTGTGTAATCAAAGGCAATAAAAAGATTCATCTGAATGGGTGTCTTGTTCAGAATTCCCAAATTGTGTTCTTCTGCAAATACAAATAATGCGTGGCTCTTCTCATGTGCTGGGCAATGTCCATTATCCTATCCGTCTTCCTTTATCACCTAAGTTCACTCCGTGGTAACCACTATTTTAAATCCATCTTTCTTTACTAAAACCATTTTCTCTTTCACTGGGACAAAGGAATCTAAGCTTATAGCTTCCTGCAAACAGCATGAAAACCTTTTAAATTACACAGCGTTGATGGATTTTCACCCCTTCCTCTAAATACAATACATATGCTATCCCTGGGGTTCACTTAATGCTTCCTAACTGATGATAAAACTGCCGCTTGGCGCAGACGAGGGCCAACACACTGCATCAGTGCACACTCTTGTTCAGATTGCAGTCTAACCCGTGACGCCGAAATGGAAAGTCGAAGCCCCTGATCCTGGAGGCACACAGCATATTAAATGCTGTGCTTGCTAATGTTTCTCCTCTTGAATGTGAAATACATTCCAGTGTCCTGAGTGGTCGGGTGATTCTGAATTGTGTACCATGGACAAGCTGCAGAGGGCTCAGGGGAGAGGCTTTGAAAGAAAAAAAAAAATCATGTGAATGCTGAGATGGTCCACCTCTGGAAGAGTCTTTAACAAGAAAGCCGGCCTGCGTTGGGCTAGAGTGAAGTTACCGCATTATGCTTGCCCCTTTCTGGAAGAAAAAAAAAAAAAAATCCTAGCACCTAGCCTACAGTTCTTGTGCTGGCTGCATATGAAACTTTGTGTATGATAAATCTGACAAGAAATGTTATTAAATGAACATAAAGGACCTTGGATTGAATTGCTGAGAGCCAAGAAAACAAAACAAAGCGGACTGAGGGAAATAACATATTGTGCCACAGACTGTTACATGTACCTGACTTGACCATTTCAAATACTGTTTTTATATCCAATAGTATAGTGATTTATGGTTTGGAAAATGCTTTCACCTGTCTTATCTTGTCTGAATCTTGAAAACGTGTCACAGAGAAAGGCCAGGCCAAGATGTTATCCTCATGGGACCGATGGGGAAACTGAGGCACAGAACTACGTGAGTAGTTCAAAGTTGCACGGCTAGTAAGAGACAACACTGTGCCTAAAATTTAGACCTTCTGATTTAAGTCCAATATTCATTTATCACATTGCCTCTTAGCTGAAACACTTCTGCCCCATAGAACCTTTGAAAAGGGAAGACAAGCTTCCCAAGATCTGAGAAAGCTTCTCTGGCCACAATAAGCTCCGTGTTGGTTCCCATATTTATCATGTGACCCTCCAAACTTGGCAAATATTGTAGATTCTCTTGTTTGCTATTTTTTAAAGTCATTTTCTTTGTGTGTGTTGACTTATTAGAATGCAGGCTTCCCAAGAGAAGGCATAACATTGTTGGATGCACCGCAAGCATGTAGCAGTCACTTACTTATTATAGTGAAAACTGTGTAAGTACATACAGAATGTAACTTTACCTTGAGGAAAGTGGTGTATTGAAGTGCTTTTTACACTTTTTCCCTGTCACTTTGATTCTCTTAAACATCATGAACATGATGGAATACATTTCCTGACATGTCCAAATTTAAAAAAAAATTTTTTTTTTAGGGAGTGGCCTGTAATCTTTTTTGGGCTTTGAACATCTCTGAGAATATGATGAAAATCATGTGTTTGTGTGCAAATCCAGAATGAGGACAGAAAGAGATCCATGGAAGCTCTTGTTGGGCCATAATTAGGCATTCCGATAGAAAAAATGTGTTGCTTGGGAGTGGCCATTTCCAAGCATACCCTAGCTGCAACAAAAGAAAGGAGAAACCTCACCTTCCCTGAGATGCCCATGGAGTTCAACCAGATACATGGTCCCCTACTTTTACTTTCCTTCTTGTTCACTCCCCAGTCCTTCCTACCTTGTTTCTGGTAAGAAGAGATCATAGCATTCACCTAAAAATTCTTCACCTGACAGTCCTTTATTACGTCCCTTCCATGTGCCAGAACAGCTACAAATGGAGATACAAATCTCTCGAGATGACTTTCCAGTTCTCAAGAGGCTTACAGTCTAGAACGTGTATTAGAAAGTCTTTAAATTCTGCCCAGGGGGGACAAGGGTAAGACCTGTAGGTAATCGTAGACTTGGGCGATGAAAATAAGTGGGTGTCCTCCAGGTGGATAAGAGAAGAATGTGCAACATTGCAGAAAGCACTTAGTGGCTTATGCACAGACTCAGAGACATGCAGAACACAGCCCATTCAGGCAGGGCACGGTACTAGTTCAAGCGTGTGCTCCGAGTCGAGTGCTGGTGAGGAGGGGGCTTGGTAGAAAGGTAGCCAGCGCTCAGATGGTCGAGTGTCTTAAGACGTAAGGTATGTAGTCTTTGTTCTACCACTGCAAATACCCAGATGGGGAAAGTTAAAATCTGGTGAGCCTTTGCATTCTGGTGGGGTTAGAGTTACTGCCACTTGCTACTACTGGCTCCTCAAAAGGAATTATTGGCTCTTGTCATAACCCAGATACTAGAAACACAGATATCTGAACAAAAAGACCCTGCCTGTCCGTTGCTAGATGTATAAACTATAAAAGCTCTTCAGTGCAATAAGAACATTTCCTTGGATTTGGAGGATGTTAACACAGCTGTTTATAAACATTATCAATCCACAAGTAGCAGGGGCGAGCCACGGAGTGATTTATCTGGCTGCCTGTTGGAAACATGGTGATCGACACTCCTGCTGATATTTTAAGTAGCAGCCGGATTCTGTTTCCAGCTGAATGGACATATAGTCTCTGTCTGATTACTTATGCATCATATCTTTCTAGGCTGAATCCTTGCCATTTGCCTGTTTAATTCAATGACTGTAGCGGAACTCCACTCTTTCTGTTCATTTATTTATTCTCCAACTGGTTGGCAGGTCCAAAAGGCCAATGCCTGCATATCAAAGTCTTGTGGGTAAGTGGGTCACACTTCACTGGAATCATCTTTGTCAGTGCTTCTCTCTGTAACCAGCTCCAGTAAGTACCGACTTGCTCTATGTATTCAGAGTGAGTTTTATTCCCTCACCACTTAGCTGCTTTAGGATTTGGGGTTGCCAACTACAACTGTGCCTCGTCTGTACCCCCCTCTGCTTTGAGGACGGAAGATATTGAGACTGGAGACTGTGTAAAAAAAATGTCCTGTGGAAGTCACGTCTCTTAGTCCTATGGACCTTGTCTCTGCACCAGATGATTCTAGGGTTAGTCAAGCTCTCTGGGTGAAGGAAATGATGAAATAAGGTTAATGGCCTGGCTTCTTTGGGAAGGTTTAAGAGTGAACTTTTTAACTTGTTCTGCCTAAAAGCCCTAGAATGCTCTATGTAGAAGATCCCAAACTAAGGAGTCTTGGTAAAGAGGCTGCTTTACATTATGTTTTGGGTGAGTCTATGCAGCCAAGTTGTTACAAGTGGCAAAGTAAACAGTGGGCGTAATTCGGGCAGAATGCCACTGTGATGCTATACAAATTAACCCTATGGTCAGGCTACAGGTGTCAGGACTTGGTTCAGCCATTTGAGGGCAGCACTGGCAGGCATTTTGTCCTGGGTATCCATTCTTGATTTATCAAACTTCATCTTCATCGTAAGATTTGGAAAAACCTCAAAAATATTATTTCTTCCATTTTTTCCCTCCATGTTCCTCTTTTTGACCATATTTAAGAAGCTATATTGACTAAATGTAATGTTCTCGTCTGCAACTCAACAGGAAAGAGTCTATCTTGGTAACCCATTCTAATATCTCCCTAGTCCATGAAATATATATGTTGACTTAGCTAGTTTGTGAAATCTCCACTTGAAGCCATCCCCCCTGTCCCCCACAATATCTTGTTGAAATTGGCCAAAGGCAGATTCTTTTAATTTTCCTCTCAAGTCTTGTTTTTATTTCTTTGGATAGAATTTTAGAATTTAACATTTGCTCAGTACTTATTATATGCTTTGCATTGTAGTAAATAATATAATATTCATGATATCTTCTACTCTCTCAACAGGTAGGTGCTATTATTTTTACTATTTTCAACATGAAGACATTGAGGCTTAAAGATGTTGAGTAACTTGTTCAGGGTTATATAGCCAATGATTGGTGGAGCCTGGGTTTAAATTTAGGTCTGTCTCATTGCAGATCCTGAATTGTAATCCTTATGTTATATTAGCTTCAGCCATGTGATTATTCACCAAGTATCATTACACATGTTTTGCTAATACTTTGCAGATCTTTTCCTGCCCAGTTTTTTTGAGAATTAATTGACATATATCACAATATAAGTTTAAGGTGTACAGCATGATGTTTTTTATTTATATAGCGAAATGATTATCACTATAGGTTCAGCTAATACCCGTCTTCTGAAATAGAAACAACAAAAAGGAAAAAAAGAAGAAAAGAGAAAAGGAAGACAAAATCTCCTGGTGATGAGAATACTCTCTTAACAGCTTTCCTGTATATCATACAGCACTGTTAGCTATAGTCATCATGGTGTACATTATATCCCTAATATCTATTTATCTTGTAACTAAAAGTTTGTACTTTTTGACCACCTTCTTCCAATTCCCCCCCTCCCACCCTCCATGTTTGGTAACCACAAGTCTGATCTCTTTTTCTACAAGTTTGTTTGTTTTTAGATTCCACGTATAAGTGAAATCTTATGGTATTTGTCTTTCTCTGACTTATTTCACTTAGCATAATGCCTTCAAGTTCCATCCATTACTGTAACAACTGATAGGATTTTTTTCTTTTTTATCACTGAATAATATTCTATTGCTTATATATCTACCACAACTGCTTTATCCATTCATCCATTGATGGATATTTAGGTTGTTTCCAGTCCTAGCTATTGTAAATAAAGCTGTTAAGAACATGGGGGTACATACATTTTTCAGTTAGCATTTTTATTTCCTTTGCGTATATTCCGAGAAGTGGAATTGCTGGGTTATATGGTATTTTTATTTTTCATTTTTTGAGGATCCTCCATAATGTTTTCCATAATGACTCTACCAAAGTACAATTCCACCAACAGTGCACAAGTGTTCCCTTTTCGCTCTACATCCATGCCCGCATTTGTTATCCTCTTTTTGATGATGGGCATTCTAATAGGCTTGAGGTGTTATCTCATTGTGGCTTTAATTTGCATTTACCTAGTTGCTGGTGGTGTTGAGCATCTTTTCATGTCCCTGTTAGCCTTTTGTATATCTTCTTTGGAGGAATGTCTATTCAGGTCCTTCACCAGTTATATTTTGGATATTAACCTCTTATCAGATATATGATTTATAGACTTTTTTTCCCAATTTCTTTTGTTGTCTTTTCACTTTGTTGTTGGTTTCTTTTGCGGTGCAGAAACTTTTTAGTTTGATGTAGTCCTACTTTTCTACTTTTTTTTTTTCCTTTTGTTGCTTGAGCTTTAGGTGTCATATTAAAAAATTCATTACCAAGACCCATGTCAAAGGGTTTTATCTCTATGTTTTCTTTTAGGAGTTTAATGACTTCAATCTTATATTTAAGTCTTTAATCAGTTTCAAGTTAATTTTGTGAATGGTGTAAGATGTGGATCTAGTTTCATTCTTTTACATTCTTTCACTTGTTTCTTGCTCTACTGCCTCTTTTTTTGTGTGTATTTTGATGTCTTTTGTTGTTAGTATGCTTTGACTCCTTTATTATGTTCTTTTGCATGATTACTACAATATTTTTCCTTGTGGTTACCATTAGGCTTACATAACATATTTGAAACTTAATAACACCTTATTTTAAACTTGTAACTACCTAACTTCAATAGAATTTATAAACGTTACACTTTTACTTCTCTCTACCATACATTTTAGGTTATTGTTCTTATAATTTACATGTTTTCTATAATGCATAACTAATAACAGATTATTGTAGGCATGGTTATTTTTGCAACACTCATTTTTTTTCACTTTTAAACTAAAGTTATAAGTAAACTATGCAATACTATTACCATATTGAAGAATCTAACTATGACTATGTACTTACCATTACAAGTGAGATTTATGCTACCTTTTAACATTTTTATGATTTAAATTAGCATTTTTTTTACTTCCACTTAAAGAACCACCTATAGCATTTCTTATAAGGCAAGTATTGTGGTAATGAACTCTCTTAATTTTTTTTTTGTTCAGGAAAGTATTCTACCTTTGTTTCTTTTCTTTTTTTTTAAAGATTTTATTTATTTATTCGACAGAGATAGAGACAGCCAGTGAGAGAGGGAACACAAGCAGGGGGAGTGGGAGAGGAAGAAGAAGGCTCATAGCGGAGGAGCCTGATGTGGGACTCGATCCCATAACGCCGGGATCACGCCCTGAGCTGAAGGCAGACGCTTAACTGCTGTGCCACCCAGGTGCCCCCTCTACCTTTGTTTCTGAAGGACAGCTTTGCTGGGTACAAAATTCCTCAGGTATTTTTATGTCATCCCATTTTCTCGTGGCCTGAAGTTTTTGTTGAGAAATTTACCAATAGTACTATGGGTGTTCTCTTGTATGTAACTTCTTTCTTTTCTGTTGCTGGTCTTAAAGTTCTTTCTTTGTCTTTGACTTTTGACTGTTTAATTATAATCTGTCTTGGTGTAGCCCTGTTTGGGCTCAACCTGTTTGAAATCCTTTGGGATTCATGGATCTGGATGTTCATTTTTTCCCCCCAGGTTTGGGAAGTTTTCAGCCATCATTGCTTTAAATATATCTGTTCTCTTCTCTTTCTCTTCTCCTGGAATTCCCATGCAAATATTCTTCCTTTTCTCTTCTTTTCTTTTTTTTCTTCTCTCCTCTCCTCTCCTTTCCTCTCCTCTCCTCTCCTCTCCTTTCTCTTCTCTTCTCTTCTCTTCTCTTCTCTTCTCTTCTCTTCTCTTCTCTTCTCTTCTCTTCTCTTCTCTTCTCTTCTCTCGCCTGCCTGCCTGCCTGCCTGCCTACTTATCTTTTTCCTCCTCTGACTGAGTAGTTTCCAAAGTCTTATCCTCCAGGTCACCGATTCTTTCTTCTACGTGGTTGTATCTACTTTTGAAGCTGTCTATTGGGTTCTTCAGTTCAGTTATTGTATTTTTCAACTGTAGGATTTCTGTTTGTTTGTTCCTGATGTTTGCTATTTCCTTGTCTAACATCTCATTTTGTTAATGCACATTTTCACGATTCTGTTTAGTTGTCTATGTTTTTGTATAGGTCACCAAACTGCCTTAAGAGGACTCTTCTGAATTCTTTGTCTGACAGCTTATAGATCTCTATATCTTTAGGGTCAGTTATTGGAGTTTTATTAGTTTCCTTTGGCAGTGTCGTATTTACCTGATTTTTTTTTGTGATCTTTAATTCTTTATGTTGGTATCTGTGCATTTGTGTAATCAGGCTCCTTTTTCAGTTTCTGGTCGTGTCTGCTGGTAATGTCTGTGGGCAGGTGGTACCTGCTATTACAGTTTATTTTAGGGCAAGGGAACTGTGTGGGCTCTGAGATTAGGAAGGGGAAGGTGTGTCACTGGCTTAGAACAGTTGGATAGGACTGCTGGTTTTGTTTTCTATCCAAGTGGTATTAAGAGATGGACTCCTGGCTTCTTGGATTCTCTGACCAGACTTACTAGATGGTCATGAATGGGCATTATATTCAGTAGTATATGGGGCTATGAATTAACTTGCTTGCCCTGGAAGGGCAGCGGGACAGGACACAGGGTCTGTACAGCTTGCCATTTGAGGATTTGAATCAAGACAGAGTGTGCACTGAATTCTCTAGTCAAGTGAAACCATTGGTTTTTCTCTGCAGATGAGAGAAGCCATTAGCTGTGCTCTTTGTTCAAGTGCTACTGTAAGCAGGCTCTGGTTAGGTTCCCTAGTCAGATAAGTTGAGGGCTGTATTTAGCAATGAGTGGGGATATGAATTCCTTGCCTGGGTGCAGTGGAGGAAGCAGCTCTAAAACTGGTAAAACTGCTTATTGTCTTAACGCAAGCTGCTCTATACCCCAAGTTCCTTGGCTCCACAAGGCCATTGGCTTTCCTTTACAAACTATTGACTTTGCCTGCCCTTCTCCAGAGTTGAGCATTGCTGGGCCACACAGCTTCTAGGAGTTGTCACCAGCCTTTCTGTTCAGATGGGACTGGAAAATACTCTTTACAGTGGGTGGGGCTATGTGCCAACTCCCTTGCTTGGGAAGGAGTGGGAGTGGCCACTCCAGGCTACTCTCAATTTCTCAAACAAGTTCTTCAGTTAGGTGGCTGGCTGGGGAGCTAACTCTCAGTCTTGGGTAGAAATTAATCCCCTTGCCTGTGCATAGCATGGAAACCCTCCACACCCTGCACTGGCTTTGCTCTGGGGTGATCAGCTCTGCCTGTCCACTTCTTGGCTCCAGCATTACCAGGCCACTCAGTTTCTAGGAGTTGTTGCCACTTCTCGTCAGATGGAGCTGGAAGGCATTCTCCACAGTTGGTGGGGCTGTGACATAGCTCCTTGCCTAGGTATGTGCAAACAGGGATTTAAGGCAAGACTCCCTGTTTGAGGATCCAAATTAGGCTGTTCTGCACCCCATGGAGTTCCAGGCTAGAGTGCACCCCTGACTTGGTTCTGTCAATGAGCAAAACTGATTAAAACGTGGGTACTGCAGATATGAATTGGGTCTGCCAAGATCCATGTTGCAAGCCCCTCCCCACTTCTCTGTCACAGTCAGATTCCTAGTAGTCAAGCCCGGCAGATTCCCCTGCTATCTGCATGGTGTGAGATCAGAGAAGAGGTTCCCACAAGGCAACACACAATGCTGGGTGCGGTGGGGCAGGTTGTCCTCCCTGGGTTCTTTTTTTCCACTAGAGGAGCCAGAGGCTCAAGGGAGACTTCTCTGCATGGTGTTGTGCTGGCCTGGGGAGGAGCAATGTGGTCAATTAGTAGCTGCTTCTCTTCCCCTTGTAATGCAGTCCGTCTTGGTCTTAGTAGTGCTGGGAGCAAGGTGGGGACAGTGTTCTTCAGCCTTACCCCCCATGTTCCAGGATTCTCTGGATGGTGTTTTGTTCTTGAGTAGTTGTTTGTTATTCTTGTGAGGGGGAGGGAAGTCAGGAATGACCTATTTTGCCATCTTGGTGACATCACTCCCACAGATTTTTTTTTTTTTTGAAATAGTTTTTTCCCCCCCAAACCGTGGTTGTAACTCATTCGTGAGTAATGACCAGTATATGTTTGTTTGTTTGTTTTTAAATGCAAGGGACTATATACAATATTACAAAATAGAAAACACCAGTATAAATTGATGTAGTAATGGTAGGTATATTTTTGTGAAACATTTGTTATAGGTATATATATAGGCATATAGGTGTATATGTGTCATTGAATCACAATGCAAAATGTATTTATTACTGTAAGTCATGGTAAATTTAGATAAACAATGCAATGCATGATATAAAAGCAGTATATATGTATACATTAATGTGTATATTATATTCACATATATATACGTGTATATATATACATATACATGCACATATATATACTGTATATATGAATATCAGCAAAATACACATCAGTAGGTTATTCAAAGCCAAAATATACATATGTAGGTAATATCAAAGTCACAATCTTCTTCCAGTACCTACCATCTTACTGTAATTATTTTTCAGAGTATATCTGACACTCTTTGAACATCTTGAGGACAAGGACAGGCCTTGCTATGGAGAATCCTCAGTGCCTTGAACATAAGAAGTGCTTCATGAATGCTTATTCAATAGTTAAAGGGAGGAATAAGGACAAGTAGCCTCCTATGTAAAGAGCATTATTTTAGAATTGCACATCTTGAGTTTGGTGAAACTTATAACCAGCTCTTTTTATTTTATGGCTGTTTATTTCTTTTAAAAATGAATCACTTTCTGCTATATGTGAAAGAACTTGAGTAAGCTACGAAATTTTCTGAGGAAGCACGTAAGATGGGAATTGTCATGGTAGCTCCTTGCCTATCTTGACTCAGCTGGAGCCCTCTTCAGTCAGCTTCTCCAAGGATGCGATAGAAAATGTACTTATAAATGAGTTGGGCCAAGTTTACTTAAAAGAAAAAATGTTTAATACATGTCCTTTGATATCTTAGTTACTTAACCTTAAAGCTTTGTGTCAAACATTGGTATTAAATGAAAAGCAGAGCTAACACTTTGTGAGTCAAAAAGGTTTTTTTTTTTAAACTGTCTATTTCTTTCCTCTCTAACAGTTATATAAAGGTGTTTTGTAAAGTTCCCGTGATCTTCCCAGAAAATATCTTACGCAGTTATTGTCTTAATATTTGCTGTTTAAACTTGTGTCAAGTGAAGGATTTAACCAAAGTTGCATAAGTAAATAATTCAAATTTTATTTTTTTAGGGGCCACAGGGTTGTCTTTTAAAAACTGGTGTAAAAATATGCAAGATGGAGAAGTGAGGCATGACTCAGAAGCTACAATGTGTGGACATACTGAGAAATAGCACCTAGAAATTTCATTTGAGATTCTTTAGTTTATTTCTTGCTACCTAAAAATTATCTTTATTGACTTTATTTTTTTAATTAAACATAGTCTCTGAACAAATACTTATTGATTGCCTAATATATGTCAAACATCAAGCTAGATGTTGATGGGTCAGTGGCAAACAGAATGTAAAACCACCTCATGATGAGGGAGAGGAAGCAGACAAGTAAAAGGTAGTTCTGGAACAGACCCGTGCATGTCACAGCAGGGGTGAGACAGAGCATCGTGTGATCATGGAGCATCCCCTCAGATTGGGCAGTATGGGGGGCTGCCTCTCAGAAAAAGTGGGAATTAGGTTGAGAACTGAAGAATGAGTAGGAAGTTCACTGGGGCAAGAAAAGGGCAACCCAAGGTCCAAAGAAGAGAAGAAGGGAGGGAGGGAGGGAGAGAGAGTGATAGTATATGCTGCTTTGTGAGAATTTCTGAGTAGTTCCACATGACCAGAACTCAAGCATGTGAGATGAGAACATGGAAAGCTGTGGCTGGGAGAGAAGGATAGGGATAAATGGTCTTCTAAACCATGTTCTGGAGTTTTTACTAAATCCCGAGGGGAATAGGGAAGCTTTGTAGGTTTTTCATTAGAGGCGTGAGATGTCAGTTAACTTGGAGCAACTAAGGGTGCTTCGCCACAGCACTAGATCCTCCTTTCCCCTTTCACTCTGCAGGAGAGAACAGAGCAGTAGAGTGTTTCCCTTGACCTCCCTCTTCAGCCGCACTCTCCTGACGGGCTGAAGGGGAGAATCAGACATCATGTCTGCTAGAGCTGCAGACTCTGTTGCTACAGGCAGAACAGCCATCACAACAACACTTGAAATTAGGTCTCTTAGCATTTTATAAATCTTTCTGACTACCTACAGAAAATTGTTTTTTTTTTCTTTACTCTGATAGAAGATGAAAAATGGTAACTGAGCAAGAATATTTATAGTCCTGCATGACAGATGGGGAACATTAAGCCCATTGACATTTACTTAAAAAATGGTACTGTGATTAACAAATATTTTCTCCACTTTCATTGAAGGTGGAATAAAAAGAAATGAGCTTCTATGGCAAACTCGCTCTTTGTTATACATGCCTGCCTAGTGTTGCTACTTATTCCTTGCCTTCAGGTTCTGTATTAGTCATCCTAGACTTATGCCCTAAAGAGAAACATATGAAATTAGACTTCTGTACAAGCATTTTCAACGTTTCAACTCATGTGGCCTCCTGTTTGTTTTATTCTGTCTCATCTGCTCTTCTGGATCACTTCGTCCTTAATTATTCTCGTAGGTCTTTGCATTTTTGCCTTCATCTGTCATTTTTTAAGGGTCTTAGAGCCTTTCAGAAAATGATTTTCATATGCATCTTCTGGGTGCTTGAAAATCATTAGAAGCCAACATTCTCTTTTCATAGTAAAATGTTCTTTCCCTTCTCCTATCTTTCTGCACATGGCTTTGTGAATCTGCTTGAAATCTCAGGCACATACAGACCACTATGTGTAGGTCAATAGATGTTACTTGAATGACAAAACAAAGAAACAGTTCTCAACACTTGTTAAGGCAAAAATACAGCGGTATATTATCACTCTGGGGAACAAGAAAAGGTCTGGATACATCATTCTGGCAGAAACTATCACATACGCACAAATATGGTATCTTAATTAAGAAAAAAAAGCTTACGTTGAATGACTAAATAACTAAAATTTTCTGGTTTGTTTCGACACTCAGGGTCTTACCAGCTGCTTGCCATATCTCCTGCTACTTTTATTTGCCTCCCATCAGCTGTCCACTTGCTTTTGACCTTGACTGATAGAAGCTATTTACTTCTCATAGAAGACCATCAGATCTGGTTCTTGCCCTAGGTCTGGGCTGTGCTTGGGCTTATTTTATGTTCTTCACATTCAGCCTTTAAACTCTTCATGATCTAGCTCCCAGCCCTCTGCCAAAGATTTACCAGTATCTAGGGATCTGTTTTTAATGTCACAGCTGAGTTTTACTAAGGTCCTGAATAAAAATTTTCCAGAAATGGCATGTGTTTCTAGCAGGCTATTCATGCTCTTTCTTCTTCACTCCCCCATATTCACATGGCTAACTCCTTCCCATAATCCAGACCTCATCTCCAAAATGCCATTTCCTGCAATTCATCCTAGTTAATATTTGTGCCCCAAGCCGCTACTTTGGGAAACTTAGCTGCTACTTAAAAAAGGACCCATGATAATGTTTATTTATATTTCACATAATAGTATTTATGTGATTCTTCCAGATTATGGGAAAGCTCTACAGGATCCTCCCATCATGTTGTTCTGTCATATGCCCAAAGTATTTCTATTATCTGAATAACTAAAGCTGTGTTGTTGCTACATTTAATTTTTAGCCACTGGGAAGGGAAAAGAGTGCACGGTGTGGGCATGCTCAGTATGTTAAGGCCCAGAACTAAAAGAGGCACACATCATTTCCTTCCCTATTTCATTGGTAAGGACATAATCACATGGGCACACTTGCTGCAAGGGAGGCTGGGAAATGTAGTTAGCTGGGCAGCCATGTGCTCAATTCAACTCTACTTTTATAGGAGGATGGAGTCTTTTTGGACAGCTAGCAGTCCTCACAACACTAAGTCACTCTGTTATCACATGATCCTGTTTTATTTTTTTCACAGTATTATCAGAAACAATTTTTAATTAATGAGTTAATTCATTTTTCTTGTTCATTAAATCTCTCATTAGAATGTATGATCTATAATAGCAGAACCATGTTCTATTTTGCTTACCTCTGCATCTTTAGAGCATAGAACAAACAGTGCTTGGCATGTAGAGGGTATTCACAAGGGTTTGAGGCCCCTGAGCCTGGGTGAACCATTTGCTTAAGCTGAATTTTCCGTAAGTGGTGCCTCCTTTTTTGCATCTGTTGAGAAGTCTACACATGAGGGCAGTCGGGGTCTAAATTTGAGATTGTATGGTGGAATTGCACTTTAATTGAATTTTTGCATTCTTAGAAATGACAGACTTCCATCTTGAATGGGGCATGTTTGTTCACTGACTTCCATGGCAAACATTCAGATTGTTGGACAAATTCCATTTGCCTGGGATAGTTAAATTAGGGGAGTAACAATTGACTCACTGTATTGCAGAATACTGATGTCATGTCTTTGAAAGATGGATGCAACATCTCAGTTTCCACCCCGGTTCATTCAACTTTCTGGGAACATCTACCTTTTTAGCAATCAGATCATGCTATTCTGGTTTGAGGTCTATCTCAGGGCTTGCCTCAAATATATACATCCTGAAGGAATGAGAACCTTTCCTAAAGAAGAGTAGAAAGTTCTTATCAGATGCTCTCTATTAGAAGCTCTCCTGCTTTCCCTACTCTTGTCTCTTCAGATTGACCCAACCTAGATCAACAATTCTATTTCCTTTGCTTATATTCACCTATATGCTTGTCTCCTGGTTTATACCAATTTTATCTAGTCTTAACTCTTCATCTTGTATTCATTCTCCACTGGTGCCTATGATCCTGGTGTTGAAATGAAATTGCAGAAAAGTGATTAATCTAGATTCAACTTTGTGTGAGTAGGAACAAGTTCTGTTTTATGCATTATTGTATATTCATTGCTTAGTAGTGCCTATCACATAGCAGGTAAGCACAAAGGTAAACAAATAACAGTGAAAAGATATGCACTAAACTTCTAGAGAAGTGCAATGAAGGAAGATGTTATGATGACATAGAAAGGGTACTCAGAGAAGACTTTGCCTAAAGAAGTAATGTTTAAGTTAAGATACAAAGGGCCTAAAGAAGAACAGAATCTAAGGTGTTATATGGCACAGTTGCTGAAAGTTCAGTTTGGGTTTATAACCTGGTTCTATCACCTATGATATGTATTAGTTTGTTCAGGCTGCTATAAGAAAATACTGTAGACTGGGTGGCTGAAACAATAGTCATATGTCTCATAGTTCTGGAGGCTGGAAAGTCCAAGATCAAGGTGCCAGCTGATTCAGCTCCTAGAGAGGGCCCTTTTCTTGGCTTGCAGATGGCCTCCTTCTGGCTGTATCCTCAAATGGCAGAAAGAGATGATCTCTCTCTCTCTTTCCCATCCTCACTCTTTTTAAAAGCCATTGAGACCATCAGGAGGACCTACTCTTATGACTCCATCTTAACCTCCCAAAAGCCCTATTTCCAAATACCATCACATTGGAGGTTAGGGTTTCAACATATTAATTGGTGGGAGATGGAATTTAGTCTATAGCATGATCTATATAAAATTGTTCAAACCATTCCACTTGGGTGTACTTCATTTTCTTCATCTGTAGGGTAATAATGGACTTACTTCATAGCATTGATATATTAAATGAATCAGTAGTCTTAAAACTCTTTTAAAAAGAGCCCAGACACAGTAAGTGCTATTTGAGAATTTATTACATAAATAAAAATGAAGTGCATGACAAACAGGTGAAAGAGTATGGACGCCACTTCTTAGGAGAAAATGGCTTCACAAATTATGCACACAGAAAGGAAACTAGTCCAAGAAGAACAGTGAGTAATGGTGGAGAGAAGCTTGAGATGAAGTGGAAGAGGTGACCGGGGCTAGATCTACTTGGACCACGAGCTTCTGGTAAAGAACTTGGGTTTTGTTCTAATTGCACTGGGAAGTCATTTTATTTTAATCAGAGGATTTAAAGATTAGATTTTTATTTTAAAAAACTAGTTCAGGTGATCTGTAGAGAATAGATTGTAAAGGGGAGAGAAAGGAAGTACAGAAACTGATTAAAGCCTATTGTTCTAGCCCAGGTGAGGATAATTATGTAGGCTGGAACAGAGTGGTGATGACAATCTGGGGGGAAAATTCGGTTTTGAGGTTAAAAGGATAGCATTTATTAACTGATTGGGTGGAGGAAGAGGGAAATGTGAGAATCAAGGATAGTACCCAGACTTCTGATTTAAGCTCTTGGCAGTAAAAAGGTATTAAATGCTTAGTTCAAGAACAGTGCAGATGAATCGATTTATTGGAGAGTGGGAATTAAGATGTCAGTTTTAGATCTATCAAAGTTGATATGCATATGTGATATCTAGGTGGAATGGCGAATTGGTTACATTATAGGAGTTTGGAGATGAGGTCTGAGTCAGAGATGATTTGGGGGAATGAACTATATTTGAATAATATTTAAAGTTAAAGAATGAATGAGGTCACCTACAAAGAGTATGAGAAAAAAAATATTGGCAGGGTTTGAAGTAATTGGGTGGGGGGAATATGCAATGGGAGTTAGGACTAAAAAAAGATGGTCAACTTAATGGCTTCTTTTTACTCTTTTCTATTTATTATAAAAAAATTCAGGGGTGCCTGGGTGGCGCAGTCGTTAAGCGTCTGCCTTCCGCTCAGGGCGTGATCCCGGAGTTGTGGGATCGAGCCCCACATCAGGCTCCTCTGCTGGGGGCCTGCTTCTTCCTCTCCCACTCCCCCTGCTTGTGTTCCCTCTCTCACTGGCTGTCTCTCTCTCTCTGTCAAATAAATAAATAAAATCTCAAAAAAAAATTTCGAATATACAGAAGTTTGAGTAAGACTAAATGGCACAGTGAATAGACATATACCAAGTAGTCCAGGTAGTAGATTCGACAGTTGTTAACATTTTGCCATATTTTGTTCATCGATCTACCTATCTCTGTATCTACATCTATATCTACATTTACATCTATGTCTATCTACACATTTCTCCAAACTGTTTCAAAACAGGCTGTAGATACTGTGACCCTTTACCCCTGAGTATTTCAGCAAGCATCTTCTAAAACTAAAGACATCATTCTGTATAACCACAGTATCATTAACATATATAGTCATACCTTGGAGATATTGTGAGTTTGGTTTCAGACCACCACAATAAAGCAAAAAATATTGCAATAAAGCAATCAAGTAAAATTTTTGATTTTCCACTGCAAATAAAAATATGCCTATACTATACTGTAGTCTGGTAAGTGTGCAGTGGCATTACGTCTAAAAAATAAAAATGTACATACCTTAATTTGAAAATACTTTATTGCTAAAAAAATGTGAACCATCATTCGAGCTTTTAATCAGTTGTAATCACTGATTACAGATAACCATAACAAATACAAGAATAATGAAAAAGTTTGAAATATTATGAGAACTACCAAAATGTGATACAGACACATGAAATAAGCAAATGCTGTAGGAAAATGGTACTGGTAGACTTGCTTCGATTTGTAAAAAAGCACAATATCCACAAAACACAATCAAGTGGAGCTCAATAAAATGAGGTAGTGCTGTGGAAGAAATTGGCAGGTATTCACCAACATAACATAATCCCTAATTTTTATCTACAGTTAATCAATATCTCCCCAAATATCTTTTATGTATTTAAGATCACCAACATTTAAAGATAAGGTGGAGGAGCAGGAGCTATGAGAGGGGACAGAGAAGTTTGGGTCTCCTCAGAAGGTAAGGCAGGAAAGCCTGGAATCAGGGAAGCCAAAAGTAAAGTGGTTTCAAGGATGCGGAATCTGTAAATACTAATGGCCTTCTGCTCTTAGCACTTTGTCTCAGAGAAGTTGGGTCGAGGGCTATTTGTAGAGGTTGAACAGCATGACTTACTGATATCCCTTCTGATTAATGACTTATGATCAACTACGAGAACTCAAATCAATATCCCAATTGATTTGGTAAAGAGTTAAAGATGAAAGGAGATAAAATCCAACATTATTTAATGAAGGACTGTAAGTTGACCATTGCCTATTGACTTATACTTTATCATTCCATTTGGTAGTTTCATAATGCTTTTCTCCTGGCAACTGACCCAATTTCAGCAATTCCTTTCCTCTTTAAAATTTTTCACTCCCTGCATGTCCCATTAAATATGCCATTAATTTAATGTTATTTATAATCCCAGTTCTTTACTCCTCTCACCAATTAGAATGACCATATAATTTATCTCTCAAATTGGAACACTCTGTAAAGTAAAAGAGCATCATTAATAGTTACACAGAACTAGAGGTATACAGTGGGCTCTTCCAGGAGAGCCAGTTTGTATGGTCACCCCTACTGTGGGTAAATTCCCCTCTCCCTTTCTTTTTCCTTCTTCTCTTACTCCTTCCTTTATAACTAAGGCCACATCACATATAGAGGATAAAAGTCCCCGGATATCTCTCCATATAGCTTTCAAGAAGTCATAGAATAAAATGCATATAAACACATTTTTTCCAAATTTTAAGTACTGTTAAGTGATTTCTAGCCATACCTTAGTTTTTCTAGTATTTTTAATTTCCAAGGTTTTTTTCTATTATTAATTTCTATTTAGTACATCATTTATGGAATTTATAGTTACTTTACATTGACTAATCTAAACAAGTCTCTACTAAAGGCCTTGACTAAAATATATATATATATAAATTAATATATATCTTACATATCTGTTACCTCATTTCACATAACTGATAGATTATGTTCTTGCAGTAAAAAGAGATTCTTATGTCCTAGTAGAAAAAACGAAGTCAATTTAATGAAAACACAATTCTCAAATATATTTGAAAAAACCTTGTACAAAATTATATTAAAAAGAAAACCTTGCACCAATAACTATTTGTTGAATGAACAAATAGATGAGTGAGCCAAATCAGAGCGTTTTAGTTTGTTCTTAAATTGATAGAATAGTAGGTTCAATCCTGTTTTTTCTACAAGAAAAGGCAAAGATAAACACGAAGTAGATTTATTCTTTCCTTCATCTTTTCCACCATGATTGCTCCATTAATTTGAATCAAAATAAGTTTATGGTAAGAATGTCCTAAGACTGTCAGTGGATTTTTGGGTTTCCTCTAAAAGTAGGATTAAAAATGGGTTATACTATTACATACTGTTTTGAATAATAGTTTTGGCAGGTCAGTATGACCTGAGTTGTTGTTGTTGTTGTTGCTGTTTTTAAATTTTGCAGTGTTCAGATTTTTTTCTTTCTCTCTCTTTTTTTAAAGTCTTATTTTTTCAGAGCAGTTTTAGTTTACAGCAGAGTTGAGAAGAAGGTACAGAGATTTTCCATACAACCCCCGCCCCCACACCTGCACAGCCTCCCTCATGATTGACATCGCTGCCCAGACTGGGAGGATGAACATACATTGACAGTTTGCTGTGGGCTTTGCTCTTAGTGTTGTCCGTTCTGTGAATCTGGACAGAAGTGTAATGACCTATGTGATCATTCCAACATCACAGAGTACTTTCACTGCCTAAACAGCCTTTGCGTGCTGCTCATGGAACTTCCCCACTGCCCCCGCCATTGCTTGCAACAACTCATTTTTATTGTCTCCATAGTTTTGCCTTTTGAATTTTTTTTCTTTTTTTTTAATTGTCAGCAATGGGTTTTCTACAAAATAATTTTGAAAAACTTCAGCTTTGGAAGGTATCTGTCAGGACTCAGCATGCATTTGCCTTGTCTTGTGTGTTCTCTGCGTTGCAGGGGCTGGTAAGCTAAATGCTGCACCTCTCAGGCTCGCTTTCTACTAGAGTTCTGGATATGATTTAGATCCTACCAATAAAATGTACTCACATGAAATTTATGGGACAGAAGGGAGGCAAAGACCATCTTCTTGCTGCTGTGGTGGCTGGCAGTGAGTCAAGTAGATTTGTTTACCGGGGCCAAACTCCAATGCCAGTGTGGGGTTACTGTCCTCACCGATGTAGAGGCAGCCTCAGCAACAATGGTTTTCTTCTCCCTGGTTTCTATCTGCAGCCTGGGAGCTGGTGGTCCAGCGGTGGCTGCTTGACTTCTCTGCTCTGTACTGTAACCTGTAGGCATCCAATGTCTGAATTACATCCCTTTGAGATACCTAGAAAGCTTTTGGTGACTGAATCTTACATGATACTACTTTATAGTGTTCAGTTTTTGTGTATAGTAAGATTTGCTGAAGTAGTTCTCTTTTGAATGTATAAGTTAATTATACGTTCTTAGTTTACACATTTATAAACTATGCCGTGAGAACCATTTCTTATTGTTAAACATTTGAGTTGATAATAGAAATTTTATACTTGGCCCTTAAGATACTTTTCTGGTTAAAAAAGCATGTACAATTTAAGGCACACATATACATATATGCATATATATATATTCTATATATATTCATAATTTCCAAATTAATCTCTAAGAGGGTTGTAGAAATGAATACTTGTAGCAACTTTATATGACAGTTGAGACAGTTTTATTTTGATGGAGGAGAATATTAAGGAAAGTAGATGGTGGACCACAGGGACATGGGTTGCTAAGTAGGATTCTGATGGGGCCAACTGAAACCTTTGACATCCTCAAGCATTGAAAATAGGATGACATCTCCTCCTACCTTCTTTAGACATCTATCATCTATCTGTTTGTTTTCTATTGTCTATCATATATCTAGCTAGCTAGCTAGCTAGCTATCATCTATGTATCTATCTCTATTATCATCTATCAATCATCTATCTACCTCTCCCTCTGAATATACATATATGTCTCTACATGTACCTATATGTATATGGATAGACAGACACACAAGTGGCTATTTCTAAAAATTTTTTTTGCCTTTCTCCCTCATGCTGACTAATCTGATGCTTAAAAAAATATATCAGAAATCAAATTCTTAACCTTTCTTTCTTTTGGACGCTTGCTTTGCTGATGCTCTGAGTAGGTGCCTCGGATGGGGAGCCCTCAAGTTCCTCAGTTAAGGGTCTGGAGCAACTTGTGTAGCTGGTGTGAGGGAAGAATAATGATGCATTGAAGACAAGCTTTTGCCAAGTTCACATTTTTGCACAGGTCTAGCCTCGGCCATCCGGGAGTGAACACGTACAGAAAGTAGAGGGTAATCATTTCTGGACATCACAAATGAGCTGTATTAAAGCTCTGCTTGCCTCAGTTGCTTCTGGAGTAGTAGTCTGGTTGTTTCCCCTTGTTAGTTAATTGTATGCATAACTTCCTAACTTTTTTTTTTTTTTTTTTTTTTTGCGAGTTTTCTCTTTTTCTTGTCAGGCTCTGACAGGGTTCACCCCCAAGAACATAGCAATATGCTGATATCTGTCTCTCAAAACAAGGTTATTGAATAAAGGAACAAATGGATAAATAAAGAAATGTCAGTGATACATGCTACCCTCCCATCCTGAAATTTCTCCTCCACCATCTCACATAGATGCCTGAGATAAAAAAACAAAAAAACAACTCAGTGTATATTGAACTAGGCTCAATGATGCATGTGTTCTATTGGAAAAATTGTCTTTTTCTGAATTTCTGTTGTTTTATTTTTTGTTTTATGTAGATACAGCTGGAGATAGACAGGAATGTGTTTGGAAGGCAGAAAATACCAAAATTATGTAGACATATCTATATTTTATATTCTCATTGTCTTAAAAATCAGAACTTGTCCTAGTTTCTTGACATTCATGAAAGCATCCCTTTGGGATAATTGGATGTGATCTTTGTAAAGCCTTTTCTTAGCCCTATGGAATGACCATTTATCTCCACAATTTTCTACTGCATCTTTTTTGAATTAAACTCAGCATATTGTTTTCTTAACTGAAAGGTCAGACTTTCGATCTGATTATTTCACTAGAATTATCAGCCAATGACATCTCTATTTTTCTACAAATATTGATTTCTCTAATTTCTTTTTCTCTAAATATATCTCAGAGCTAATAACTTTTAAGGTAGTCTTTCTTTTAATACCAGAATTTTTTTTTTGATGTTTTTAAGGTATACTGGGAAGACTGTACTGATTTGTCTGCTGCCTATTTATTTCACAAATGGAATTCTTTGAATGCTTTTTCCATAAGAACCATTTATAAGGTGTACACCCAAAATATGTTGCAAGCAGGTATAAATTTCTTAAGATTTGTAGAAATGAAGGTGACTTGGAGGCTAGTTCTGCACATTTTCAAATATCTGGATATGGAACAAAGATGTTGCTTAGTAGGTTTTAGAAAACACTGGCTGATCTAATGAGGAGAGAATCTGAAAATTTCCACTGATGTACCATGTAATTCCGAGAATGCTTAACTGGTGCTCTGTTGCTCAAGATTTTTCACAGTATGTTCCAGGGAATAGCAGTTTTGAGGAATGTTAGTAGTGCTACACGAAGACATGACTGTGGTCAAATAAACTTCAGGCTAAAAAAAAAATGAAATGGGCTTCTGTACTTAAGGAAGTCTCAGAAACCATAACATGCTTCTGTGCTCTATGTTTCGCTAAGGGAGGCGTCAAGTTCACAGCTTTTCTCAGGTATTTGACCTTGAAGAACCCTCTTTGTTCACAGCAATTTTGTGGACTTACATTCTATAAGACGTACTTTAGAATTGGTGTAGACCAAAAAATTGAGATGGACAAAATGACTTTTAGCCCTTTGAAAGATCAGATGTGATCATTCACACATACTCCTCACAAGTAGTCATGGACAGCTCACTTTCCTGAGCCCCACAGAGGATCTGAATCAAATCGCCAGGGATTTGTTGCTGACTTAGTTTCTTAGTAAACCATGGGGAAGAAATCGGTCTCTTACAACATTGGACACTGTTAGGAATATCAGGAGAGCCTTTCTTACTGGACTAGCACTCAGGAGGGTGGGATACAGAGTACAGAGGTCTTTGTGGAATGCAGACTTCCCTAAATACACTTTAATTTAACTAAGCATCTGTCAGGTGGAAGCGCTATGTAGGTACTGTGAAGGGGTCAAAGTGTGGATGGCAAGTGGTCTTTTGTATCACCTCCTTCATAGGAGCCTACTGTTCCATAAAGGAAATTCTGATTACATTTTCCATCACTGGGAAGATTTCCCTAACCATAGTCTCAATCCCTCACGAGTACTCTCTTGTGTTAGTTAATTAATTAATTACAACTTAATTCAATAAATATGTATTACTTGTCTAAGAAGTGTTGTTTACTGGGATGGGAGACTTTTACAAAGAAGCAAGCAGAGGTGTGCAGGAGAATAAAAAAAATTCTGTCCTAAACATATCAAGGATGAGATGCTTCCTTAGATATTAAAGTAGAGGTGTTGAGTTAGTTAGACAGAGGAGTCTCTAGTTGAAGTAAAATTTGGGGTTGGTCATGTACATTTGGGAGCCATCAGCATAAAGATGATGTTTAAAGAATGGGATGGATGAAATAATCTAGATATGTAGTGTAGACAGGACAGGGAAGAGGTTTAAGGACTAATTTCTAAGGCCATATCATCATTCAGAGCTCAGAAAGAAGAAGTGGGTGTGGCAAAAGGGGGCAGAGAGAAGTGACCAAGGTCTTAGAAGGGAGAATTAAGAGTATGCTATGTTCTGGAAGCCAAGTGGAGACAATATTTCAGGAAGGAGAGAAAAATAACATCCGGTGCTCTGGAGGGAGTGAAGTAGAGTGAGGTCTAAGTACTTTCCATTGGGTTTGGTAATGTTGGGGTCATTGAGGACCTTGAGAAAACAGTTTCTATAAAGGAGGTACCCTCTCTATATTGCTAGCAGTGAATGATACCATATAAATTGCTTTTCACAGGGGTAGCCATAGTGGCTTCAGCCGAAGACTCGACCCTTATTTCATGTAATTGGCTTTGGATCAAAAGCTACTTGTTTAGTCCATGTAAACATTTTGTTCCTTATTGATATCTGTATGTAGATGGACTAGAGAGAAAATGAATTTGTTTTTGTGGCTAGGACTTTTTTCTTTTAATCTTCTGATTTAAACTTGGTTCATGTACCCAGAGGATATGCTGGATATGTGATGAAAAACTCCAAAGTAAACACTTGAAATGAAACCCTGATACTGAGTTTTTAAAAACTGTTTTCTCATTTTAATGAGGCTTTTTCTTTGGTACCCACACACCACTATTTCTTCCTAGGCTGCTTTCTAGTTAGAATTGTGGTAACAAAGTAAGCTTAATTTTATGTACTATATGATTTTTTATATTGAGATGGATTCCCATTCCTTATTCTGAGAGTTGATTTTAAAAATTGCAAGAAGGCGGGTAATATGGGTGCTATAATGTCCATCCCTTAGTCTCTAGACAAGCTACAATTAAGGAATTAGAGTGAGCTAATTATACATCCTAATATTAAATATCCCCAAGAAAGGAGATTAGAAATGTGCTAGGGAATTGTAATAGCTTTTCCTGAAACATTCAAGCTTTTTCTAATAAATATTGTAATTCCAATTTCAACTGAACTGAGGTCACACTGAGCAGTCAAAAATAGCTTCTTCATACCATTTGTATATTCTGTATTTTTTCCTAGCACATATTTTAGTCTGTGTGTCAAAATAGAGAAAATGAGTTATGTTGTTTCTCCTTTTTTCTCTCTCTCATTTTTTCAAAAATAAGACGGTCTGACAATGAACTAAGTTTTTCAAGGTCAGCACATTATATGCCTCTGTTTCTTCATTTGCAAAACAGGCAGAGAGTCTCCCCTTTGTCATGTCATCTGAATGTTATGAAGTCTGATTAGATTATTAGACTCATTAAGTAAACTCCATGGCGTTTGCCTCCTTGTACTAGGAGACAGACATTTTGCTCTTTCGGTATTTGGAATCTGTGAAAGAAAGACAATTTGCTCTGTTTGTTATTTGAATTCTGTGAGCAAGTTTATGCAAGATACATCTAGCTAACTTCAGGAGAATTTGGTATTAGGTGCAAAGCTTGATTCTTGATGTAACCAACTAAAACCCTCATATTGATAACTAGCTTTTCTTCCAGTTCCTTAATATGATCATAGTACAGCCTTTGAGTAAACCCCTAATACAGTTCTCAAAGCTAAAGAAGCTGTGGCAAAGTCGATCGAATGCATTTTTGGGGGGAGAGTGAGGGGGATGAGCTGTGAGATGATAATTTGCAAAACAGCTGTGCCTGACAGGATAATCAAATAGACTGATTTTGGACACATATATTTTCAACCTAAGTGGTTTCTAGTTTTGATTGTAAACATGACTTTAAAGGAGGGGTAGGATTTTGTCATTTCATATCCTGTAGATGGCAATGTTGCACTTGAAAAATAAACAGATAAACGCATAAAGAAAGTCTGTTTCCCAGATGCAGCTTTGCTTAATAACCAGTGAACAAGAGCTTTAATGCCAATTCAAGGTATGCTGTTTGGGAAATATATTTCAGATGTAGAATACATACGGAATAGATAAATATTGATAAGTACCAGCATTTACATTTAAAATTGTGATGGTTTTAAAGAACGTTTTGTTTAACTGTGTACTTTCTTCTAAGTGGTCTCATTTTTTTTTAAAATAATGCATGATTTTAGGTCTTGTACTTAGATTTGCTTTCACATCACTGAAAGTTGAACATTGTCATTACTAAAACCTACAGATTTTAAAAATTTACACCATTTAGTGATCCACCACAGAACCAGGAAGACGAGGAACCCAGGGATAAATATACTTGGGCTTTCTCATTGATGTCCAAGGACATTATTTCTTTCTCTGACTTTGAGCCCTGAGGTGTCAGGGATTCAGGTAGGAGGGGAGTGCTTCCTCCTGCAACTCACTTTGTTATTCTCATTCAGTGGATTGGATTTCAAAAACAGCCCAGAGAGCCATCTGAGAAAGTTCCATTTAAAATACAAAGCCTCCATAAGGCAGATATGCTAACTCACTTGCTTTTGAATTAAGATGAAAAATGCAAAAGTATATAAAGGTATCCTGCAAACAAACAGCAGGAAAATGTAAACTACCACTATCAACTCTACAAATTTACTATCTTGACATTTGGACCTGAAGCTGCCTTTTACTGAAGGCACATTAAGAAATGGAATCATGGTTTTGTTCTGGCTCATTTTCCTCCTTAACCGTGAAGTATCTGCCACTGTTATTATGGCTAAGAATAAAATTTCTTGGTAAATTTTATCCAGACAAAGAACCAGTCATCTGCTCTTTGAGAAGAATGGGAGAACAACAACAGTGCACTGGGATTGTGGAAAGAATTTGAAAGTCTGATTTAAAGATTTTGGTATAGTATCAGACTGAATGAGAGTGATCTTTCTTAGTAACAGAATATATGCTAGCCTTATTTTTTTCCCCCAAAACACATCTTTGGTTGCTGACTATTAATTTTAGGTATTAGAAACTTCTGGTCACATTCCATGTCAGTGTGTATTTATTTATGCTCTGGCTTCTCTTCTTTTACAAATTCTTTGACAGCAGGAGAAGAAAAGCTGTGCAGAGCACAGGTGTGCAGGTGGGACAGCCCTGACGTGCTACCTGGATGTGCCCGCCTCAGCCTGTGACTTGCAAAAGTCACTTGATTGTAATAAACTTTAATTTTAATTGATGAAGTAGTAAAAACATCTGTACCCATCACTTAGGTATTTTGGCTCATAAGTATTCAATAAATGATGGCTTTTATAGTTTTTTTTCCTCTGAGAAATGAGATTTTCTCTCATCGTTTTTCTCCTTTTAGCAAAAGAAAAATTACATAGTAACTATTCAATAAATATTTGTTAAGATGAGTAGCTGAAAGAGTGAATTAATTATTGAAGGAAGTTTGTTCAGTGACATTCACATCAGAAAATTTTCTCCAACTTCTCTCTCTAGACTCGAACGTAAGACAAAGAGTAACCATGTCTCAAGGGTTAAATCATTGTGATTAAATCATACAAAAGAGAAGAAGCAAAGCAAAAGAATGTCAATATATTTAAAAATTTATTATGATGTGTCAAGTATAATCATAGAATTTTTCCTATTGAGGAGAATTTCTAATAAAGCTCATACTGGGCTCTGAAGTGTTTGAATGGGAGTCCATTCTTTTTTTTTTTTTTTTTTAAAGATTTTATTTATTTATTTATTTATTTATTTATTTATTTATTTATTTATTTATTTATTTATGTGACAGAGAGACAGCCAGCGAGAGAGGGAACACAGCAGGGGGAGTGGGAGAGGAAGAAGCAGGCTCCCAGCAGAGGAGCCTGATGTGGGGCTCTATCCCAGAACACCGGGATCACACCGAGCTGAAGGCAGACTCTTAACGACTGCGCTACCCAGGCGCCCCGAATGGGAGTCCATTCTATCTTTTGCATCATGACCAGGGAAATAAGCGAGATCTCCAGCTCAATATCAAAGGAAAGGTTAACAATTTGTTAGTTTGTTTGGTTATTGCATGTATGTGTATGTTTTCTATTTAAAGCAAAGAGGCTGTAGGGGTTCTGTTTTATATACTAAGTTTAGAGAGCTTTACAGAACACATAGAAAACTCTGCTGAAGTGTTCCAAAGCGAAACATTTGGGTCTAATAAGATTTCAGAGGATGCAAATCTTTGTAAATTAGTTTTTACTATGGAGTGAATGCTTCAGCTAATGATCACAAATAAATCTAATCCTATAAAACTCGTGGCCCAGCTGAGAAGTCTCTGATTAAAAATTGGATTCCAGATATAAACTCCTCTTCTTTTCCTGGGTTCAGGGTATTTTGTGAAATGGTCTGGCAATAAAGAGTAATGAATTTGGATGGCTTGTTTTTCAGGGAAGAATAGCAGGACTTTTACCTTTGAAATAAGACATTGTCTCATGTACATGTCTAATAACTAGAATCCATTAATTTCTATCAATAAAGAATATTGAGCATCTCTAACATTGAGAGAATGCTTACCAGATATCTGGCATTATATTAAACATCTTACATGGGTTGATCTTTCCATGGTTACCTTACCCTGCCAGGTAAATACTGTTATCATCAACCATGTTTTAAAGAGGAATAGACTGCTGGAGAGATTGAATAAGGAGTTTACTGTTTCTAGCCAGGAAGTAAGGCAGTCTGACCATAGTCATAGTCAAGAGACTGGACTTTTAAACATGAGACCATCCTGCCCTTTTAACACTTTATGTGGAACTCTTGTCAAAACTCTAGCTGAGAGAGACCTTGAACAGAAGCAGTATAAGTCTGTGTTTCTTAGTCTGGGCTGTGTTTGTCTCTCTGGTTATATTTCTTATATCTCTCTGGTTCTGTGTTCCTTAGTCTGGGACATATTATATTTCTTCAGAGGTTATATTATGACATAGAATGAATATGACATACCTCCAGAATGAATTATTTTACTCCACTGTAGTGGGACACAGCTTTATTACTATTGTAATATTGCAAATATTTGTGTCATGAAATTATTTCCAGTGGAAATAATTGAAAAAACACTTATGATTTAAAAAGTTCTCATCTAATTCTCTATCTTCATATAAGCTTGAAGACTAAAAAGTAACATAGCTTAGCTCTGTTCCTCTGGTTCTGTTTAACATTTTTTATTATTGAACTCTTTAAATATTATATGCTATTTTCATAGGTGGTCTATGATATCATAGGAATTTTTCTGTGGCATTAAAAACAACAACATCTGCTGTTGAGGTCTTCATTCATTACCTTGTTCAGAGTCCCTTGTAAAAAATCCTTGTGACAAATTCCACCAAGAGTTGGGAACTTTCCTAGTGAGTTCATTATCTCCTGGACGATGAGAGCATGTAGTTCATTGTGTTGTCCTTTGACCTGGATTGCTAGGAACTTAGAATCAAGGTTTGGAATCACTTGTTATATTTCTCCCCAGTCTAGACTTCATATTATTTTTCTCCTTAGTTCTCCTGCTATAGTTCTTTTAAAATCTTTTATCATGAGTTGATAGTCTTGGGTTTATTTATATGCTTTTATTCCAAATTGCCCCAAACCCTTTATGAAAATGAAAAGGGTACAAAAGTGGTGAGCAAGAAATACACATAGAAAGCAACATTGTGAAATATACATTTGTTTTTCCAGTTCATGTAGGTAGAATTTTCAATAGAGTAAACAATATAATAAAATTCCAGTGTGTGACTGACAACTTCTTCTTTTTTTGCTATTTTTTGTTCTTGATTCGTGGATATTATGGCTATAAAATGACCTTCCACAAACCAGACTTTAAAATAAAAACAAATATTTTTTAAGGTCTGTTAAGGTCTATTAAGATTTTGATTGATGTTTGTTTACAACCATGTGGATGATACTGAATGCTTGGACAGAATAAGCATTAGCTAAATATATTAATCCTAAAAATATTCTGAAGTCTTGATTAAAGGAAGAGAGATTGAGTATTTTGTGTTCTTTACTGATTGTGAAGACCACGTCTCATCCTGTTAAATGATTGTTCTCATGTTCTCTCTCTTGAGGAGAAAGCATCCACAACTTTGGGGGTGACCTAGCTTTCTCTATGTCTTCCTTAATTAAAATTTGCATTTTCTCACTGAAATTATAGAAAATGTGGCATTTTTACAATAGCATGCAGATCTATTTTTTCTACGATTATGTGTGCCATAGTTGATAAGGGGCAAAGATAAGGGGGAAATCTTTTTGCTTTTTTTGTTTTGTTTTGTTTTGTTTTGTTTTGTTTTTAAAGATTTTATTTATTTATTCGACAGAGATAGAGACAGCCAGCGAGAGAGGGAACACAAGCAGGGGGAGTGGGAGAGGAAGAAGCAGGCTCATAACGGAGGAGCCTGATGTGGGGCTCGATCCCATAACGCCGGGATCACGCCCTGAGCCGAAGGCAGACGCTTAACCGCTGTGCCACCCAGGCGCCCCAAATCTTTTTGCTTTTAAACCAACTTACATTCTGAACTCCTCATGATTCAGTTATTATTTTCCATTTATTTATCTAAAGATCGTGATTTCCCACCTGTTGATCAAATTGTATGAGTGTACATTGTTTAGAAAGAAGTTATAAATATGCAAAGCAAGGTAATTCCAAGTGGTGCAACAGAACCCAGTTGTAAAAGTATTATGACATTGGGGGGTGTTTGAAATAAGTTGGTATTTATCTGTGTCATCAGTGCTTCATGAAACTCTGACTCATTTCATTAGTAGAAATATCTATCCAGAAAGTCAATAAAGAGTGCTGAGAGCAGTTGTGAAATGCCATTGACTTTTACAATTGCAAGAAATCCATCTCCCTAAACATGAATTGTACTGTCTGTGTGTCTTCTAATAAACATCTCCCCGTCAAATAATTTCGATGTCAGTAAATAGAATGGAACATGAAAATCCTTGTGTCTGTTCTTCCTTTCAGAACAAAAACTCTGACCTTGCCACATTTATAGAAAGTTAATATACCTGAAAAAATTCAATACAGCTCTTTTGGCTAGAACTGTAGCTTTAGTTTACATTTTTGAAACTATTGCAAAGGTAATTTGACATCTTTATTTTTAAAATTATATTAATAATTGCAGGAACACATGTGAATGGAGTAATCTTTTTCAATCAAATTCTTATGCTTTTATGGAATGCCTATTTTGTCTTTAATGACTTGGAACCATTTTCCTCTTCCTGAAGAGGACATTATGCTTTTGTTAGTTTGTGACCCCCCCCACCCCCAGTTATTTCTTCCTCTCTTAAGTGCCAGAAATGTCCTGAAAAGAGAAAACAGAGCACAATAATGCCATTTTCTCTGAATATATTGTCTAGAACATTTTTGTCATGCGGTTTTTGTTATTATCTTTACTTAGGGCGATATTCTTTTATCTTCTTTATGTGTTTATTTCTTTCAGTGCATTTGGAAAGTGGAGATATTATTTTCTTTATTCTATGGAGAGGAGATATGAAGTTATGGAAAGGAGTACTCAGAATTATCTCTTATTACCTCAAAGTTTAGAAGCAGAACACATGGGTGAAATCTTCAGGGGATCATTGGTTCTTTGTAAGAAAAGATTTTGGACTTGACTATCTTGGCATTTCCAGTCTCTGGGAGAATGTAGTAAAGAGAACTCAAGTATCAGGCTGGTGGTATTGAACATTTTACCCCTATGTCTAGAAGACCTCTTCACAAATTCGTTTTACAGCTAATTCCTCTTTTCTTCACAGATCAGCTTGAATTTCATCCCCACTGGGGATTTTTCTTGGAATGGCTTCTCTCTCACCCACAGTAATATCTCTGTGCTTCAAAATCACATGTGCTTGTCTCTATCACAACACGTGTTACTCTCCACTGTTATCGTTAAATTACTTGCTCGTACCTGTGGCTAGTCTTAAATGGCTTAAGAGTAGGGATCATCACTTACTTGTTTTTGTATCTCTAGCACCCGGCACAGTTCCTGGTAATAACAAAGTTGAATGAATGAAAAATTTTGGACTCTTTCAAATACATGATTTGGAAGGACATTTGAAAGAAATCTTTGTTGTGTTTTAGCTTTTTTTTTTTTCTCATTTTTGTACCTTTTACAAACTCATACAAAGTACAGTGTTACATGGTGTAACATATGTGTACAGTTGCTCTGAAAACAATTTGATATTCCCTTTTTTTTTAAAAGATCAATTGATTGATTTTAGAGAGGGAGAGAGAGAGCAGAGCACATGCGAGTAGGGGGATGGGCACAAGGGGAAGGAGAGGGAGAGAGAGAATCTGAAGCAAACTCCCTGCTGAGTGCAGAGCCGGACATGGGAGGCAGTGGGGGGGGGGGGATATGTAGGGTGTTTGGGTGTGGTGGTGGGCTGGGGGTTGGGGGGGGCTCTAGCTCAAGACCTTGAGACCATTACCTTAGTTCAAATAAAGAGCTGATGCTTACCCAACTAAGCTACCCAAGTGCCCCTTTATAATCCCTTATTGATTATGGATGTATCTCTTAAGATCATAAGAAATAATTTGCAAGTTTATTGTTATTGTTGAAAGTCATTGGATGCCAATTTCTACATCCATTTTATTTCTTATAGGACCAAATATTTGAGTGATAGTAATGTTTATTTTTTTCACTTTTCTGCTTCCAGTGAGGTTTTGGATGAGAGCTATACAATCAATGGAGCTAGAATTAAAAAAAAAAAAAAGAAAATGCCGAGTGTTATTGAGGATGTGGAACAAGTGAAACACTCAGGTACTGTTGATAGAAGTGTAAATTGGTGTAAAATATTTTGGAAGCCTATTTGCTAATATCTCTAAAGCTGAATACATACATGATCTATGATCCAACAACACCACTGCTAGGTGTATGACATGTTGAAAGGAATACATACATTCATCAAAATATATGCATAAGAATGTTTATAGCAGCAGTATTTATAATAGCTCTAAATTGGAAATACTCCAAATGCCCTCAACAGTAGAGTAGATGATTGTTGTATATTAATACAGTGAAATGCCTATACAACAATTAAAATGAATGAAATGTGGCTACATGCAATGAAATGGATGAATCTCACACACATAACAATAATAATGTTGAACAAAATTATTCAGAATCAAAATAGTACATATTATAGGATTCCATTTATATAAGTTTCAAACACTGACAAAACAAATCTATGATGGTAAAAGTCAGGAGAATTTACGGGCGAGGAGAAGATAGTGATAAAAAAGGGGGACATAAGAGGAACCCTTTGGAGGTGGCCATTGTTCTACTTCATCATTTGATGGGTGGCTATCCAGATGTGTCCAGTTTGTGAACAGGCTTAGAATGATGCAGCTATGATCTGAGAACTTTTCTGTAGGTTTATTATACCGCACTGAAAACTTAACAATGAAGTCAGAATAAAAAGTCGAAGTCACGATTTAGCAATCAGTAGATATTCTAAATGGGTATTTTCTGTCTTAAATAAAAGTTTCATGATCCACCATTCTTTTATTAAATGTGTAGAATTTGGCTATGTTAACGTAGCTGAGCTTTCTTGAGCTCTCAGGCTTTTGTTCTTGCCATTCTATTGACTACGAAATAGGTACATACAAAACCCTTGGACAGTAGTATTAAAAACAAGACGACAGGCCCCAAATGGGTCACTTGTACTGCTAAGCCCCAGTTAATTACAACCTCAGCTCTCCCAGAAATGAATCTTAACCCGGTAAATCAGGAATCACCTGGTCAGCACTAGTTAGTCCTCTCCCCATAGATCCCTGCCATTCCCTAAAGGAAAGTAATCTTGCGACAACCAACCTGGGTTTTTGCCTAGAATAACTTCCTTGTTGCTGCTCCCTTCTGCCTATAAAAGTTCATTTTGTATCATCCTTAGAGATCCTTTTTATTTGATAGATTGGATGCTTCCTGATTCACAAATCATTGAATAAAACCAATAAGATCTTTAAAATTTACTCAGGTGTAACAGTGGTGATAAAGTCCCCCTTTCCTGTCACACGCAGAAAAGTTAAGAGTAGACATGTATCTTATTGTATTATCAGATAATCTCTAATCTTTCTGACCCACCATTTCTTCAGAAAGTCCTCAAGCTGCTACACAAGCTGATCTACCGTTCAGGCGATTTTAATACAATGGCTCAATTATTGATGACTCTTCACATGGAAAACCATTGAGCTTAGTGTACATGTAAATTGATTTGTATTTTTTAATAATGTGCATACTATTTATAGCATTCCTTTTTTAAAAAAAACAAGAAATTATTCCTAGTTAAATAGAGCAAATAGATGTTATTTTTCCTGAAAGTTAAATTTCTGTGTTCATGTTTTATGGACAAGTAGCAGCTGAGAAAACAATTAAGGTTGTACAAGGCTGACCACCTGTAGAGAAATTTATAACATTTGTACTTATTAGCTACAAAAAGAGAAAAAGGTAATAAATCTGTTACTTCCTTGTTTGTCAGAGTCCAGGGAAAGAAGTGCTTTCATTAGCCTATTTGTCAGGCAGGTGTGAAATGAGGCAGAAAACACTAACATAGAACAATTAGGAGCAATCCAGAATATGAAGTTTTGACAGGAACTTAGGTGGCCTCTAACAATGCAAAGGTTTGAACAGCAACTTCTGACAAAGAAAACAAAAGAGGAAGTTAGGGGAAATTATGAAAGTGGTAATGTGAAAAATGACGATATGATCTTTGCAGTTCAGCTTGCCCTTTGAGATGCTCCATTTTGTGTGGTTTAAATTTAGTCGGTCATTTAAGCACAGTTCATTGCCTCTGTTAAAGTGGATAGCCAGCAAGTTTGTTTGCTGCTTGGTGCACTTTGGGCTTCAGAAATGAAACAGAGAAATTAGTTCTTAGAACTGGCCCGATAGGCAGGAGTCATAAATGCTTCCAAGTCTTATTACAGCAGATGATAAAAATCTCACAACA
The DNA here is from genome assembly GCF_024610735.1 of Ursus americanus. Taxonomy (NCBI): domain Eukaryota; kingdom Metazoa; phylum Chordata; class Mammalia; order Carnivora; family Ursidae; genus Ursus; species Ursus americanus. The sequence continues at coordinate 14,776,271 of NC_142130.1, read as the reverse complement.
TGACCAGGTAAATATTATCAAAGGATGTGAGTTAGAAGTACTCAGAGTTATACTAGTTTGTAAAGAGAGAAAGAGACACAAAAATTTCCATTATGGATTCAGACTTCTACACAAAGTATTATATTAGATATATATAGTATTAGTATTTCTTAAAAACTCTGTTCAACTGAAGTCAGATTGTTGAAACTATTATGTCAATGACTATTGTTTCAGTTACTTGACCCTTGACTGGAAATTACATGCTCTGTCGTGTTGGTTGGCAGCACAGCAATTTATATATTTGCCTATATTAAGGACAATTAGGATGCCTAATGTACATTAAATATATTTAATGTATTCGGAAAAATCCTGAGTGATGGCAATACGGGGATTTCCAAACTTAGCTTTAGGAAAATGTGAACTGAATAGAGACCACTTTCCATTACCTGTGATAAAGAGGATTTGGTATAATTTAAAAATAAAATTCATGTTTTAGTCTATAATTTCAGCCTCTTTTACTAATACATTTTTACTACGGACACTAACGAGTGACAGATGTGGTTGATTTGTCTTCTTCCTCTTTCGACTCTCTAATGAGCAATTAAATAGCCTGAAGCAGAACAATCAAAAAGTCTGGAAAATCCACACACCAGGTAATCAGTTTTTGAAAAATTGGGAGTTAATAGTACTTAGCTCTGTTGTTAGTCAAGAATTCCCTAAGCATCTTTCTCAGAATGACTCTGAAAAAGGGACACCTAATAATAGCATAATTTTCAGGATTGGTATCATCAACTCAGTGTATAATTTGGCTGTAGCTTTTCAAATACTGTTTTAACTGAAGGTATAAGGAAGGCATGCAGTGGTGTATGCTGTGCTATTTAAGAGGACGTGGTGAAATTCTGATATTTGAAGCCAGCTTTCCTACTCAAGTATTACAGCTCTAGGTCTATCACTATTAATGGGTCTTTCTTTGGTTAACAATCCTCTTTTGAATTTCATTCCTTACTTTCACCTCTCCTTCTTCTTCCCTCTTTTCCATTTTTCCTTTACTCTCTCGTTTCCTCAATATATGGTCACAGAGCGCTTGATATGTATCATACACTACTGCTTATGGGCTTATGAAGATGCATGAAGACAAAAATTGTGGTCTAATACTGAATACTATCTTCCGAGACAGAAATAATGTATAGTACAAGGTAGTATGACTAGTTCAGAGATGGAGGGATATTTGGGGTATTTGGAGGAGTAGCCAGGAAATGCAGGTTAGGGGTGGGGCTGGAAGACCATTCCAGGCAAAGAAGATAGCAAGAACAAGAGTAGAGTCTTGAGAAATTGCAGAGCCTATGAGAGAAGTAACAGATTGTCTGATGTCTCTGGAGTAGCAAGCACAAGGTAAGAGTGTGGTAAAGAATGAGGTGGGATAATGATGTAAAATGCTTATAATTCATGCTAATGAAATTAAGATTTTTCTTATAGATTTCAGAGACTCACTGGAGTTTTGTAAGCAGTTTAAGAATATGATTTAGGTTGGGTAAGAACCTTTGCATTTTAGAGTAGCCTTCCGACAGTACTGTGGAGACTATAACCAAGACAAGAATGGTGGCTGGATTGTGGTTAAGAAGCTGATGGGTCGGGGCGCCTGGGTGGCACAGTGGTTAAGCGTCTGCCTTCGGCTCAGGGCGTGATCCCGGCATTCTGGGATCGAGCCCCACATCAGGCTCCTCCACTATGAGCCTGCTTCTTCCTCTCCCATCCCCCCTGCTTGTGTTCCCTCTCTCGCTGGCTGTCTCTATCTCTGTCAAATAAATAAATAAAATCTTAAAAAAAAAAAAAAGAAGCTGATGGGTCATGTGGGTCCCAACATACTCTAACATAGGGAGCCATGGGAGTGGGAATAGATGATTGATGATGGCTTCAACGAATGTTTAAGAGGTCAGGTGAAAGACACTTTGTGACAGAGTGAGTATGAGAATGAGAAAGGAGCAAAGACTAATATCCATGTTTTGGTGCAGACTCTCATGTCACCAAATGAGTTAAAATAAAAGGAGAGCAGTTTAAAAAGATAATATTGAATGGGGATGTGCTCATGTTCACGTCAAGTGACATTTAGGATAAACCAATGGAATAGTTTAGCAGAGAAGTAGGGTTACAAGCCTGTACTTTTAGGGAGATATTTGTGCAGAAAATGTATTTATGTTTCAGTTGAAACTACGTGAATGGGTACAATTTCCCAGGAGCTGAAAGATTGTGGTGAGAAGGGACAGAAGTCTAGAAGTCTCCTAAACACCAACTTAAAGGGTAGGTAGAAGAAGAACTACATCAGAAAACAGAAGGCAGGCACAGAGGAATCAGATAAAAGACACTGAGAAACTAGTTCTTAAAAATTAGGAGAACCGGGCATCAAGAGAACAGAGAGCCCCAAGATCGAGCTTCACACGATCATGAATTGCAGAAAGTTCTCTTAGTCATTTTACAAGGGATATTCATTCAGGACAATGGCTTCTCAGCAAACTGGCTTCTTCTCTGTTACAACAACCTCAAGAAATTCTGGAAGAATAAATTGGAAAGGCAAGGCCTGGCCATACCAAACCCAAACAAGAGTTGTAGGACTCTAATTTAGGAGTTTGTCCACACTCCACTCTTAGAAATGCCTTCCTTGAAGAGTCTTTTCCTCATAATAGTCAGGCCCAAGGCAGGGTTTAAAAAAATTTTGAGGTCCACATTTAGTCTCATCCTATAGTGTTTCACCATTCAGTTAATGAAGAAATATGTATCCAAGGACAATCAGGATAAGTAAAAGAGGGAAAAATTTGGGTTTTTCTCAAGGCTCAGGGAGTCTTACTCTAACTCTTATATTGAAGACTGTAAACTAGAGGCAGTTGTCGATAATCTTTACTTTTTTTGAGAGGGAGAGAGAAAGAGATTTCAAACTAAATTTAATATCTGAGGAAAAGAAAGCAGAATCCACCATGGCTCATCATGAGGTAGACTCTGTGGTCCAATGCTCTAGACCTAGATCCACTGAGGCGGGGTATCCCCTAAAGATTGGCATCTTCTTCGCAGGAGAAGAGCATGGAACCTATTCATTGGAATTTGTCATTATTCAGCTGTTCTAGAATTTTTTTTTAAAATAAAATTATTATTTTAGACCCGTTTTGAATTGCAGAACTACATGTGAAGATAGTATAGGAAGTTTATTAACTAAAGTCCATACTTCATTCAGATTTCCTCAGTTTTCCCCTAATGTTCTTTTTCTGTTTCAACATCCTCCCTATGGTGCCCCATTGTATTTAGTTGCCCAGAATCTTTAGCTCCCCTCAGCTATGACATTTATGCAGAATTTCCTTTATTTTGATGACCTTGGGAGTTTGAGGGATATTATCAATAATGTCCTTTGTAGAATGCCCCACAATTGGGACTTGTCTGACATTTTTATCACAAATATTGACATTGTTAGACTAAGAATATATATTTTCATGAGGAAACCATGGATGTAAAGTGTCATTCCCATCATATTTCATCAATAAGTCTTATCATTGTTGATATTAACCGTGGTCACCTGGCTTGCAGTAATGTCTTTCAGGTTTTTCTACTGTAAAGTAACTTATATTCTATACTGTATTGTGTGCTATACTATATTCTTCGGAAGAAAGCGACTATGTGCAACAACCCACAGTTAAAGGATAAAGAATTATGTTCCACCTCCTTAGAGGTGGAGTATCTGTACACATCATTTGGAATTCCTCTGTTTATTTCATTGATTTATATTGATATGAACTCGTGGATAGTATTTTGTATTTTGGGTTATAATTTAATACTACTACTACTACTTATTATTATTATTATTATTATTATTATTATTATTACTCAAGCTGTTCCACCTTTGGCTACTGGGAGCTCTTTCAGTTGGTTCCTATATCCCTCTGACATTACCCCCATTGTTGTGTTTTGTTTCTTTGAGTACTTTCTTACTTTTGGCACTGCAAGATGCTTTAGGCTCATTGTGTATAATTTCTGCCCTAATCCTAGAAACAGCCATTTCTATAAGGAGCCCTGGTTTCTTTTATTTGAGAATGAAATCAGAAACCAAGATTTGGGTGCTAAGTCTGCTCTTTGATACTGGGGTCTTATTGCTCCTAGGCCCTTTCAACTAACAGAACAAGGAGATTGATGCATGTATACCAATGCATATATATCTAGAAATATTTCTATATGTAACCATCTTTATATTTAGCTAAACATTAGTTCATACTGATGTCCCCAACTCTGATTTATCATATGGATCGTTTCAGCCTCTTGCCCTTGCTTATCTGTAAACTCCTACTTCCTGATCCACCAGGCTCTCACCATCTACCATTTACATAAATGTACAATCTCAGTATAATTGTCTAGTCATTTTGGAATTGTTAACCTGTATCTTCATAGGAAATAACTTTATCAACTTGAATACAACACTACCCACAGTTCCTTTTGCCTTTATTCTTACTAACATTATATAGGTCAGCACTTTATTCCTCTACCCTCTACAGTAAGGTTGGTTTCATCTTGTGATCCCTGTCTTCCTACATGAATTTTTAAGAACTTTACATACATTAAGGTTGACTCTATGTGGTGTAAAGCTCTCTGGGTTTTCACAAATGCTTAATGTTTTATATTGAACATTATTGTATCATACACATAATTATGCCACTCTAAGAAAAACCCTGTGCTTCACCTGTTCAAATCACCCTACCACCCCCAAACACCTGGCAGAAACTGATCTGTTTACTGTCTCTAGAGTTTTGCTTTTTCCAGAATGTCCTAAAATTTAAATCATATAGTATATTGGTTTTTTAATACTAACTTGTTTCACTTAGCAATATGAGCTGAAGATTTACCTATGTCTTTTTATGAATTGATAGCTCATTTCTTTTTATTGCTAAGGAATTTTGCATTTTATGGATATGCTACAGTTTATCGATTCACCTATTAAAGGACATCTTGGTTGCTTTCAGTTTTTGGTGATTTTTAATAAATCTGCTATTATCTTTCACATGCAGATTTTTTGTGTGGACATAAGATATCAAATCAGTTGGGTAAATTACCTGAGCAGTGCAATTGCTAGCTCCTATGGTAAAACTGTATTGAGCTTTGTAAGAAATTACCAAACTATCTTCCAAAGCAGCTACAACATTCACATTTTTATTAGCAATGAATTAGTGTTCCTATTACTCTACATCCGTGACAGCAATTGGGACTTATCAATTGTCAGATTTTAGTCATTCTAGTAGTTGTATAATAATATCTCATTTTGTTTTAACTTACTCTTCTCTGATGAAAAATTAGCTTATGTTTATGTGTTATCTGTGTGTCTTCTTTGGTTAGGTCTTTATTCAGATTTATGCCTATTTTTTTAAAAAATGGGTTGTTTTCTTTTTTCTTTTTTTTCCTCTAAATTTTATTTAGATTTCAGTTAGTTAACATACACTGTAATATTAGTTTTAGGTGTAGAATTTAGTGATTCATCACTTACATACAATACCTGGTCCTCATCACAAGTGCCCTCCTTAATACCATCACCTGTTTAACTCTTTACCCACCCTGCACCCCCTCCACCTCCTTTCTGGTAATCATCAGTTTGCTCTGTATAAATAAGAGTTTGTTTCTTGGTTTGCCTCTCTCTCTCTCTCTGTCTCTTTTGTTGTTGTTGTTGTTTGTTTTCTTATTGTTAGGAATTCTTTGTAGATTTTGAATATAAGCCCTATATCATAGATAAGTTTTGGAAATAATTTCTCCAAGTCAGTGACTTCTCTTCATTATTTTGAGAATGCCTTTCACAGAGATGTTTTTGATTTTAATAAACTCCAACTTATCAGTATTTCCTTTCAGGGATCATGCTAATGGTGTTTTATTTAATATCTCATTACAAAGTCAAGGTCATGTAGTTTTTTCTGTTATGTTTTCTTCAATAAATTTTATAGCTTTGAATTTTACATTAAGGTGTATGATCCATTTTGAGTTAATTTTTGTGAAAGGTATAAGGTGTGTGTCTGGATTTATTTCTGGCATGTGAATGTTCATTTGTTTTAGCATCATTTTTTTTTTTAAGATGACGCTTTCTCCATTGAATTGTCTTTAGTCCTTTGTAAAAAAAAAAATCAGCTAACTATATTTGTGTGAGCCCATTTCTGGGCTGTCTGTTCTGCTCCATTGAACTATGTGTCTGTTCTTTTGCTAATATCACACTGTCTTGATTACCTTAGCCTTAGTAAGCCTTGAAATTTGATAGTGTGAATTGTCTAGGCTTGTTCTTCTTCATGATTGTGTTGGCTATTCTAGGTATTTTGCTTTTCTAAATAAACGTTAGAATCAATTTGTTGGTTTCTACAAAATAGCTTGCTGGGTTTTTTTTTGGGGGGGTTACCAATTATTTTATTTTTTTTTAATTCCTGTATAACTAACATACAGTGTTATATTAGTTTCAGGTGTACAGCAATGATTCAAGAATTTTATATATTTCTTGCTGGGTTTTTGATTGGGATTGCATTGAAATGTACAGATCAAGTTGGGACGGATTGAAGTCTTTATAATATTGGTTCTTCTAATCCATAAACAGGGAATATCTTTCAACTATTTAGATCTTCTTGAATTGTTTTCATTAGCATTTTGTAGTTTTGCACATATAGGTCTTATAATACTTTGTTAGATTTGCATATGACTTTACTTTTTGGCTGCTATTGTAAATGATCATTTTTTTTACTTTCTTTTTTTTAAATAATAATATTTTTTATTATATTATGTTAGTCACCATACAGTACATTCCTAGTTTTTGATGTAAAGTTCCATAATTCATTACTTGTGTATAACACCCAGTGCACCATGCAATACGAGCCCTCCTTAATACCCATCACCAGCCTATCATTTTTTAAAAAATTTTAAATTTCAAATTTCAAAGCTCATTGCTGATTGTGGTTAGATAAAATAATGGCTCCCTTGCACTGCAAAATCAACTTTCGAGATGTGATTAAGAATCTTGAAATGGGGAAATTTTCCTGGATTATGTGGATGGGTCCAATATAATCATTAAGATCCTTTGACTCATGCATTATTTAGGAATATGTTGCTTAATCTCTCTGCATTTTGGGATTTTCCAGCTATTTATTTGTTGTTTATTCCTACTTTAATTTCACTGTGGTTTGAGAACAGACGTTGTATGATTTATTTTCTTTGAAATTTGTTAAGGTATGTTTTATGGCCCAGAATGTGGTTTATCTTGGTAAATGTTCCCTTTGAGTTTGAGAGGAATGTGTATTCTCTGTTGTTGGGTGAAGTTCTATAGATGTGCATTATATCCAGTTGATTGATGGTGTTGTTGAATTCAGCCATGTCCTTACTGATTTTCTGCCTGCTGGATCTGATAGAGGAGTGTTGACATCTCTAACTATGATAGTGGCTTTATCTATTTCTCCTTGAAGTTCTATCAGCTTTTGCCACATGTAGTTTGATGCTCTATTGTTAGGTGTATACATGGTAAGGATTGTTATGTCTTCTTATGGAATTAACCATCTTATCATTATACAATGCCTTTCTTTATCCTTGATAACTTTCCTTGCTTTGACGTTTGTTCTGTCTGAAATTGATATACCTACTGTTGTTTTCTTTTGATTAGTGTTAGCATGGTATATATCTCTCCATCCATTTATTTTAATGTATATGTGTTTTCATATTTAAAGTTGAGTCTTGTTTTCTGATCCACTCTCATGATCTGTGCAAATTAACTGGTGCAACTAGAAATCTCTGCCCTAGACATCCAAACTAAAGTATACTTTGGGTGGGGTTGAAGAACGGCCAATGAGAATCTCAGGATTTTGGTACCAAGAAATCAGGGGTTAAGATCCAGGGATTCTGTGAATTTCAGGGGAAAGGTACATAAATATATATTTATTTTTACTAATCTCAAACTGAAATTTAGCAGTTTTTTTCAATTAGAAACATAAGCAACAAACCACAACAGAGCTGGCAGTACCTGTGGCATTGTTACCAGTATAACTCATACATATTTTCATATCACATTTGCAGATTTTACAAATAATCACAACATCATTTATGTTCAACACTGAAAAGTACACTAGTTGGTAGACTTACCACTTGATCTTACTATTTATTGCAGCAATGAAGAAACATATATGTAGCTATATCACAAATTTGTTTTGAAATGATTTTTTACTATCTACATTTAGATATAATTGGTTTCCTTTTTAATTCCCTATTTTTATTTTATAAAACAAAAATTATTCTGAGGACATATGGCAGGCAGAATAATGACCCCCAAAGATGTCCACATCCTAATACTTAATGAATTTGTTATATAACATGACAAAAGGGACTTTCTAGATATGTTAAAGTTAAGAACATTGAAGTGAGGAGGTTACTCCAGATTATTCAACTGGGTCACATTTAATCATGTAAGTCCCTGAAAGTGGAAGAGAAAGGAAGACTATTGGCTCAGAGAGCCGAGACATGAGGACTGGAACTGCGGTAGCTGGCATTGAAAATGGAGGAAAGTAACCATGCGTCAAAGAATATGGTGGGAAAGACCCTCAGCTACAGACAGCAAGAAAATGGGGATCTTGATCCTACAACTGCAAGGAACTGAAATCAGCCCGTAATCTAAATGAGTAGGAAACAGATTATCTCCTAGAACCTCCAGAAATGGATGCAGCCTGCCCACATTTTGATTTTAGTCTGGTGAGACCCATACTGGACTTGTGACCCAAAGAATTGTAATAAAATATATATTGGTTCAAGTCATTGAATTTGTTACAACAGCATTAGGAAACTAATACAGAAGGAATTCCCATGCTTCATCAAAATTCCAGTGGGGTCCATGACACACACAAAAAAAGGTTAACAACTGTTCTGCAGTTTAACTCAGTACCGCAGTCCCCAAATCTTTGGAAAGGTAAAAATCATGCCATGAAATAGCTGATGGGCATTAAGACATCCCAAATTTTGGTAATACAAACGATTCCACCTACACTAAGGTACAACCATTGTACTAACCTTCTCCCTTCCAGTCTGGTTCCTTTGTTTTCAAATGTCAGATCCATGGCTGATTATGACAATTTAGCTTTTCCCTCAGATATTATGCTGTATATGTAAACTCAGGCATCTAATCTAAGAATAGCTTTTAAGGAATTGATTGCCACAAGCAATCAAATTGAATATAAACTTATATCATTGAAGAGTGCATATGAGTTGGAAGATTGTGCCAGCATAATCTAATGAGGAAAATGATGTATTAGAAATACAGAAGAGTAATGGCTTGTTCTGAGTATGCTTCTCAGGTTGGAATAAATTACATTTTGTTATAATCTCAATATCCCTTGGAAAGAGTAACTATGAAAATGTATGTTGGTGCTAAAGTAGCATTACTGTGTATTCTTTATAAGAATGCATTTTGTAAAGCAATAATCAGAGGACCATGAAACTCTTTAAACACCCGTTAGAATTAGGGAGTGGTAGAAATCTAAATTATAAGGCTGCTGGAATATTGCAATATTCCTACCAAATAACAGAAAGTCCATAGGCAGTTATGTGCGGAGACAATTCTTGGAAAACAGAGCTTAGAATTTTTCTTCGAATATACTTTTTAATTAACCTTTCTTTAGCACCTTTCTTTCTTGTAGTTTACCAAAATTGCCTGTATCTTTTATTCATAGCTTTTTGCTCCCACGATTGTTCAACTTAGCTCATAAAAGAAAACAACATTGTCTTTCTAAGCATTTGCTCCCGGAATTGGCAAGTTTAGGTGAGAAAACATGGCATGCCATTGAAAGTGACAGCTTGTTGTCTTTCAATCAGCTCTCATCTCAAGGTAAAATTCCACTATCTCTACCTGATCGAGGTAAAGACCTACTTCCTTAAGATATTGTACTGATTCATCGTTCTATAGTTCGCTTCCTTCTCTGAAAATCTCCCAAGTGTCTGGCATCTATAATTGTTAACTTGGGTCTCAAGCATTCTTTCATTCTTTCATTCACTCAGCCCTCATTCATTCAGCATGGTTTGAGTATCTGCTGTGTGCCAGTCTGGGTGCTAGGCTCTGCAGATACAATGGTGAATGGGGCGCTGACTATATCCTCAATCTAACAGGGAAACGTGTGAAAATAGATAATTATAGTACACTACGAGAGCATTGTAGTAGAGCTTGGAAGTTTCTATTACGTATTGACAATTATATAATTACACTGTTGTGTGCTTTCTTTAGCTATTATTTAAGCCCCTCTAGTGCTTTACCCTTTATCTCCCAGTATTTATTGCACTGATGTGCACATAATGCCTATTCTTAATTAAGTCTTCTTGATAAAACCTTGTTTCTCTTCCCTTCTCTTCCCCTATTCTTCCAGCTCCTTACTGTGCACGGGGAGAAGGCATTTCTTCTTGGTTAGTCTAGTATTATTTTGAGTTAATAGAGGGTGGTGGTTAACAGTACAGGCTCTGGAGTCACATTATCTGCGTTTGAATCCTGACCCAGTCACTGGGTAGCTATTTAACACTAGGTAAAGCATTCAGTGCCTACATTTCCTAATCTGCAAACTGGGGATGATAATAGCACTCATCCTCATGAGACAATATGTGTAAAGTAGCTGGCATACAATAACGCCATGAACCATGGCATTATTGGTTGACAACAGAACAGAGGCTGGCCCTTCAGTTGATAATTTAAGGACAAATAGAAAAGCTATTAATAAAAGGTTTATTGTTTTTATTTTTCAGAGGCCTCTGCAGCATGGGGGGGGTATTCCCTTAATAAGGATCAAAATAGAAGGTCATGAAAGGATGAGTTTCAGATCATCCACACTGGGACAGCAGAGGCCATGTCGGAGCTGCCAGGAAGTCTGGCTCTTGCTCATCCCAGAAGAATCCCTGGGCTTTGGCTTTACAAGAGAACAGATGACAGTTTCTACTATCTGAAAAGATCTTCTAAGTGATAGAATTGAGATTTGAACCTATGGTTTTTGGACTTTAAAGGCCGTTTTTTTTTTTTGTTTTCCCTTATAAACAGAGAATGTTCCCAATGGAACAAAGATCCAGTCAGCACACAGAATAGTGACTGACACAAGAAATACCATGGTCAAGTGGTCTTAGCAAGAATTGGTAAGAGAGAGGTTGTGAACATGGGGTGTGGGGTATCATGGGTTATCTAGGGCAGCAAAGGTGGAGGACCAGGATGATATTTCTTGCCATGTGCTTAGACATACCATAAGCATTGTTAGTGTGAAATAGTTGATAAGATGCTCGACTGTTGGTGAAGCCCAGCTTAATATTTGCCTTTAAATTACACTGTGCTGGGGGCATCTGGGTGACTCAGTCAGTTAAATGTCTGTCTTCAGCTCAGGTCATGATCCCAGGGTCCTGGGATTGAGCCCTACATCGGGTTTCCTGCTTAGCGGCGAGGAACCTGCTTGTCCCTCTGTCTGCCGCCCCCACTGCTTGTGCTCTATCTCTCTGTCAAATGAATAAATACCATCTTTAAAAAAAATTCCACATTTACCCTGTGGAAGTATCATATAGGTTTGCTTTTTCCTCTCAGTGTTATGTCATCATGTTGTCTTAAATTCAAATACGATGTTAGTGTTTTATTTATTTATTTATTTATTTATTTATTTATTTATTTATTTATTTATGTTCAGTTAGCTAACAGATAGTAGTACATCATTAGCTTTTGATGTAGTGTTCAACGATTCATTAGTTGCATATAACACCCAGTGCTCATCACAACACGTGCCCTCCTTAATACCCATCACCCGGTTCCCCTGTCCCCCCACCCCTCTCCCTTCTGTAACCCTCAGTTGATATTAGTGTTTTAAAAAAGCATATTATTTAGTATTAATTCTGTTGTTAAGGATCACACACAGGGATGTCAAGATAAGGCAGAATTCTGCACAATCCCCTTTTTACCCTGCCTTGGCCAAAGGGCTTTCACTGGTGGCAGGGCCTTGTTATGAATCTCACCTTCCTGCATTCCCATGACCTGGACTCCAAGGGACTGCAGGAGGGTCAGGCTCCTGCGTGGCCCAAATATAGGGAAAATCAGATGGCCAGGGGTCTGAGTGTGATAAGAATTATGTAATAGGTTGTAAAAACTTACATATGGGATATATGGTTCTGCAAAGATGTGATGGGGCTTTATATTACCTATGTTAATCCCTTGGAGGGATTTGAATTGAATACTGGTTTGTTATTTTTCCCTATGGTTCTTTGTATATCTTCTTAACAAGCACAATGGCCTTAGAAATCCTTTCTCTAGTGATGTCTGTTCTTTTCTGTTCGGGAAACATTCTAAGTCTCAGAGTGGTACTTGCAGCATCCCCTCACATCTCCCCACCTTATACCCTTCCCTCCGCCCCAACTTAAGAAGAAAGAAAAGAGAAAGCACCTGTGTGCACCTGAAGCTTTGTCGAGACTCTTTGGTACAATTCAGTGTTTGTAAATGTTACGGGGCGGTGTACAGACAGACCAAAGGGGGCATTTGTCAAATCGGGAGAGCGCTATTCCACTGAGACGCATATTGCTAGCTCTCTGCTGTGGGGTTGCCTTGAGAATAATTATAGCAAGCATTGCTTGGATTGGATGGGGTCTGGCCAGGGGAAGAAGATTCTGGGAATAAACAGCAGCTAAGTAGTGTAAGAACCAGCTATCTGTTTAAATAATGCTCTGTAAATGCTTACAGGTAGCCTGACGAGGGGATTTTATTTTATTCAGGGCTGCCAACTACCTCCTTGTACCACCAAACTGTGGAGAAGCTTTTGGGTTTTACCTTTTAAAAAACTGCTTCTCATCCCTCCCAACCATAACCACTACCATATATATGAGTATGTGTGTGTGTGTGTGTGTGTGTGTGTGTGTATTATGTAATATATAAAATTTGTAAAATATATATATATTTACAATTTTTGTTTATTTTGGTTTTTATTATATCTGGCTCCTTTAGCATTTGTTATATGATTAGTTTTCTGTCATTATTTGCTAGCCATAAATGAATCTAGAGTCTTTTATAAATTTATATACATTATATGAGTGTAGATAACTATATTAGTGTGTTTCATAGACAAATCTCTCATTTTTTAATCCAAATGACTCTTAGCTACACAGTTTTGGCAGCACTTTGGATTCTAATCTCAATTTCCCGTTCCCTAACTGAAACCTTCTCCGAGACAAGCAAGCAAGCAAGCAAACAAACAAGAAGAGAGAGCCAGAAAACTTCTTTTTAGGTGATCCCAGGTTGATATTGTATAGCCGGAAAGCGTAGGTGTTCACTGTATTTGCCCAAATCAGAAAAAATCGTTACATACTCTTGTATTTGAATGAAAATACAGAATCACTCCCTTTAACTTTAGGAAGAGAGGACCGGAGTGACACATTTTATTTGCATACGGAAGCTCTCCATTCTCACACCGTTTGTGGAACGTGTTCGCCAGATTTCAGAGGCACTTGGTTGCAACTCTCCCTTCACTGTCCGTGGTCCTTGAATCTCTGCCCTCTTCCTTGACTGTGGGAATTGTGGAGTCGTTTTCCTCTTACTTCTTAGTCCTTTTCTACTTCTTGGATGGCTTGTCCACTTCTGTTCACTTTCTTATTTTATGTTTTTCTTCAGTGTTCACTCTCAGGGGCTTCCCTTTCCAATATGCCATCAATTTGGAGTGTACCTATTTTTATGACTTCAGAGCTCAACTTTATGTCTCCTGCCCTGACATCTCTCTTGAGCTCCAGGTCTATGTTTTTACATACATGATGGAATTTCTACCTCAGACCCAACATGTCTAACACTGAGCTCATGGCTTTCCTGCTCAGCCTTTGATGTTTTTGTACCAAAGTTGTTATCCCATGTACTCAGGCTCCAGAGAGCTTTGTTAAGCTTTCTGTGATTTCTTGATTTGTGCTAGATTTTTAGAAAATTATTGAAATGATAAGAAAATCTTATTTAAAATTTTTTTTCTCCTTGGATGGATTTGAGTTCAAGGATTTCTTTTGTCTTTCAAAATTCATCATTTAAGAAGTTTTAATTGTTTTGAACTTTGATGAAGAACTGCCAATTACTTCAAAATATATACTTTTAAAGTGCCTGAAAGGATCTTGAAGGTCATTTTGTGTTATTATTTATTACATAGATTAAGAATCAGATGCCGATGGGAATGAACTGGGTTTCCAAGCCTTTAGGGAGGCTACGCTTCTACTAAATATGATGAGAAAAGTATGGTTGTTAACTATGTATCCCACATCTCTCTAGGTCTGTTCACCTCCATTTCTTTATTCATAACATTTCAAATCTTCAGGCATACACCAGTAACATCTGGGAATTATATGCTTTATATGTTTATATTTAAAAGCCCATGTTTAGAAATCTTAGTTTTATCTGACTCAAGGATTTATTTCTTCCAGGGACCTGGAGCAAATGTCTTTGGGCCTTTTAATACTTTGTTTCCTGTGGGTAGAGTCACTGTCTCAGACCTGTCATGCGGCCAATTTCAAATAATTAACCAGGTTCAATTTTTGAAATAATCAAGCCAAGAGTAATGACATGATAATGGGAATTTAGCAGCAACATAAATTATCTTAGATTTAACAAATCACATTAGGAGCACATTAAAGAAAGAAATGCTGTTCCACTTTTGGAGTGACTTCATTATGTGACAAAAAAGGAACAGAAATGAATATGGGCTCTGTAACTTCTAGAAGTAAGGGAAATGCACTTAGATGCGGGCATAACTTTGGTGAGGTAAAATCTCTGTTAGTAAACTAATACGATTTGACTCATTTCTTTAGATGAACATCTGTAACAGAGCTATACAATCATAAGTGCCTACTGGCTTATAATTCTGTAGTTCCTCATAGCCTTCTGAAACGAGCCTGTGGTTAATAGTTTGCAGCTAATATAATTATTATTTTTCCTACTACAGGCAAGGCATATTTCCTTCAGGACTTTCGAAATGCCCTTTCTGACTCCTTTCAGGGAGGTAAAACGATTGTTTTATCATTTCCATGCCCACAGGAACTGTACTCTTTTATTAGATCAAATAACACTTTCTATGGATCAACTTGTCTCAGTCTTCGCTTATCTTAAGAGAAAGGATTTATAAGGACCACAGTAGAGATTTCTCACTTGGTTTGTTCATAAAGGATGAATGCTGAAAGAGAATAGAATCATGACTCCCACAAATATAGAATGAATACATGTCAAACGTTTTATTTCACTCATTAACTAATGAAGGAACTGGAAAAGATGTTAATCAGTACAAAGGAGAGTCTAAAGAGCCACCTAACGTATAAGCTCATCAGAGAGGCTGATTTAAATTTGCTTAATAGAAGCAAAGCTGACTTCAACAGTGCAAAGGGAAGTTGATTGAACCTCCATTGGACAGAATTTATTTGCATGCCTATAACCAGGAATTCTTCGGATTACTATGTTTTCTGCCAGTTAATGTCTATTTCTACAGAATTATAAAATATCTAAAGACAATGAGAGGCACAAACTCCCTAAAAGTTACCCCTGAGCATGTTTTAAACAATGCATTGTTTTCATTGGACGCCTTTTAATCTTTTGGCCCATTTCCATAGTTTTCACAGTTTTTCCCTACAGAGTGTTTTCCTCTTTTGACATTAAACCTTTTAATGGTCATTGAGGAGGTGATATTCCAATTTATGTTTCAAAATGGTTTTTATGATCTCTGCTTAAGCCCACCCTTCCTTTTCCCCAACTTCTGCTTAGGCAACTCAGTCATAAATGTGTGCTAGAGAAGATCATACCTTAAAATTGGAAAATGAGCCTGAAGAGCACCTGAAAATGATCACATTTGGCTCATTTGGTGAAGCTGTTGTGTGAATGGAATAAGAATGGAATGGGAGGAGGGGAGTTTTAGACATTTTAAAATGCATTTTAAGAAAAATGAATTTTAGGTCTTTTTGCTTAGCATGTTTGTTACTTTTTATAGTAGTTAATACAGCTATCTTAAATTATAGTAGAAGGTTTATCAATTATATATTGAAAAACATTAACAAAATTTGAAGGCCACATGATCCAAACTTCTAAACAGATTTTTTTGGTTTTTTGTTTTGTTTTCTGAGCAGGGGCAGGGGAGGCACAGAGGGAGAGGGGGAGATAGATTCTTTTTTTTTTTTTTAAAGATTTGATTTATTTATTAGAGAGAGAGAGAGAGAGAGAGAGAGAGAGACAGCCAGCGAGAGAGGCAACACAAGCAGGGGGAATGGGAGAGGAAGAAGCAGGCTCCCATCGGAGGAGCCTGATGCGGGGCTCAATCCCAGAACACTGGGATCATGCCCTGAGTTGAAGGCAGACGCTTACCGACTGAGCCACCCATGGGCCCCTGGGCAGGGGAGATAGACTCTTAAGCAGGCTTCACCTGTAGTGTGGAGCCTGATGCGGGGCTTGATCTCACGACCCTGAGATCATGATCTGAGTGGAAATCAAGAGTCAGACGCTTAATCAACTGAGCCACCCAGGTGCCCCTAAACAGTTTTATTACTCGCTAAATCATAAACTTTGTAAGGGTAGCAACTCCATTTGTTTTGTTCACTATTGTCCTCCCAAAGCCTTGCAGTGTCTGAGGCATAGCATATATGTAATATATATTTACCCAAAAAATTTTAAGAATTATTTTTTAACCACCTACTCTTTGTGTGATATTGTGCTAGGTGCTGGGGATTAAAAATGAGTTACGGTATAATTCTTATTTTCATGATCTTTTCCCCAAAGGAATTGTCCCCATGAGAGAATTTCAGGCAATATGGTGGAGTGACAGAAGAATAATTTGAGTTGGTCCCCAAAATCATATTATATAGGCAAATTTCTACTGGTTAATATTTTTAGTGAGATCTGCTCATGCAACATGCTTGATGTCACCAAGAGGTGGCTGAGATATATCACATTCACTGGTTTTTGTAGCTGTTCTTCCTCAGGATTTCCCAGCAACACTTTACCACATTTCTGAGTCTGATCAGTGGCTCCTTCTTTCTAATAGCAGCCTGAGAAAACCACCAACACTTGAAATTATTATGTGCCGGAAACCAGGTTAAGTACTGTGTAATTGTTATCTCATTCAATCCTTATAACCATCCTATGGAGTAGGTGATAGGTTAAGGATCACAACTGCAATAATACAGCTAGTGGATGGCAGAATTAGGGTAGGACTTGAGATCTACCTGAATTCAAAGGCTGTAACCTTTGTCACTAATCTGTGTAGGAACTGACACGATGAGAATAGGGTTGAGTTGGTATTGACTGTGTGTGTGTGTGCTTGTGCGGTGCGCGCGTGTGTGTGTGTGTATGTGTGTGTGTGTGAGGAGCAGGGTAAGGTTTTCCCCATATCATGGCAAAATCAAGAAAAAAATGTGCATTATTCATTTGTGCTCAGGTTTAGACTTTTCACTATCCAGGATTCTGTTCAATGAAAAATTGCATAGTGACTCTGACAATTGAATCAATACTTCTATTAACTGTAACATGCAATTTGAAGGTTCAAGAGGTGATTGGATTATGTTTTGTAGAGTTATTATCCTCCATTGGTGGAGTCTGTGTTGCTGTAGAGGTACCAAGGAGTTTTTGAAATGTGTCTTTACTGCAGAGAGGTCATTTAGTCTCTCATACAATGGTACTTTGGCCCTTTCACCCACCCCTGGCCCGAAGAGTTCAGAAATAGGTGCTGTGTGCCCATGATCAATCCTTCAAATCTTTGTATTTGCAGGACAGCTTGGCATTTTTCTTGTCGTCACCTTTCAAAATTTCCAATACCTTTAACATTTGATTTTTTTTTTCTCAGAATGTTCTCCTAAAATGTCTATATATCTACTTTCTTTAGTTTTGCTTCCAATTTTGAACTCAGTGTGCTTTTCTGAAGTCATTTCCCTCCTTCTAATTAACCTGATTCTATTACACACACATTCCCTATTCTTAGCTTCATTGTATCATCTACATAAATTACTAAAGTTATTTCAGCTTTATCTCAGACCTCCTTTAACACCTACTCTTCAGAGTTCTTGGTTTCTTGCCATTATCCCTGATTAGTCTCACATCTCTTTTTTCTAGTAATGACCTGGCAAGAAAATACTTTTTTTAAATGTTACTTTCACTTAATTTAATTCTTTTCACCAAGAGGCCAATTTGCTCAGATCACAATGCCACTCTGAATTCTTTTGATTGTCTCTTTCTAACATCCCACTAATGTGAACCGAAAGTAAAAAAAAAAAAAAAAAAAAAAAAAAAAAAAAGAATGTGTAGAATAAATGCTGTAAAGATTTATATTTATTTATTTAAAGCATATACTTCATCCAATTTTGTTGGTCTAAGTTCTAAAAGGTTACTTTTGGGTAAAAAAATAATTGCACAGATAGCATATTACAGCAAAACAATTATTTTCAAGAGTTTAATTTTCATTTTTATTTGATCTATGATTAATACAGTATTTTATGTATGCGTGTTGTATTTATTGTAACTTTGCATTAAAATGTTTGTAAGAGAAGTGTAGCATCATTAACTCTCATGTAGCCATCACTCAGTTTCAACCATTTTGAACTCCTGACCAATCAATCTTGTTCTATCCCTATACTCCCAACCACTTCCTTCTTCCCTTTGGAGTGTTTTGAAACAAATTCTGGCCATCATATCATTTTATATGAATATTTCAATATGTATTCCTAAAGCTCTTCTCTGGAAGAAAAGCAGTGTAATACCATAACCAGTTTTGAACTCTAAAGGACAGATAGTAGACTCATCTGTATTCAGCTATGTTCTCATTTCCACTCTCCGACCCAAGTTCAAAGCAAGCCCTTCTGATTTTTCTATTGCAAATCTAAGACCAGCAATACTATTAAAGGCAAGTAGAAACAACATCATTTATCATTATCTGTATCCTAATTAAATAAATTAATAAATACATACACATATACAACATATATGATTATATTTATAATATATATAATCCTTATATAACCTATGTATTATTAAGATATGTGTTATTATTATTTACATTTTTCATAAATAAGGAAATGAAATCCATGATGTTGAGAAAGACTCTATGTCTCTCATTTAGTAAGTGACAGAGTGGGGAAACAAACTCAGGTCAGCCTTTTTACTATGCTATGCTGCTTCACAAGATTAGGAATTGGTTTCTAATGTGAAGCTTTGTAAGTAAGTTAATTTTGGCTGTGATCATACAATAACTGCTTATAACTTCTTCCTGGATAGATTTTCCTAGGTCTGGTTCTCCTTTTACCAAACCCACTGCCAGGGTTCTTCTCCTCCCTGCCAGTCGATCTCTGCCCTAACCTGATCCACTGGAACCTCCACCACCTTCATGATCTCTGTACATTTGGTGGGGTCTGAGCTGTGGCTTACTCAGCTGCCTGGCCCAGCCCCAGAACTGTACCCTTAAAATTAATTTTGTTCACTCTTTTGGCCTGATCTAATCACCTTGGCTGAATTGGCCAAAAGTTTCACATTGGCTTTTTTAAGAGCTTTGTGGAAATTTTATTTATAAATGTAGAATGGACATACTCAGAGGAAGGATACTTACATGAGGGAAAAAACATTGTATTTTCTTAGCTTGGAGATTTTTAGTTTGTTTCCAAAAATTCCAATTCCAGGGAATTGGCAGATGAAAGGGAGAAAATAGGAAACTTAGATTTCAGTAGGGGAAAACAATAGTTTTAATATTCATTTATCTCCATTAACTTATCTATATAATTTTATGGCTTTATTTTTTTGTTTACATATTTTTTGGAAGAATTAAAGACATTTTCAATAAGAATATAAATAAATGTTAATGCAGAAATAAAAAAGACAAGTTCAGAGAAAACATAAAAGTAGAAAGTCAAGTCAAGAGAAAAAAAGAACACATATGCAAGTAATAAGGATTTATCAGGTTATTGTAAATTACATTTAAATTTAGCTCTCAGTTTTCTTGAATTAAATTTGGAAAGATGTAGTCAGTGACACAGTTTTTGTTATCAGAAAAGAAGATACTGTCTGATATGATAATTGCTACCCCAGTTTTCTTCTGAGGTCCATTGGCATGAAAAATGGTTCTCCATCCCTTCACTTTCAGTCTGGATGTATCTTTAGGTTCAGATGAGTCTCTTGTAGACAGTACATGGATGGGTATGTCTTTTTATCCAATCTGAAACCCTGTGGTGTTTTATGGGAGCATTTAGGCCATTCACATTGAGAGTGATTATTGAGAGATATGATTTTAATGATGTCATGCTGCCTGTGAAATCTTTGTTTCTATAGATTGTAAATTTCTGTTCTGTATCACTCTTGGGCTCTTTTTACTTTTATAGAACCCCCCCCCCCCTTAATATTTCTTGTAGGGCTGGCTTGGTGGTCACATATTCTTTCAGTTTCTGCCGGTCTTAGAAGGTCCTTGTCTCTCCATCCATTGTGTATGACAGCCTTGCTGGATAAAGAATCCTTGACTGCATGTTCTTCTCACTTAGTTCTCTGAATATGTCTTGCCATCTTTTCCTGGCTTGCCAGGTCTCTGTAGACAGATCTGATGTTATTCTGATGTTCCTCCCTCTGTACGTGTGGATTCTCTTCCCCCTGGCCACTTTCAAGATTGTTGGATCTAAGATTTGTGAATTGTATTATTATGTGACGTGGTGTTGGTCTGTTCTCATTGATCTTGGGAGGGGCCCTCACTGCCTCTTGGACATGACTGCCTGTTTCCTTCACCAGATTAGGAAAGTTCTCAGCTACAATTTGTTCAAATAGCTCTTTTAGACCTCTCTCTTTCTCCACCCTCTCAGGGATGCCGATGATTCTGACATTGGAACGTTTCATTGAGTCAGTAATCTCCTGTAGTCTTATTTCTTGGAATTGGAGTTTTTTAAGCCATGTTCCCTCTTTTCCCTTCTTTTCTATCATCTCATCTTCCAATTCACTAATTCGTTCTTCTGCCTCATTTACCCTGGCCATCAGAGCATCCAGTTTAGACTGCATTTGATTCATAGCATTCTTAATTTCCACCAGATTTGCTCTCATTTCTGCCCTTAGAGATTCTATATTCTCGTTAATATTTTCATTAATATTTTTTTCATTAATACACATCATCTTGACCATCATTACTCTGAAATCCATTTCTGATAATTTGGTTATATCCATATCCATTAGTTCTATGGCAGAGGCCACAGTCTCTGTTCCTTTCCTTTGTTGGGGGTTCCTCCTCCTTGTCATTCTGATGAGGAGAGGTTGCAGGGATGTACAGAACCCAAATTATTGACCAGGACCTAAGCAAGGTGCACTTGTGTTATAGGGACCTTAAGGATGTGGGCTTCTTGTTTTTTCAGCCTGCCTTCTGGGGGAGGGGCCTGCCATGCTGATACTCAGGCAACCCTGTTTGGGTAGAGTTGTCCTGTCCCCTGGGGGGGAGGATGGGCAGAAGATGCTTGTCATTTGCTTAGGGGAAGTCATGCTTCTCTCAGCAATAAGTTAGAAAATATATTTTTCACTTTGTTTTTTATGTAGGGAGAGTGAGTGATTGGTGGATAGTGTCCAAAACAATATTTTAGTAAAAATAAGGAGGATAAAATAAAATAGCTATTTCCTTTAACTCTAAGATGAATGTTGACCTCATGAGATTACAAAGTAACCACATAAAGATCATTTAGTGAACAGTTAAGGCAATAGATATGTTGAAATTTGTATCATTTGATGTAAGCACAGAAATTAAGATTATGAAGAGATAATAAAACATTTTATCTCCTTCAAATAAATTCACTTTGTTTAACCAAACTTTCAAGGATAAGCTAATCACTTTGTTTAATCAAACTTTCAAGGACATGGGTAATTTGGGATTGTTGTATTGTCTAATGAGGACTTGGAATGCTTGTGTCTGGCATCATTAGTTGAGGGTGCAATGTACTTACTTTAGAAAGCTGGTAAGTACTAAGTGTAGGGATTACCTAGTGCCAGGCCTTGCAGATTTGATTTCTTTCTTCATCTGGACCCGAGGCCTCTGATGCAACCATGTTATGCCAGATCCTTGGTCAGGTCAAGAAGCATCCAAGCTTGATCCCTGTCTTTGTATTTATTGGGGCAGGAGGTAGTAGATCAGTGTTGTATGTCTTGTGCCTGGCATTGTTCATTCAAGATGTCAGTTGGGATAGGAGGAGTAACCCAGAACCCTGGAATGAACTGGGTCCCAATGATCAATGCAAGTTCTACTCAGTGAATGTAGATTACAGCAAACTGAAGAAAGAAGGTCCAGACTTCTAAATGACATGTTTCATTATAAAGCTGCTTAGAATGAAGGTCTTCCAGAAGGCATCCACACAATTTTCCACTCATCCAGGAAATATTTCCCCTCTAAACTCATGAAATCATATTGGTGTATTGTGTTGGGGTTTACACTGATTAAGTATCTGCAACTTGAAGGAAAAAAAAAGAAAGCTGATAAACAAGTTGGTACTCTTTAGATAACACTAAAGAATCTTGCTAGATGTCCAAAAAGTTGTCAGGTTTTTTTAGGGAGGACGGTGAAGAGAGTCTGGAATCAGACAGAGTAAACTGCTAACAATGGTTACCATTGGTAAGAGAGTTGGAAGCAGTTGTCTACTGTTTGAATTTTCTATGTTGCTATCTAGATGGTGGGATTGTGTTCACTTCTACTTCCTTGTTTTTATGTCGTTGAAAACCTACTAAATGCTAAAATGAATGAATCAATAAATTACATTAAATTAAATTAGGTTAGATTAAATAATGAAGATATTCAGGACACTTATTTCAGTGGATACTTCCCATTGTCAATAGTAGACTTGCTGCATAGTCACTTACGTAGGGAAGAAAAATCAAAACTAGAACATAGCACTTATAAAACTGCTTTACCCTGGAAAAGGTTGCATAAACGTGCACTATAAAAAACTATATTTTAAAGACATTGTCTCTCAAAAAAGTTCATTTGAGTTTACTACACTGATTACTTGTTTACTAGGCACTGGGGGACACAGGAGAAAATATTATATTCCATTTTAAGACTTCCTGCAGGGCTTTCATCAATCTTTCAGAGTATGAGAATGGCCTCCATTCATGCCCCTGAGCATACCACCTACAGGCCGTCAAGCCCTGAGACCTCAAATAGCTTCCTGGAAGCCTCCGAATCAGCTGCCTCATGCCCTAATCTAAGCTGAAGGCATTCCTGTTCAATGATGCTGTCTCCTATTACAATTTTCTCCTGCACTGCTCCCTTTGCTCTGCACTTTCCACAAAGTCTCTGGAAACTCTGAACATTGCTTTTTACCTCTTGCCTTTTGCCCTATCAAGGGAGAGACCAATCCTACTTTTTTGATCAACTTCCCTCTCAGAGGTCTGAGGCTCCCTCTAACTTTGCACTTACTGGTAATGATTTTTTTTTTTCTTTCTTGGAAAAAACATACATTTATAATGGTTCTGTGAATTATTGTTTTTAATAAGCTATGAAAATATTTGTGTGTACCATTCCCTGAATGACATATTTTACATCCTGGCAAATAAGAAATAGAGGTTTTCAAAGTTCCTCCAAGATTTTCTATCCCCAAATTGTTCTAGTCGGCCATTTAATGTGGGACCTGACCAATGAACCCACGTGGAATGAAGTAGGGATTTGTGACTCTCCTCGCTATACTCAATAACTACTGCCCTGGGAAAGGAAAGGGCTAGAATAGTCCTTAAAGCTGAAGGAACTCATCCTTAGTGTCACACTCCATAAAGTGTTGGGTGGGAGAAATATCTGAATCTGCTCGGACAGTTGAAAAAAAATTTAAAAAAAGGAAAAAAAATTGGACAAAGTGTTAAAATCAAGATGACTAATGTGAGAAAGTAACACAAGGGTACATCACTTGTGAATACATCGAGATTCAAATAGTAGAAAACCTACCTAAAAGGCCTACATCAGTAGGTGTTTATTCTTCTTATAAAATAAAACATCCACAGGTGGAATTTTCTGGTATTGGTTCAGTTGTTCAAGTTATTATCAGAGATCAGGATGCTTTCTCCTCTTCTGCTCTGCCATCTGATTCTGCCGATCCTTCTTTCTGTACCTGCTAGCCTCTTGACCACAAGATGGTTGCTTGTATGCCAGGTATTATGCCCGTCTTGACAGAGGAAGGAGAAGAGCAGCCAATGACATCTATCCCCTCTCACCAGGAAAGCAAAAATGTATCAAATTTCTCAAGGAAACTTTATTTATGCCTTATTGGCTCCAGCCGCATCCTGTGGACACCTTTAAAAGCAATAGAAGCTAGAGATCAGAGAGTACTCATTGTCTCCCCTGGGCCTGGACACATGACCACATTAAAGAGGGATCTAGTAGAAGGACCAACCAAGGGGTGGGGGTAGGAGATGGGTTTAGGGGTGGGCAACCATGTAGGATAGCAGAATAACTGACTCGTCTCTCGGCCTCTTGGAGTCCTATAATGTCTACCTTCACTGCTTATTTTCAAAGACTCTAAATTAGGCTCAGACTAGAGTATGGAGTCACCAATGTTTTTTTGTTTTTGTTTTTTAACATGTGCCTAAGGTTATTTGACCATGGCAGTTTTAGAAATGAATAGAAAGCAAATTCTTTATTTAAATAAACTCTCTTGTGTTGAACTGTGGGCTCCTCATTCTGGGAACTGTGGAGAAAGTTGATATGAAGCATTAGAGATAGCTTTTTTTTTCTGTTTTTGGCACTACCTAATCCAAATGCCTATCTCCTCTTGTTGTGGGAGTATGGTGGGAAAAGTAACTGACTCATGTTGTCAATTGTAACTATAAATTTTGATTTAATGCATGTGAGCTAATTTTTCGTTTTCATCTCAGATTCTAAAGGAAAATCTGTGACCTTGGATTCTTTACCTTATGCAAACATCAAAGAAGCTAATTTAGTTAAAATTTGTGTTTATTGAGATCAAGGTTAAAAGGGTTGTGTAGAAAGGAAAATCCTACACAGATAATTTAAAACTCTTAGTAACGTGGAAAATCTAAGGCTAAAACATAAAATTCTCTTTTAAAGTTTTGATTGAAAGATGAATGGGTACTAGTCCCAGAATGGAAGAATAAATGTGTGTGAAAGTTTACGAAGTTGAGATCTTTATAATTTCCAAGATGCATTCCCTCTGGTGGATGAAAAATCTGTTATGAATCTTATCCTCAGTACCAGTACATTTTTAAGGAAGCCTGCCAAGACCAGAGGAAATGCCCTTTTATTTGCTAGGATTTAATGAATGAATTGGGTGTTTTAAAAAGCAGTGAGATATAATTCAGAACTCTAAGAGATAGAATTCGGTGAAAAGAGAGATGTGTTTACCATCCAGGTTTTTCATAATTACTTCCATAAGTTGGGGCTCACATGACATTCTCTTTCAAAATCTAGAAGATAATCATACCTGTTCTTATTTGGAGCATTGAGATGTGTGGGAGTTTTTATGAAATATTTTAAGCAATAAGCACATATATATTTTCCTGATATAAAAAAAGCTATAACAATTTTCAGAACATTACATAAGTTTTGAAGTTGAATAAATTGTGTCTTATGATGAAACAGGACCTTGTGTAGTTCCATGTGTCAGAAACACTTTTTCAAGGCCAACTGAGTGTTTCTAGGTTGGGAGGCACGTTTGCTAATCTTTACTGTGCATTGCTTTGCACACCATTACTCCTCTATCCAAGTGAAAATCTCCTGCTCTGCGAGCCTCTTGCGTCTGGTTGTACTCTATCATCTCTGCATCCTCGTCAGCCGTGAATGCCCGGTTGCCATTTGTTAAAGTCTTAAGCACTAGCCTCACAGTTATCATTGCCATTCCATGTCCTGTCACCATTCTGGCTCCAATTCACTGGCCATTCATCCTGGAACATCACTAACTTTTTTTTTTTTAAGATTTATGTATTTATTTGAAAGAGAGAGTGTATGTATGAGTAGGGGGAAGGGGCAGAGGGAGAGAGAGAGAATCTCAAGCAGACTCCCTGCCAAGTGTGGAGCCTGACATGGGGCTCAATCCCATGACCTTGATATCCAAAATCAAGAGTCAGCAGCTCAACTGACTGAGCCACCCAGGTGCCCCATGGAACATCAACAACTTTTACTGCTGCTTTATTTCTGTCAGTGTTGGGGCCACATTCAATCCACATGTGCTTTACAACTTATTTGGCTTGTTGTGCTCCTGTAATTCTAGAGTCTTCACTCCTTGGCATCTGTGGGCACCTCCTACTTTTCTCCCTGTCCTCTAAATGGTTCTTATTAGTCTCTTTTTAAAGCTCCCAGTTCTCCATACTTCCCTTGACTTTTGTTCCTCAGGCCGTCTCATTCTACGTGGCTTCCTTGCACCGCCTCCTGACTGACATGGGAGTATCTAGATATTCATGAAGACAAAATCTACAGCTCCAGTTCAGAACTCATTCTTGACTCCTAGGCCTGTATAAAACTTTGTACTTGATCTGTCAATTTGGAGGTCTGAGAGGGGTCTCAAACTCAACATGTTCCCCACGCACCGCTCATTGCCTTTCACACGGCATTGCCCCATTGCCCATTCCACTGCTCTGGGGAACTTAGTTTTCTATTTTTTCCTTTCTCAGTATTGGCATCTGGCTGCTCAAGTTACAAACCCAGGAGTTATCTTTGCTTTTTCCTTTTCTCTTCATTTATTCTGTATAAAATCAATTAAGTCCTGTTGATTCTCCCTTCTAAATATCTGCACAATATTTCTCAAATGTTCTTATTTTTCTCCTATATTTCTTGCTATTACCTCTTTATAGTGGAATATTTCTTCCTTTTTTTTTAAGATTTATTTATTTGAGAAGGACAGAGCAAGCACATAAGCAGGAGGGGCAGAGGGAAAGGGAGAGAGAATCTCAAGCAGATTCCTTGCTGAGTGCAGAGGCTGACTCACGGCTCGATCCCATGACACTGAGATCAGGACATGAGCTGAAATCATGAGTCCGATGCTCAACTAACACACTACCCAGGTGCCCTTATAGTGGACTATTTCTTAATAAGGCTACTGCAGTAGGTCTTGCTGCCCCCAGCCTCCGTCTCATCTCAGCCTCCCTGCCCCCAAAAGCCAATTTAATAAAATTATGTCACTTTCTTTCAATAGTGTCCCATTTTTCTTAACCTAAATTCCTAACTGCTTAATCCATTTACATACACCTTCATGACCTGGCCTTTGCCTACTGGCCTTATTTCTTCTTGTTGCTTTCCTTGGTAAGCTCGAAGACACAGCCCGTGTTATTCTTCCTGTTTGTAAAATTATATACATATAAAATTGATATATATCGGAGCTAACAACAGTGGAGAGGGAATTCCAACAGATACTTACTTGACTCCAAACCTGAGCTATTGGATTCCCAGCCATGCTACTTATTAATTTATTCATTGTATTCATTCTTCTTGAGTGCCCACCATGTTCTAAGCACTTTCCTGAGCGCTGAGAAAGCAGTGGTGAAGAAGGTGAAAAAAGAACTTGGACAACACAGTGTAAAGAGTGTAAAAGACAAATGAAGAAGCAGTTACTGAGAGGGAAGTGCTATAGCCAGGGGAGTGCATGAGAGACAGGTGACCAATTATGGGGACAGGGAGTGGTTGGAGATCATATCTACATCTATCTATCTATCTATCTATCTATCTATCTATCTATCTATCTATCTATCTAATAACATGTTAGTCAAGTGCTGTGAGGGAAATGGGATGGAGTGGAACTATTTGTGGCAAGGGTGTTCAGTGAAAGCCTTTGTGAGGAGCAGACATTGAAGCTGAGATAGGACAGGGGAGGAGCGGACTATGGAAGAACTAGGGAGAGAGCATTCCAGGAGGAAGGCACAGTAAATGAGAGTTCCTCAGAACTTCGTACTTCTCTTCCCTCACATGTGAATCTGGACAGTAATAGTGACCGTCACCTAGGAGGGCTTTAGAGCTTGAATCAGATCAACCATATAAAACATTTCTTCCACCATTTGGTTGATAGTAAGCTCTAAACAAATATTCGTCAGTGATATTATTAAGAATAAAAGTAGAACAAGTTCTTCTTTTTGGAAGGGAGACCTTAGTTACAGGTATATTACTCTATATACTGACACAAATTTACTTTACTTACACGTTGTCAAATCAATTCAAACAAATTATTGGGCACCTACTTTGGGTAAGGCAGTGTGCTGGATGGTGTGGAAGGCTAAAGAAATATTTAGGAACTAAGATCTCTTTTTCATATTCTACATTTTACTTCTGTGATTTATTACTGCCTTGTCTCACTATGTATTTTAGAAGCTACTTCCCCAGGTGTGGGCCTGCACCACCCCCCCCCCCACGGCACATACGCTCTCACCTATTTATCGCTCCTTAATTTTCCCTCAGTTTGGCTACTTGGAGATTGAGTATCCACGGCTTTTCTTGGGTGATGACCTTATAAATCATTTGAATCACAGTTGGTATTTCTGAACATTTGAAATGCTCACGGAAAGAAAGCCTTCACATTTCAGAAAGAAAGGCTGTCACACACACTGAACTTTATTGGAAAAGGAGCCAGATGCTAATGGAAAATATAAATGTTATCCAAGAAAAGTTTTGCATTTGTATATTAAGAATAGTTTTTGTACCTAATAGCTGCATGTGGCTGCATTTCTCTTCTTGGCGTAGGTGTCCGCTTCCAAGGAAATGATGACTGAAATGTTAGAAATGCAAAATTAATTAACACCTTGTATAGTTCGTTCGGCTCCTGTGGATTCAGTAATGGCTTTATTTGTATGTAACTGTGTCTGTTGCTTATTTTTGACAAGTTGGGACAAATATCTGCTCTATACAATTTTTGGGTTTCTGGTGCTGCTGAGAATAACTGCAAGGATAAGAGGTAGTGAAAAGAGAATAAGAGACTGTAGAATGTTACTGTGAGGGATTACGCTTTTATTTGCACTGATTATGTGTCAGTCTTGGGTTTTTATTAAAAGTGAGTGGATATTTTAAGGCTAATGGCTTCTTTTATAACAAACAAAGTTAAAGAACATGATTTGTTTTAATTACAGTTTTTTTAAAACATAAAGATTGCACCCTTAAAGATGTTTTTATAACTTGATTGCTAAAGACAGTGTCCTTCAATAATGTAAGAGTGATCTAAATATGACATCTGAAAAAAGAGCCATGAAAGCTTACCTTCACTGTGTTATCTCTTATTCAATTGTTCTTTTGTGTTCATTTCACTTGCCACTTTCTCCTGAGACAAAACAGTGCCTAAACTATCCCAAACAGGAGGAATTATTCTTTAAAGCTGAGGTTTGCCTGATAAAACGCCATTTGTTATGTGTACAGAATAAAATAAAAGAACATTTTTAGTATGTAGTTGTAGGGCAGATTGCAAACCAAATTTCGTCAAGTTTATAGCTTGGTGAATCTACGTTAAGAGTTATTTCTCTGATATGAGAATGACCTCTTTTTATATGTGTGTATATATGTGTGCATGCATATAAATGTGTGTATGTGTGCACATGAATATAAATATATATGTTAATGTAGTGTATTTATGTGTGTTTAAATCTTGAAAAGGCTTATTGATTATTTGAAGGATTTCTAAATTATTTTTTTAAGTGGCATTACTATTAGATTTCCCTTTATAAGTTGGAAATATTTGAGAAACTGGTTGGTCCATGAAGTATTGGAATTTAATATTGTGAAATTTGAGGTGAATTATTGCGGGTAATTGACCTCGGAAATGCAATGTGTGTTAAATCTGGTGGAAGATCCTGAGTACATTATTAAAACACAGGAGAACAACTAGTGTTTATTTATTAATTCAACATTTATTTAGCACCTATCAAGTGCCAAATACTGTGCTAGATTCCAGGGTAGCAAGTTGCACTTGCCCTGGTTTTCAGCTGTCTGACCGCAGCCATATCCCCTCCTGCCCTTGATGTTGGCATCTTCTCCCTTTACATCAGCTCCCCCCTCACCTTTTGGTCCTGGTGGGGAATGGTCGTGAAGGCGATGTCCTCTGAGCCCACAGTGATAGGCATTTGACTTAGGTTGAGCTAATCATGGTACTTGGCATAGTGACAAATTCACAGATGAACCTGTGACTCAGGGGGATTAATCTGTGGTAGTTTGGGAAGGAAGGTTTGCTTTCCTTTAGAGTTGCTAACCTGAGATCACAGAATCCAGGGCATATCAGTTAGTGAACTGTAGTTTCCCACTAGTTTCTCTGTTAGGACTTAATTTCTATCTCTTGTAGTCAAAAGTCCCGATTAATAAAAATGTGGATGCAACCATATATAAAATATGGTTCTAGCCCTTAAGTAATTCCATCTGATTTGACAGATTGATAAAGCAATGGTTCCAATGTAATATGAAAAGCACTGTTTGTGGTATGTACGTAGTGTAATGGAACCAGACAGGAGAAAGAAATGTGCCTTAAGGGCGTGTGTGAAGGTTTCAGAGACTGTTATTTGAGCTGGGTGTTAAATTTTGTGTGGACAGTCACCAAGGCAAATGAGAGAAGAGAGCTTACTAAAATAAAAAAGCATGTAAAAGCATAGAAATCAGAAGATACGTGGTGTGTTCAGGAATTATAAGAAATTCATGAACTGTGAAGAGAAGTGGATGAAAGATGAAGTTGAGGTCTGGAGGTGGGGTGGGTAGGTTTTGATAGAATTTGAAAGGTATGTACCTGTGGAAAAAAGAGATGTCACCCATCAAACTCACAGGCATAACTCTAATAACGGCAATTTAAAAAATCCTGATACAATGAAGACTTTAAAAATAGTTAACATTGGAGTGTTAAAAACCTCTCAGCATTTCCTTGCCTTCTCCTGTACATGTCAGTCAGGCTCAGGTCTTTTAGATGCCCACCAGAGTAATGAGTGAAGGAAAACTAGGAAGGCTAAAAAGGATGAATTATAAATGATAGATAATTGGGGGAGTTTTAGTTCAGGCTGCTCTAACAAAAATACCAGAGACTGGATGGCTTATAAACAATAGAAATTTATTTCTCAGAGTTCTGGAGGCTGGAAAGTCCAAGATTAAAGTACCAACAGATTCAGTGTCTGGAGAGAGACTGCTGCTTGTCTCAAAGACAGCTGTCTTTGGGCTGTGTTCTCCCTTGGTGGAAAATGAGAACTCTGGTCTCCTCAGCTCCTTGCAAGAGTGCTAATTCCATTCATGACCTTCATGACCTAATCATCTCCTAAAGGCCACACTTCCTAATACCATGACATTGGAAGTTAGAGTTTCAACATATGAATCTTGGGGGGTCCCAAACATGCAGTCCATAACAGACTATCTTTGGAAAAGTGAAAGAATGGAAAGAAAAAGAGAGAGGGGAAAAAGCATCAGTGGAAGCTGAATTTTAAGAGTTTTTGAGGATTTTAAACATATGATAGAGACCAGAGACCAGAGACTGTAGGTAGCTGTATTATGTTAGATAATGAAAAAATATTGGGAAACTGTACTTAATGCTCTTGCTGTGTGTTTTGAATAGAAGTTTCCCTTTAGCTGGAGATATTAATAAATATTTTTCAAAGATTTTCTTTCATTGTTATTGTATATATGTTTCTTTTGAATGAGACACCTGACAAGGCTGTCCAGTTTTTATCAGCTTATATAAAAATAAGAGACTTCTCTACATATCTTCAGTTGAGAAAAGGTTAAGTATACATTTTAAGTCTTTAGCTTAGTGGGGCTAATTATATAGAAGTATGTGATGCTTAATTTTATGTGCCAGCCTGGGTAGGCCACAGCACCTAGACGTACTACAAAGGTATTTTTCGATGAGATTAACATTTAAATCAGTAGACTTTGAATAAAGCAGATTACCATAATGTGTTGGGCCTCATGTAATAAATTAAAGGCTTTAAGAGAAAAAAAAAAATGACTGATGTCCCCAGAGGACTTGTGTATTTTCTCCAATGCCTCTATTCTAAGCTCAGTTCTCTTGTTCTTTTAACTCTGATGGTGAGAGCAATCAAGATGAAAATTCCAAGGAAGATCTCTGTAAAGTAACATGGGAATGGTTCTTTCCTAGTTGCTGGTCTAAGCACCTTCTGAAGACCGAGCCTCTTCTGAGCAGAGAATAAAGCCAGGCCCATCTAAATGAATTGGAGAAGATAGAGTCAAAATAAGTTGAGTCCAAAAAT
The DNA here is from genome assembly GCF_024610735.1 of Ursus americanus. Lineage (NCBI taxonomy): Eukaryota > Metazoa > Chordata > Mammalia > Carnivora > Ursidae > Ursus > Ursus americanus. Next base: position 14,744,167 of record NC_142130.1, on the reverse strand, counting down.
GAGGATGAATCCCAGGGGAAGGAGCTACCTGAATCAAAATGATTTAAATGTCTTACCTCCAAAAAAGAAAAGTTTAAACCCTTGGCGTTAGCACAACATTCCAAAAATGCCATTGTTTTAATCTTGATCACCATAAATGTTTTTCTCAGGTTCAGGGTTTATTGGTGGGTTCAGGAAGGTGGGAGAAGGAAGGTATGCATTACTTACACAATCCAAGGTAAATTTTACGTGCTTGGAAAACTCAGTATGTATCATCTGCTCTCTCAAAAATTCCATGATTCTGTTAAAATCTTAAAGTTTCTTTCTATCCACAACAATTTTTTTTTCTGCCTTACCTTTTACTATAATACTCCTTAACAACATTGGCCATAGAGAATGATTGGAAAGAATGTAATTAATTTAGGCAGAGGAATAAATATTGAGCATACTTCCTGAATTCACAGAAGAGCTTAAAATTTTTTTAGACAGGGCCCCTGGATGGCTCAGTCAGTGAAGCCTCTGTCTTCGGCTCGGTCATGTTCCCAGGTCCTAGGATCAAGTCCCACATCAGGCTCCCTGCTCCGCGGCGAGTCTGCATCTCCTTCTACCCCTCCCTTCTGCTTGTGCTCTGTCTCTGTCTCTCTCTCATGCTGTCTCTCACATACTCTCTCTCTCTCAAATAAATAAATAAAATCTTGAAAAAAATTTTTTTAGACAGTGTTTCTAGTCTTCTAAGAAACTCAGACCAATAAGCTAACATTACCAAGTGTCTTTGAAATAGTCACTCAGGCATATACAAGGCTATTTAATAGTTATATTTTAAAAACAAATATAAAACGTTATGTAAACTCTGTGTAATGTGTGGTAATCAAGCTGGATCCAGTATTAAACAAAGAGTAGAAACAGGCAAAGAGAGCTAGCTTTCCAGAAACTTCCATTATTCATCCTTGTATTTAGTACTGCACTTAATACAATCTTATACTCAGATATTTTTGGAATGAAATTTTAAAACAAAAAAAAGGTTCATCATTTCATAGACGATTCTGGTGGTTTTTATACTGATATGGAGAATTATCTTCTGAATAGCACTGTGTTCGCACTCAGAATTTTACAGCATGCTTTTTGGTAAAATAAAAGAACATTTTCTCTACTCTTAATGATATCAGCAATCGATGCCTATTTGCTGTGTCTTCATGTAAGCGCTTTTGTAACATCCACTCTGGGCCCAGCTGGGAATGAGTGGCTTTATTTAGGAAAACTCCTGAAGCAATGCTGAACCTTTATGACCTGTTTGAGAGAGAGGAACAGCAAGTCTCCCTGATATTATTATTAGGGAAGAATACTGGTGAAACAATGCAACAGACTTTGTTTTCAAAATAAAAATAGGCTTATAATTGGAAAAATGTTTGGGGTGTTGCTGAGCCTACAAAAGATAAAAGTTAAGCTACAAAGTAAAAGTTACCCTGATCAGACAGTACTTTCAAACATTTTGTTCTTTCCATTTGCAATCAATTTTCTCATAGACATGCCATAAATACTACAATATAATTATGTAATATGGCAGTAATATAATTTAAATATATAATACAATTAAGGGAGATAGAATAATCACTGTCAACGTTTGAGTGCGGACTGTGTATAGGGAAAGGTATTAGGCCTGTTATATGTGTTGTTTTATTTATCACCCAGAACAGTTATATAAAGTAAATTGTATTATCCACATTTAAAAGATCAGGAAATGAGACTTAGAGAGGTTAAGTCATCTAGCTGGAGCAGTGGAACTAGTAAGGGTCTGGGGCTGGAAACTGGAGCCAGCTCTGTGATTCCAGAGGCTGTGCTGTTGAGTTGGTAGCGATTTATCATCACCGTCATCTTTGATGACTTGAAAAATAAGTAAGTAAGCAAAACTCAATAAAGCAAGACATGATACCTATATGCAACATGATGGAAACATTTTTGTTGATCAAGTAAGAAAACAAGAGGGTAAAGTTTTCTGAAAGTTAAAGTTGACTGAATGTGCCAGTATATAAAAACCCCAAAAAGCAAGTTCCATAAACCTAGTTTTTGACTTTGGCTGCATTACTGGTGACTTTTCTTCTATTAGCAGCAAACTTTACTTTTAGAACTCAGGAAACAATGGATGCTAGTACTAAGATTATAATATTTGATAACTGTTTTCTGTTTTTGTTTGATTCTATTATCATCTGAACCAAAAAATAAAGAGTATTTTTCCAGAAATACAAGAGTCTACTTTTATTAATCCATGCTTGTCTTCTAAGTGGGATCAGATATTATATGTTGCTACTATATCTGAATTTCATGCTGAAATTCACTTTCGTTGGAATTCTATGCCGTTGGCTAGCTAGGTGCAGCACTGTAAAGGGGTATTATATATAGACTTCCCTCCGTCGGAACATATTGTAAATTCCACAGCAAATGAAAACCATGCCCTGGCAGGAAGGTTACTGATGAGCAAATATTTCAGGCTTGCAGAGAGTGCAGTTCGTTTATTCACTTACTCACTCACTCATTCATTCATTCACTCATTCATTCATTCTCATGCATTCATTTATTTAATAAGTATTTATTCAGCATCTACTTGGTACTAGGCACTGTCATAGGTGCTTAGGATGCACTAACAAACAGAATAAGCTAAAATCTCTACTTTGTGAAGTATACCTTCTGCTAATAAGATATGTCTTAAACATGCCCAACTCCTGTATATCATACACCTGGACCATAGACCAGGGGTCAGCAAAGTTTTTCTGTAAAGAAGCAATAATAAATATTTTAGACTTTGTGGGCCATGATGTTTCTGTTGCAACCACTCATCTGTCCTTAAATGTGAGAGCAGCCATAGACAGTGTGTAAACAAATGTGGCTAAGTTCCAATAAAGCTTTATTTACAAAACAGTGGACCTTGACTACTGTATATATGATCCCATCTAGGCCTCTGACTCTGATAACTTAAAAAAAAAGAGCCAGACACAATAAACACCTTCATTTTGTAGGTGAATTAAATGAGGTCCTGAGAGGCTGAGTGATTAGCTTAAGGTAACAAAGTAAACTAGTGGCAACACCAAGACTCGACCTATAGCCCCTGACTCCTACTATACTTTCTGCTTCACTATATTGCCTCTACTGTGCTATGAATAACAGGACTTGTTATATCACTGTAATATATAAAAAGAACAGTTTTCTTTGGTTTCCTGAGGTCCAGATATTCATAGTATTAAAAGCTCACCAATCTATTACCACTTGTGTAACCACCAACTCCACCACCACACCATTACATCTCCACCATCACCCCACTACCACCATTGCCTTTACACCTCCATTTCCACCATCATCACCATCACCAACACACCTCTATCTCCATTACCGCTATTATACTTTCATCTCCACCACCACCACCATCACCCCACCATCACCATCATCACTACCATCACTATCACACCACCACTACCACCATCACCATCAAACCTCCGTCTCCAACACTATCACCGATATCATCATACCTCCATTGTCACCACACCATCACACTATGTCACCACCATCACTCTCATACCACCACCTCTACCAACATCACTTTTATCACCATCATTGCTACCATCATTACAACACCAGAAACATGAAAGGCCACCAGGAACACACCCAGTCACAAAGCTTGGTTATTTTAACTTGGTGTTACAGAGTCTGAGAATGCCTACAAGTGTAGACATGAAAACGCCTCAGGAAGGGAGGGTTGGGAAGCACTTCTTACAGGGTCTGGGTGTGTGCTGATGATTCTAAGGATGGATTACAAAGCAGAAACTCATTCTGGATTGGATGCTATCAAGAAACAGGGGCAGCTGGATAACTGGATTTCTCGATCCATTTTATGTAACAGATGACAAGAGTAAAGCAGGGCTATAAGTTGCACTGGTAAAGAAGCAGCAGTCATTCAGGTTAGTCTGAAGAGGGGCAACTTGTTTTTTGGTAGTTGTGAGTGGCCTTCCCACTATCTCATTCCAAGCATCTGTTTTTCACTTTCTTAATTGCATTTTCTTATGCCAATAGCAATATAGGTCCACTGTTGAAAATTATAAAATTCAGATAGGAAAAAGAAGAAAATTAAATCCACCATCCAGAGATAACCGTAAAGAGCAACTTAATATGTATCTCTTTTCTGTATATAAATGCACATACATATATTGGTACAGAAATTGGGATTATACCATACACTCCTCAAATTAACATGTTTCCCTAAAACATAGCATCATTTTTAATGGTCTGAAGGATATTTCAATGTGTGATTATGTCAAATTTATTTAACCACTTCTTTTTTATTATATATTTAGAAAATGATTTCCAGCTTTTTGCTAGTATTAAAAACATATGCAAATATTTGTGTATTAATTCCTAGAAATAAGAATGTTAGGGCACAGTGTGTGCACATTCTTAAGGCTTTTAAAAAATCTTGTTAAATTAAAAAAAAATCTTGTTAAATTACCATCAGGAAATTTGTATACATTTTTACTCACACATGCAATGTATGAGAATATTCCCAATACCTCTAACCCAACCCCATTTTATTGAAAACGGACTCCAGCATAATATCCTAAGAGCATAATTTTGCTTAGGTCTTCCTGTGTATAATTCATTTATATTTCCATATTTTATTGAGTGTGCTGTGTGGGCCAGTCACTGTGCTGGGTGCTGGATATACAAAGATGAAGAATCTGTGATTTTCCATAAAGTCAACATTTTGTTACAGTCTGGATACATGGCCACCAGCTACTTTTAGAGACAAAGAGAAAAGATAGGTAAATCTGGTTAGATGAGCTTTTATTGGAGGAAAGTTGTATTTATTTTGTGGCACTTACTACAGTCAATCCATTGAAAATAATTTATCATCATCTTGGGTGTGTGACACAAGGATTAACATTTTCTCCAAATATTTAAGGGTTATATTTGAGATAAGTTAATATAACTTTTGTCTGATCCTTTCTTACTATTCTTAACTGCAAATATATATTGGGCTTCTAGGAAAGTATTAGTAATCACCATAAGATACATTACTGGCTCAGGGGCAAACATTGAACAAATTATTCTGGACAAAAAGTGTGTTGATTTAAGTCCCATATCTTTGTTCCTGTACTGTTCAAGGCCCACATGTCAAGTTGCTACCAAAACGATTGGAATACAAGTATTAATAAATGATATTGCATTGGTTATCTTGAAAATAGTGCTTCATGTTGCAAAGTAAAAGTAATTGGAGTAGATAATTGCAAAGTAAGACAATTGAAAAAAGTATTTTCTGCTTCACTTTCAAGGCTGAGGATAGCTCCATTATTAATCTGATTCTTGTTTCCTACTAAACAAGGATAAGCTTAGGCAATATACAAATGTCTTGAAATTGAATACAATGTGTCCACTTTTCACTTCACTATGATACCTTATTTTTGCAATTCAGTGCATGTCAATGAATACAATTAGACTTTTGTACTAACAGCTGTGGTTATTTTTTTAAATTGAAATAATCTCATAAAAGTTTATACTTTAAAAAATGATTTCATTTGATATTTATCTATATTTAGAACTGAAATATGTCCACTAATATCACACTTCAATTGTTTCCTCAATACTTTCGCTTTTTGAATTGTAGTTGATTTCTTCTCATGAAACTTATTTAGCTATAATAACCTGTTTTTAAAACAAATCATGATAATAACTGTAATTTGTATTCTTTACAGGTAGTTTATTTTTTAAAGTAACATTGAATCATTCTAAACAAATTTGGATTTAAAAATAAAATGTAAAATGCACTCGCATGTTAAATATTATTCATTTGATATACTTTCATTTTGCCCCACATTGTTCTATCGCAATGTTCTATATTACATATTCATCAATTAAAAATGAATTTTAATATGTCCAGGAAATCATAATTATAGGTAACATGTATAAGTCTTATTTTTCCTTTCCACTGTTATGCTTTTCAAATTGCTGCTTTGTAACTTCAAGCGACAATAAAAATACCATTGGCTGTTCTGAATTTTAAACATGCTAATAAATTAATTGAATTGATTTTGTTGCTTTTATGTAACTTTCCAAGTTTGGTGTGTATAGAGTGGTAAAAGTTCAAAAATCTTGATCTGAATCATTACAGAGACAATTAGGAGTGGCACTAATTGTTTAATTTTGGTATTACATTTTGCAAATGAAGTTAGTTTGAGGTAACTCGTGTCCTCTGCTAATTCTTTTAGTTTTTCATTTTGACTTAACAAATGCTTATTGAATGGCTTCTCTGCAGAAGACACACCATGTGGGAAAGGCCCATGCTTTCCAGCTTTCATGTAAAATCCATCTTTTTGTGAAATCTCTCTCCTTTTCTCTTAACACATGCACACACACATGCACACACATACACAGGTTTTTTTTTTTTAAATTTTCTTTCTTTTTAAGAAATTTATCTAATTTACAGTAAATTTTTTTTTTTGGTGTGTGTATAGTGCTGTAAGTTTTGCAAATACATAGGATCTTGTGTCTACCACCACAAGGTACAGAGAGTTTCATCATAAAAGAAGAAAAAAATATCCTTGTGCTGCCTCTTTGTAATCAATCCCTCTTATACTCTAATCCCTGGCAATTGTTGATCTGTTCTCTGGCTGATGGTCATTGTTTTTTCCAGAATGTCACATAAATGAATTTATCCAGTGCATAGTCTTTGGGTATGGCCTCTTTCATTTAGTGTAATGGATTTGGAATTCATTCATGTTGAAAACATCAGTAATTTGGTATTTTATTGCTGAGTAGTATTGCATTGAATGTATGTACAACAGTTTTTACCAGGAGGAACATTTTTATTATTTCAATTTTTTAGCTATTATGAATAAAATACTTTTAAACATTAGCTTATAGCTGTTTTTCATGAACTTAAGTTTTCATTTCTTTTGTAGAAATATTGATGAGTGGGGTTGCTGGGTCATGTGGCAAGTGTATGTTTAACTCTACAAGAAAAAAACTGTCTTCCAAAGTGGCTATACCATTTTGCATTCCAACCAGCAATGTGTGAGAGTTCCAGTTGCTCCATGTCCTTGCCAGACTTGATATTGTCAGTCCTTTTGCTTTTTGCTATTCAAATAAATGTGTAATGGTATCTCATTGGGACTTACATTTTTGATTTCTTAATGGCTAGTGATATTGAACTTATTTTCTATTTGTAGATCTTTGGTGAAGTGTCTATTGAAATCTTTTGCCCATTTTAAAAATTGGGTTATTTATTTAATGTTGAAGTTTGGGAGTGCTTTACACATTCTGGACACAAGTCCTTGGCCAGATATGTGATTTGTAAATAAATTCTTCTAATACAGCTTTTTTTTTCATACTATTAAGAGTGTCTTTCACAGATTAAAAGTTTCTTTTTAAAATAAAGCCAAATTTAACTATTTTTATTTTTATGGTTCCTGATTTTGGTGTTATATGCCTAATCCATGGTCTCAAAAATGTTCCCCTGATGTATTCTTGTAATTGTGCTTTAGGGTGACTTAATGTTCAAGTCAGTCTTGCTTGTCTGTTAGCTCCTTGAATATCTAGGTTTCTAGCTTGATCTACCATGCCTTCAAGTGAAAAGTACTTTGTAAATTCTAGAGTGCTGTAGGTTCATTAGCTGTGTGATCTTCCACAGGTCAATTAACTGGGCTCCAATTTCCTCATGTATAAAATTGTGAAAACATAGAATGCTGTGTAAATATCTTATGACCACAACCTTGTTCTGTGTTTCCTAAGTTCCCTCTGCCTCTGTTCTTTCTAGCATGGTAGAATAAAATACGGAGCTTAAGAGTTTTGGAGCCAAGTACATCTAACTTTGGATAAATCTGGCTGTGGCACTTACTAGCTGAGAGAATTTGGAAAGACTGAGTAATTAAGTTTCCTCACCTGTAAATTGAGGCTAGTACTTCATGAATGAAATGATTCTTTTAATGTGTTAACAATGAGGATTGACTCTCTGTAGTCTTTTAGTGAATCTCTGTTGGTGGTGATGGTTGGTAATGGTTGCAGTTTTCTTGGTTTTTTGGTTTTTGGTTTTTTTTCCTGGAACTATCACCTGCTTCTTCCACTTTCCTTCAGTCACTAAAATCACATTGCTACACAACAGAAGCTAAGGTTCTCTCCTTACTGCCAGTCCTGCCTGCTGTTGATCACGGTCCCAGATACTCATCACAGTAGACCCTTACTTGCAGGGACTTCACCCTGTCAATTATGTTTCTGATGGCAGTCATCACCAGTCCTGTCACCAGACACCACATGCTCCAGACACTAAACTCCACCTGCTCAATCTGCCCCTTCCCATCACCCACTTTGCCCTGGTATTCCCTCCAGGTTAGTCTAACACCTAATACCCAGGTCATAGCTCCTCCCAGGGTTACCTGACCTCCATGTTCTAGTACTGAAACTGTCTCCAGTATATCTGTTTTGCCTCTTTCCAAAGCTTTTATTTAAGTTGTCAATTCTTAAAAACTTGTTAGTTGAAGGGGCGCCTGGGTGGCTCAGTCGGTGAAGCATCTAACTCTTGATTTCAGTTCGGGTCATGATCTCAGGGTTGTGAAATTGAGCCTCACGTCTGGCTCTGTGCTATGTATGGAGCCTACTTGGGATTGTCTCTCTCCCTCTCCCTTGGAAACTCCTGTCCAAAAAAATAATAAAATAATAAAAAAATTGTTAATTAAAAAACAAATAAACAAAACATATGAATTTATCATTGGTTTCTACTTACCCAGAATAAAAAATTTCTCATTTAAGTGTAGGAAGTTCTTAACAGACCATCTATGTAACCTTCAGCCCCTCTTGATTTAAATGGCTGCTATGAGGGAAAGTTAGGTTGCTTAACATAGGGTACCTTTACCTTCTATTTTCAGTAGAATGGTATCAAGAAAATTATGGAGTAGCAATAATTTGAACACAGTAAGTATTGAAAAGTTCCAAGTGCCAGATTTGTGGATGTGTGAAGACAAAGCTTGACTATTTAAGCTATAAAATCAACTGCTGAACTGTATAGGGGTTTATTTTCTCAGGTCACATAAGATTTCTTTTGTGAAAGGTCTTTTATTTGTTTGGGAGTTAGAAGTATTGCTTACATTTTTCTGTAGTGTTTTGAATGCCACCATTTTCTTCCTTTGTAAAGACAGGAGTTTTCTGCGTGTTTTGAAGCCTGTTTTCATCTTCTTTGATCTCTTCTCACTCTCAAAACTGAACTAAGGATGTGAAAGATGTACCATTTCCCTTTGCCTCCCCACCTGAGAGCTGTGATTTTTCTGAGGAAGAGATAGAAGTGCCCTTTGATTACTGTGAAGGGGCAATTGTGACATCTTCCTGAAAGTTAAGCACAGGGAGAGATCAAATGCTTTGGTTTGAAGCCCATTGTGTGTGTTCACAGCACACGTGAGAAAAATGTAAAACCAAAGAAAAACCACCTGTATAGAAGTAAACTAAAATCCAAATGATAATGGAGCAGGACTAAAGTCTATGGAAACTCTGGAAAGAAATTATGTCCCCTAAATTGCTGGAAGATGGATACTACTAGTTTATCTTCAGGTGTATTGATCTGTTAAAAAGCACCAGCTAGAATTCCCTTGGTGGGCTCTTGAACTCCTACCATGAAGTTAGGTCCTGCCTGCAGTTTTCTAGAAGATTTCTTTTGGATCCATCTGCTGCCTTGTAGGTAAAGGCAAAGTCAAATTGGATGCCAGTTACCTTATTGGGTCAGTGCTGATGGAGTGCTAGGAAGTCAGATTATGAGTCAAAGTACTTGCTAAAAAAAAAACAAACCAAACCAAAACAAAACAAAAACAAAAACAAAGTACTTGCTAAATTCATTCATTCATTCATTCAATATCTTACCCTGGGGAAAGTGAAAAAGTGATTTTTAAAAAACAAAATCATGCCCAACCCATTCAAGTCTTCTGTTAGCTCAGGGTGGTCTGTGTTGTCCTTCCATTTATTCTTCTGGCTCTTATCACTTGTTAACACCTTGTGTTCTCTTTCACTTTGGGCTGTTTTTGTGATGATGATACCATTTGACCTGTGATTTTTATAATTCATGTCACTTTGGTGTTTATCCAAGCTGCATGTTAGGGAGGTAATATCCCACTGTCTGGATGGGCAGAGCACCTAGATCTCTATTGGGGATTTTCTTGCTGCTAATGGCTCAGGACTCTGTGATACAAGATACCAAGAGCTCTCAAGGAGGTGAGATACAGGATAAGACCCACCACACTGTTGGATCAATGTCTTAAAATTGAGGTAAGGGTCACAGATGTTGGTTCTTGTCTCTTGTGATGATGCCTCTGCTCTTTAGAGCCATTTGTGAAGGATATGGGAAATATTTAAAGTATGGGCGGTGAGTGTAGATTTTTCTTCTCTCAATGTCTCCTGTGTACTGTGCTGAGTACTGTCTAAGTACTTTATATACATGAACACATCTAATTGTCTTAAGAATTCCACGAGGTTAATACCATTCCCATTTTGCAGATAAATGATTTGAGGTATTGCACTATGCAGTTTGAAAGAAAAAACGAAAGGTCTTACAATCTCAAGTTTACAAGTCACTCTAGCTCTACTCTCTCTACGCCTTAGCACTCTAGGGAAATCATATCTAACAAGATGGGTCCCACTGCTGACATCCTATCCTTGATTGTCCCTTCCCTGAATCTGTTAAGTGGCAGAACTCTCAGCTGTGCTGCTTAATAAATTATGTGTCCATAAGGACAATGAGGTAGATAGTATCAAAGGAGGAAGTATCAAGGTAACCTTGCTGTATCCCTGGAGCAAGACTATCTCATTTGTTCTACCATAATGATTAAAGGGACCATGTGTTGAAATGAATTAGAATCATCTAGACTTATTCCTCTGTCTCCTAACCCCACACTCCATTCTTGACTACCATACTTTGTTTCACTTTCTCACTCTGAACTTCTCTTTGGCTGTACTCTAGTCTCTGATCTAGGAGTGATTACTGACTCCTCTGGCCCTCAACTTGGCTTTGACAATTGACTTCAGATTTCTGCCTCAACAAAATAACGGCTTTAGCCCCTTGTAATCTGATTGCTCTTAGCTAACTCTGCTGCCCTTGTGGGTGGCTGCCCCTGGAATTCAAATTAAGCCTGGCATCCAGTTCTGTAATTCTAACACTAGCCTGGAATGAATGGTTATGTTTTATGGTTTTGCTAAAGACCAAACAAAGTTTCACCAAACTCTGTTCGTTACTATTAAACTGGCTTCAAAGTTGTGGGCACTAGAAGTACTGTGCCTTCCTATGGAAGGGAAATGAGGCCACGAGGCTGACAGTGAGGGCTGGCAAGAAAGATCATAGCTACCTGTCTGGTTGGCCCCAGCCATAAACCTATCCTATTATCTGAAGTCTTCTACTTGGTTTCATGGGGGTTTCAAGTAGCATCCAGACATCCATACCCCATTGGCAATTTCTATTCAATAAAGAAAGGAGAGCAGTATTTCTATCATGCAGATCAAGAGCAGATTATCTGATTAATTGACTGATTTTAGGACTGTGCCACTTGCTAAATGTGTGATCCTAGGCAAATTAATTTAACTTTCTTTGCTTCAATTTGGAGAAATATGTAAAATTCGGGGGAAAAAAACCATGTGCTACACCAACTATTTTTTAAATGTCAGCTTTTGTTGAGCCACAAAGAGAGCTGGGAGGCCTTAACAGTAACTGGAGTTATGCTATAACAGAAAGATCTGAGAGAGAAAAATAAGCGGAGTTGCATTTGAATGCTGGGCTCAACATCTGTAAGGCCTTGTTATTTCATCTAGTCTGAATTTTTATTATTTGTAACCTGAGCATAATGCTACCAGTGTTGTCACATTTTGGTAAAGATTGGAAAGTTGAGCTGTGTGAAGCCCCTAGCTTGATGCTTAACATACAGTGCATGTCCAGTAAGTATTAGTTGTTGTAATTGTCGATAGTAATAGCCTTTCCAAGGAAGTCTGAACTTTATCTTAAAAACACTGGAAAATCACTAAAAGTGGTTGAGAAGGAGCATGACATAATCACATTTGTGACTTCATGGCCACTCTGACTGGAGTTTGAGAATAAATTGAGGGGTGGGAGCACTTGGACCAGAGGGGAGGTGTTAGTGTTATGAGAAACCTTGGCTAGAAGAGTGGCATGAAGAAGGTAGAAAGGAGATTGATTGGAGAGGTGTTTTGGAGGTGGACGTATAGGATTTTATTTTCCCAATTGGAGAACGTTTAGATATTATTGAGAAGAAGGTAGTGTGTGGGGTGGGGGCAGGTAAGAAATTCTGGGGCAAATATCAAAGTATGTAGGCTGGAATGCATAGAGAGCAGGTCAGAAGGTAAGCAGGCACCCTGCCCTCCAACCCTCAGCAGAGAGGTGTCCTCAGCTGGATACTCTTGGTCCCACAGTGGGACCATAGAATTTAGAAGGGGCTCTAACTCCCCTATTGTTATCCTTGGCACTAATGGAGAGAGTGAATGTGACACAGTTTGGACTTGGGTGCCAACTACTCCAAGGAGTCCGAATCAGGTATCTTGCAGCTGGTTACTGACTATCATGGATGTCAGATTACTGGTTTGATAGAACCTGGACACCTTGTGTGAAGTTGAAATCCATAGAAACCTCTCCCATTGGAGAATGAGGAGCCACTAATCTTAGCTAGCTTCTTGCCAGGCAACAGGGAGGGGGCCTCAACATCATTCAGTGGACATTCGTGCTCATTTCTCCAAAACAATACACAAGAAGGAACACAACGGAGTGAGATAACAGATGTGAATTTCTGCAATTACTAGAATTTGGTATATATTTAGAAACATATAAGTTTGTGGATTTGGTGGAGGAACTGAGGTAGTTCCACACTGAAAAATTTTCTTTATGAATAGCAGGTCAGGGCATTTGCTGAGAGGGAAGTAAGTAGCATCAAGTTCAGAAGTTTAAGGAAGGTGGAGAAGTTTAAAAATAATCACTGTGGAGAAGAGGAGACCAATTTGCCTAGAGAAGAACTGGAGGATTGCTGGACAAAGTTTGAAGTCATGAATTTTTAATGTTATCAAATCTAAGTAGTTGTGTGTTTTTTTCTGTAGGAATGATGGATTAACAGTCTAGGGGTAAATATGGAAAAAGCCAACTTTAGGATGTAGCAGAATTAGAATTAATTTTAGTGTACAGGTATGATAGAAGTAAAAACAGGATAAGGAAAGTAATTTTGGCAAGAGAGTGGCTGAATAATGTGTTCTAGAAACTATGCAGGAAAGGAGAGAGGTTAGGAGAGGGCAAAAAAGTAGGGAGCAAAGAAGGATGAGATCAAGGACTAAGAAGTCCCTGGAAAGTGGAAAAGCAGGTATAATGAAAGGAACTTAGCAAGCACACTGAAGAGATTAGGCACTGTGGTCAGTTATACTTAATATTATAGGTGTAAGACTTTTGTAGCGATAAAGGTGTTTAGAGTGTGGCCATCGAGCTTGAAGTTTGAAGCAGGGTAGTAATAAAAGTAAATGGAAATGAGACAGGGAAAAAGCTGAGTTGGAGAAATGTGGCTTAGACACTCAAAGTAAATGAAGATACTAAGGACACAGTGAAGGATTTCTTGCTTGAGAATGAATCAGTCTTGACTGGGAAGTATGGAGTAATTTCATGGCAGGCTAGTCTACTATTTCAGTTATTTTTGTGACTTCCTCCTTTTACTAGTACCCCAAAGGCCTTTCCTTTCCTACAGTTTGCACTGTGTTGGAACTTGTTGCTAGTGTGGAGTGATCCCCTGAGGAGCCAGGAGGGTTGCAAATACTCCATCAGTAGGCAAAGTAAATGTGATACAGAAGATTCAGATTCACAGAAAGAGGAATGAGTTAAAAAGTATCCAGAAGGTGGGGGAAAGGGAGTTGGGCTCCCATTGGCAGGAGAGTGAAATGAAGAAATAAAAAGCTGGTGAAGAGGGAGATGGTCTGTGGTGAGGCCAGCACAGGGCCACAGTCCTTTGCTTAAATTCATCTGTGCCTATGACTGCCCTGGCCCACTCCCCTGAGTATCCCTCCCACATGGACAGTATCCTACCAGGGTGTGAAGGATATATATTAACTTCTCCACCTCTCACCCTTGTACATTTCCCCACCCTGGAATGTAGGTGGAAGACCTAGAAAGGTGGTGGTGGGATGAAGAGAAAGTCTTGCTCTAATTAAGTAAATTAGTTTAATTAGTATAACTAATTTATTTAAAATTTTCTTCTGTGTTCTGGAAAACAGAAACTCACAAAACCTTGCAATCAGAATAATTAAGGGTACTTTTGAGAAAGACAGTTTGGGACCACACTATGAAGAATCTTGAATTTCAAGATAAGGAATTGAGAGCTTATTCCAAGACTCTAGAATAAGGTTCTTTTCCTCAGGGACAGAAATGTAGTACTTAGGATGTAGCATTTTTAGAGGATTCATCTCGTGTTGATGTATGGATGGATTGTATATTTACATCACCTTACATCAATAGGAAATGATCCTTTGTCCTTCATAGGTTGATTATCAACAAATCTTATAGCTTCTTTTAAAATATGTCTTAAATATACTTCCATTTTCTTCTGTTTTTCACAGTTTCATATTTAGCCACTGTCACTTGCGTTTTTCTCTTATGTGCTCTCGGAGTCTACCCCCGCCACCCCAGCTTGCCTTCTATTAGTTCTAAAATGCCAGAGTTATTTTTTCTTCTCAGTAACTTTTGTTGATAAAGGTCACCCATTGAGCTACTCAAAAGCCTCTCTCAGTGTTCTCATTTCAATTAAATCAAAATCTCCAATTATGCCTTCAAGGTTCTCTTGTCCCTGCCCTGTCTAATTTGATTTCTGTAATTTCTTAGGATTGCCTCTTCTACTCTGTGTTTCCCAGTGAGATAAAGTTTCTGGTCATCCCTTCATTCATGTTTCCCAAATTCCTAAACAATAAAGGAAACTTCTTCAGTGACTGTCCCTTGGTGAAATCCCTGTTGTTCGCTAGCAGCCCATGGTCAACCGTCAGCCAAAGAGATGCGCACACACTCGTCTATGCTAACATAATAAGAACTACAAATCCCTGTGACCAGGTACTCCTATATCTTGCAGTACATGGGTACAAGTTGACTTCCACAGGTGTGCTAGAATAAATTGAACTGAATCAGGATCCTACCTGTGTCCTTCAATTTTCACATTTTGACTACTGAGGTAAAATTTGAATATACATGTCTGTATCTACATTTCAAGTGCTTACCTACCGGCAGTCCACCCGAGTCTATGAATGGATCTGGGCAAACCTACGACCTCTTTAAAAGTGGATATGAAAATTTTGTTTCTATGTACTTACAGGGTTTTGTGTAAATGTATAAGCTATACATTTCTTTTTTAAAGGTATCTTTGCTGTTGAGAACTGATACAAACTGATTTGGCTATATACAGCTTTTAGGTTCTTCTGGCTGGAAATCGTAGTAGACAATGCAGTTTGACAGGATGAGGGTTAGAAGTGCCCTAAATCTAACTACTAGGTTATATTGAAAGGAATATCAGGCCAAATTCTTCCACACATAAATTTATTAAATAATCAAGCATAGGATAGGCAGCAAAAAACAACTTATGTAACCTTTTCTGTCAGCTTGACAAAGTCCAGTGTTCTATCCTTTTAAATATTTCAAACTCTATACTGGATACAAAGGTTCATTTGATGGCATGGCAGCTTTTCTTGAGGCATGGTTTTGATAGTCTCATAAATCACACTAATTTACAATGGCTGAATATAGGGCTGCTTATTGGTCAAGCTTCGATACCTTCCTAAGAATTCAGGCTATATATGGCTGTATTCTTATGTCTTGTTCATGCAAGGAATTTGAGAGAAGAGGGTTCGTAAAGTATTTTAGTCAAAAATGCATTTTTTGAATACCTTTAATTTTGCCAATGAGAGCCCAATTCTAACACTTGCCATGCTAATTAACAGGCCAATAATTGTACTAATAAAAGTCCTTTTCTGATATTCTTTATGTTCAGGTAGTGATCAAGATAATGAAAATAGAAGCACCTTTTGTTTATGAGCTTCTGATAAAAATCTATACAACTTTCAGCTGAAGTATGAATGTATAATTAGGGCAATTGACTATCCCTAGAGTGCAGTCATAAACTTATTTGTACTTTCATAATAATATACTCTCTTTGCTGAAGTATTTTAAAGTTTATTACATAAATTAACATTTATGCATATACCCACACATATGTCATTTTATTTAAATGCAGAGATGTATATCATTTTATATAAATGCAGAGATCTTATATATATTCTATTTTTAGTGTGATCTTTTGTTTTTCTTTTCTTTTAGGTCTTGGTTGCTCTTCCTTTTTATTTCCATCAATTATTTGTTTTGCATAAAAAGTAAAAATGGCATCATGTTATACCTACTTTTCTGCATCTTCCTTTTTTAAAAAAATAAAATTTTACAGTAGCAAGTAACTACAGGTGCGTATTTAAGCTTTTTGAAAAAAATTATTGATTTATTGATATAATTTATATACCATAGTATTCACGAAGTTCAAGTGCACAGCTCAATGATTTTTAGTAACTTTATTGAGTTATACAATCATCACATAATCTAGTTTAGAACATTTTTATCACCCCAATATGACTGTGATTTGCAGTTGTACCCATTCCTACCTCCAGCCTTAGGTGATCACTAATCTACTTTCTGTCTTTCATCATATTTGCCTATCTTGGGTTTTGTTTTATTATTTATTTTTTATTTAAAAGATTTTATTTATTTATTCGAGAGAGAGAGCATGAAGAGGGGTAGGGAGGGACAGAGCGAGAGGAAGAAGCAGACTCCCCACTGAGTGGGGATCCTGATGTGGGGCTCAATCCCAGGACCCTGAGATCATGACCTGAGCTGAAGGCCGACACTTAACCCACTGAGCCACCCAGGTGTCCCCCATCTTGGTTTTTTAATATTGTGCAATAGGAATTCTCCCAAGTCAAATGATGAGTCTCTAATTCATTGCTTTGAATTTCTGCAAATCTTTCCCTGTACATAGAATATAATGCACATTGCATATAATATATACAATAATATATTCACTCTCTTCCCTATTGATGATAATCAGTGAATTTGAGCATGTTTTACACATTTTTAGACTCTTGGATGTCTTTTCTGTGAGTGTTCATTCATATTTTTTTCACCATTTTTTTTTCTGTGAGGATGTTTGTCTTTTTGATGTCAACTTCTAAGAGCCCTTTTAATATTATAAATATTAGCCATTTGTCTAGTGCCCAAATTATATTTTTCCAGATTTATTAATTTATAAAAGAATAATTGTGTTGAATTATGCTCAGAGAATGTGACCTGGTCTTTACTTGAAAAGAATTTTGTTGACTGTCTTTGTGAACAAAATTATTAATTGTTGTAAATATTCTCTGAATATACATTTACTGAAATTCTATTTCTTTTGAGAAATATATAAATCCATGTATATATTAATTCACATTAAATGAAATAGTAATATTCAATTTTAACTTGACCCATGCTTATGTTCACTAGATCTGTCTAATTAAACAGAAACATATTGAAGACTCCCAAAATAATTGCACTTTTTTCTAGGCTATACATGCACTCTAAAAAGTTTGGCTTTGTGAGTTAGCAGTTGTTTTGGTTGTTACATACAAGTTTATAACAGTTACATACCCACGCATTAAAAAAAATTTTCTTTTAAAGATTTTATTTATTTACTTGAGAGAGATAGAATGAGCAGAGAGGGAGAGGGAGAAGCAGATTCCCTGCTAAGCAGGGAGCCTGATGTGCGGGCTTGATCCCAGGACCCTGGGATCACAACCTGAGCCAAAGGCAGACACTTAACTGAATAAGCCACCCAGGTGCCCCTCCACACATTTTTTTTTTTTTTGGTCACTATCATATAACAACTGATTATATTTGCTATTTATGTTACATACATTTTTATCTCTTAGTATATTTAGTGTTAAATTCTGTTTTACACTCCTCTCCCTCCCCAACCCCCCCCTCCATTTTTTATTTGGTTTCTCTTACATGATATCTCTTTGCCTATCTTTTTATTAAACTTTTAAAAGATCACTTCCTTTAAATATAGCTGGGATCCCCTCCCCCAGCCAATGTTAGAATCTCTTTATTGCTTTGATTCTATTTTTATTTTTTAAAAGATTTATTTATCTATTTTAGAGAGGGGGAATAGAGGCAGTGGAAGGGAGAGGGAGTCTTAAGCAGACTTGGAGCCCAACACGGGGCTCCATCTCATAATCCTGAGATCCTGACCCTGAGATTATGACCTCAGCTGAAACCAAGAGCCCACACTTAACCAACTGTGCCCCCCAGGAGCCCCTTAGATTCTATTTTTATTTTCATATCTTATTTTTTTTTATTGCTTTGATCAAGTTTCCATTCTATCTTCCCTTTACTGATTTGAAAGTTCTTTTTAATCCCATTTATTGTTACATTTGGATTGATTTTCCCATTCCTTCTCCAACCTAATTACTTTGTTTTGCACAAGATAATTTAAGAGCAATACTACTAATAACCAACATTTGTTGATCTTTTCCTTGATTGAGACATTTTCTCTAGTATTTCCCTCAGATACAGTATACAGGTGATATATTCTCTGAAATCCTGTATATCCTAAAATATTTTTATTTAAGCTCAACCAGTAATTGTTATATTGCTTGGGTGTAGAGTTCTGAGATTATAGTCTTTTCTTTCAGTAGTTTTGTGGATGCCATTGCACTGGCTACTAGTTACCCCAGACTGAAGATGTTTGGTATCAGTCTGACTTTAATTTTCACTTTAGCTAAATTATTCTTTCTGCTGGAAACTTTGTGATACATTTTAAAAAATTATCTTAAGAGTTCCAGAAGTTTGCCAGGGTGTGCTTAGTTGTGTACCTTTTTTTATCAATCCAACCTTTGGTGAGCCCTTTGAATTGGCCAACTCAGGTCTCTGCTTTTTATGGGGAATTTTTCTTCTAATTTTTATCTGTTCTCTTTTCCTCAATCTGTTCCTATTCTTCCTACAGAATTAATAATATTTTCATGTTAAGTTTTCTGAATCTATCCTTTAATTCTCTTGTTTTATTTTTCTTCCATTATTTTCAACTCTATAGTTTGCTCTATACTCTAAGATACCTTAAGATTTCTTATACTTGATCTTCCAAGTCACTAATTTGGGTCTCAATAGTGCCTTATCCCTCAACCCATCTACTGAATTTTAAAGTTGGGAAATTGTATCTTTTGGCTCCACAAAGTCTTTATGTTTCACTTGAAAAACTCTCAAGTGCATGCGTTTTTGTTCAGATCTTGGTTTATCTCGTCTAGCAGTCCTGTGTCACAAGATATCTATTCTGATTGCTTTGCCTGATTGTTAACTGTAGCTTTTTAGCCCTCTTAGCTGGGTTGACATTTTGCTTGAACTTTTTGGGCCCAGGTCTATCAATTCTACTATTTTGAATAGCAGGAAATTTCTAGAGTAGCTGCATTATTGGTGCCTAATTGTGTAGGTTGTCAGGACCTGCTGAATGGCTAATGGAAATTTCTCTGATTCTGGTCTCTCCAGTCTTTGCTCTCTCCTTGTTTCAGGGGTTAGACTTTTCATCTCCAGCCTTCTGGAGGCAGAATGACACAGCACACTTAAGTGAGCATATGAAGACCCCCCCTTTTTTTTAGAGGTTCCTAATTTCTGGGAACTTGTCTTTTCCCAGGACAACAACTTTGTCCTTGATTCTGAGCTCTGGAGTTTTCAGATGCTTGTGTAAGCATAGGGAATAAAGTTTCTCAACAATTCTTTCAGCTTGGAACTACAATAGAGTCCAGATCTTATTTAAGTAAAGCTGTCTCTAAGTCTCGATAGGCCAGAGACCGACTTAAACACGATTAGAAATTTCTGAAAAACCAATACATATAACATTATTGTTTGTGGAACATACACTAATTTCTCCGCATACTGCAAGGTTGTAAAATTAAGTCTACTCCAAATGATGTGGAGTTGGAAAGGGATGAGAAAGGAGCCGTTGCCATGCTTTCCTGTTTTCATAATCCCATGCTCATTGCTTCGTTGGATTTTTCAAAGGAGTCTGTGAACCATAAAGTAACTTCTTCTCTGGATAAGAAAAATTTTATCTGCTGAGTCTCCATGTCTTTAATGCATTTATGTAGGAATGACTTTGTATATGGGTGATGATGTCTCTTTGTAATTCATAGGATTATTATCTGTCTTTCAAATCTACCAGACAGTGGGCTGTAGTTTCTACCCATTGCAACTGATTTTTTTCCCCTCTAGAACAAAACATCATAAATCTGGCTTATTTTATGAACTCTGCCAGATACTTATCCCTTTTTGGAAGAAACAAGTACATCTCCGTAAGCCCTCTGTAAGTCTCGATCTTTAAAATGCCTTTATCTTAATGGCTTAGCACTTTTATTAAAAAAAATGTTGAAAGGCTTTTATATCTTCTAATACATCTGGTTGTTGGAAAGAGACTGATTTTTTAAAAAATAAATTCAGACTTCTGCTTGTGCCTTAACACCCCACATTGTAGGATTTGAAGGAACTTTACGGATCTTCTAGTCTAATTTCTCATTAATGTCAAGTGGTTAGTTGGAGTCTGCCTTAATTCCCTGGAGGGCGTAACCCAATACCCTGTGAACAGCCAGTTCATTTATTGGAAAAATCTGAGTGTTAAAAAGGTCTTGATATATTGAACTTGCATCTATCTCTTTGCAAACTATGACTACTGATACCAGTTTTACCTTTGGAAAATCTATTTTGCAGAATAATGTCACCCTTGTAAAAACAACATTTTATATTCTAAAGAAAACATTTACACTTACACATTTTCTAAGGAGATATTTGTACTTAAGTGCTATATTAAATGGATGAGTAAGTGCTATGTTGACTTTTCATATAATTTTAACTTTGAATATTTTGAACCATTCTGGCAAAATAGACATATATTCTGAGGCTGGTCTTAGGAAATTCCATTATAAAATGTAGGTTTTTTTAATGCTAGGAGGCACTTTATCAGTATACCACCTAGTCTATCACATTTACTTTACATAGGAGGATATTGAAGTCCATATAAGTGAAGTTTCATTAAACGGCCAAGACCACTGCTGCCTGAAATTCAAATCTCCTTGTCTCTCATGTAACCATTGAAGAGCCCACTAAAGAATAACTAGAGATTAAAGAAGGACTCTGTAGATGCTAAAAGGTAGAGTACAGCAATGATCTATAAATGTCTGAGACCAATCTACACAGACTTGAGAAGCAGAAGAAACAATAAATATAACATCATTATTTGTGGAAGAAAAACTAGTTGCTGCCAGGTGCTAGCCTACTTTAAAAATAGGTCCATTCTGAATAAATCCTGTTCCCAAGAAACTTACAAACTTTTGAGAAAAAGCCTAAGTAATTACCTAGTGTTTGGTGCTGTGTAGAACTACCTCAAGATGGAAAACGACAGAGAAAATAATCTTTTAAAACACACCATGGTTTGAAAATGACTAATAGTGCTAAAATATGACTGAGCTGCTGAGTTAATAATTTTTTGACAAGAAAGAAAATCTAATGCTGGAAGTTAAAAATAATAAAAAGTTTCTGTTAATAACAAATAGATAAGAGACATTTTAAAATGTAAATGAATCTTAATTAATGACTCCAGATGACATGTGCACATGTCATTATTGCAATTTACCTGTTGAATTATTTATGGGTGGAAAAACCAGGAAGAACTAGAAAGGACTCCAAAGGAGACTAGAGAGTATAAGAAAAAATAAAACTCTTCTCCTTTTGCTTCCGGAAGTGTTAAGAGAAGATAATTCAAAATCTGTTTTTCTTGGTGGAGTTGTTATTCCTTTTAAGATGCTTAAGGGATTTCTTTCCTGCTGGTGGCTGGATATGCATCCAATGGAACATTCGGCCCTTTAACAACATTGTCTTTTTCTCATGGGCTGTGAAATATGTCTAGTCTATCAGCCCACACATGGTGACATGCAGTAATGTAAACTCACAACTTTTAAAATAAAAAAGCACAGCAGACTTTATCAAAAGAATTTTTTATTTTGATTATTTATGTCATCATTGGAGGATGCAACAACCTCTGGATTATAACTCCATGGGGGCCGGGCCATGTTTTATTTGTCTTTGTGTTCATACTAAAGCATCAGGCTGAGGCCACACTGTATTTTCAGTCATCTTCTTTCCTAGAAGCGTTTGAAGAAGCTCTGGCCAGGCAGTTCAATATTTATTGACCAAAACTAAAAGAAATCAAATGAACAAAATACTTATATATGGTATCACCCCACATGGCACATAAACAACCTTCCTCCCATAGTGAATGTAATATTTTAACTATGAAGAGGTAACCAATTGCAAGACCATCTCTCAGTTATACTAGTGGGTATAAAAATACCATGTGATTTCATTTCATCAATGCAGTGGACAAAGAAGAATTATTGTTTCTTTTACTTTGTGGCTCTGGTGAGTCCTCAGGAAGTGTAGTTGAAAAATCAATTTTCCAGGCTGAAGTCTTTGCTGGTCACAGTTCAGGGATTAGAGAAATCCAATTTGAGGAAAATACTGGTCCGTCTGAAGGCACCCTTATAGCTTTTCTCTTTGAAGTACTAAGATGGCTTCTCTTCTGGGTGAATATACAAGCTGGGATTTTCATCTCTCAATATAGAACTTCCCCCTTGCTCCTTATATTATAGGTGTTTGAACCTATGGATTTTTTTTCCTTCATTCAGAAACAAAGGGCATTTGTACTTCAACAGTGGGTTTAAATATGTCTCAACTGCTATTTAGGTCCTACTAACACCTGCTCATATAGGTGTTATTTGAAGAACCTTGATCTAATGGACATGTTCTCCACTCCCTGTCTAAGAAAACCAATTTCCATCCTTGTAGTATAATTTAAAATATTGTCTACTTGATCACAAATAACTCTTGGTGAGACCAAGTTCTGTAAGGGGTCAAGGGTAAGACTGATGTTCATTTTGACATTCTGAGCATCAAAATCTTTTAACAAGTAGGGTCCATTTCATAGAGGATTCTGTAGATAACTATGCCTAGAGGGAACTGGTTGATTTCAAAAGAACCCACACTGAATGCAAATTATGTGTACCTTACTTTTCCTATAAGCTATGTTGTCCTTGTTACATAACTGAAAGTTGTTCAATTTCCCTCCTGGATACAGAGTTTCTAATTACTGATAGCACACCTAGTCATATATCAAGACTAAACTGCCAGCACCTAGCACAGTGTCTGGCAAAGGAAGTTGCTCAATAAATGAAATAAGTTGATGAATAAGTAAAGAAATAGGCCCTAGAATTATAGTATAAACACTTAACCCATAACTGTTGGAAGAGACTTTCATTATTTTATTTATTTATTTATTTTTTGCGTACGTTAGCAACTGCTTCCCAGTCCTACTGTGGGATACTTGAAGCTAGTGCAAGAATATTGGGAACAAATGTTTAGGAAAGACAATGGCATCTTAGCATAGGTTGTTCTCATATCTGTAAGTTTGTTGAACTGATCTGGGTATACAATATAGCATTGTGAAGAACAATATAGTATGGTTCTCTTAATCCCTCCTGCCTCAGGAAAAGGGTAAACGTATTAGCCATAAATGATCAGGGCAATACTGTAGATCCTTTTCTTTTACTGCATTCTGGATTCTATGTGTCCTATCTTGTCTGACCTGGATTGTAACTTTTGAGGTCTGGAACAGACTAAATAGACTACAAAGACTGGTTTTGTTCACCCTGGGTCAATTGCTGTGATTTCTTCTTTTTGTAAATCTTATGTGTTCTATTGTTTTATTTATTTATTTATTTATTTTAAGATTTTAAAGTAATCTCTACACCCAACATGGGACTTGAACTTCCAACTCTGAGATCAAGAGTCATATGCTCTACTGACTGAGCCAGCCAGGGGGCCCCATTTGTTTCTTTCTTATCCAAAAATGCTTGGCTCGGTCCTTAAAGAATCTGATGTTTTTAATACACCATTTACAATTTGAACTCCCTTTGATATGGAAGAATTTGGGTGAAGCCAGGTTCTGGCGTTGCTGAATAGCAACATCAAGATAACGCTTCTGGGAGCTGTCCACAGACTACATGGGGAAGCATTTCATAGTAGACCATGGCCTTAGGAGGGAACATGAATATCTTCTGGGCTAAGTACTTCCTTGATGGCTTTTTCCCCTTGCTCAAATGCTCACTGAATCTTTCCTCAAATGATGCTTCCCTATCTCTCATCACTGAACCTTTGGAGAAGAAAGGAGAATGTTGTTCTTGGGACTGTGGCTTAAACAGATACGTGGTGGATTGTTTAACTCTGTTGTGTCCACATGTCCAGTTTGCATGTATTTGTTCTTGTATGGTCATGTGTATGAGATGAGCACAGTGCTTCTAATCTAAAGTAACTAAGAGGATGGAATCAATGATCATTGTAATCTCCTTTAAGGCCGGACACTACACCATTTTCCTCTGTTCTTCCATATTCCATAAGTTGTATAACTCAAGAGTAGTGGCGATCTCTAACATTTTTCCAGATGGTTTCCATCTGGAGCTTTGCCTTCTGTAGTTTGCATCTATGCACTGCCTCATTTCCTTTGGTTACTCGAAGTTCCGGGTTTGCCTTCCTTGCTCCTTCCTTTGCTGCCCTCTGCTGGAAAAGCCTTAAAGCCCAATTCTCACCTGGCTTGCAGTTTTTGTTTTGTTTTGTTTGCAGCATTGCTCACAAAACTGTGAATTACACTCTTAGTCTCCAGGGCCAGGAAATTCTTCTGGAAGCTTAGTTGCCTGTGATTACACAGAAGTTGCCTGAGAGCTTTGTAGCCCCTCATGAGATGCCCATTCTCATTAGCTTTAGAAATTTCTCCTGACCTGGCCAACTTCTTGCTTCTCAGACGTAGATTGGGCATTTCTTCTCCAAGGGGGCATTTATATGCCTCAGAGTCTGACAAGGCACACCAATTTATTTTCATGGATCACTGGATGTTCATTGACAAATACAGATATTTCTCTCATTTCAGGTGAAGCTATGTTCATAGGAGCCCATATAGTCTATATGTCTTCACCCTATTTCCAATTCTCTGGAATAATTTTTACTTCACACCAGACTACCCAAGGACATACAGCTGCCTATTAGCAGAATAGGAACTAGAATCCAACTCTCAGTCCACAGTTCTTTCCACAGCAAATAAAGCCTTGGCTGCTGGCAACACGATTTATTTAATATATAGGCATAAATTATACTTTCAGGATATGTGAGTCATAAAACAGGAAAATGACAGAAAGCATCTGGTTTATTATGTTTATTGTTCAGTTTCACTGAGGATTTTCAGTTTTTGAGAAGTGTGGCAGAGAATCCACAATGAAGAGATAATTTTGTTTTGTGTTTTGATTGAGCTGAAATATTTATCTACCTTGATTTTCAGCTCAAAAGCTCCTAAAGTGATCAGCAGCTGTTCAGTCAAGAGTGCACTACCTCTCTGAATACAGAACAAAATATTTGTCTTTGAAATTTCACAAAGGATAAAGAAGAAACGACGGCTTCTTTGTGGTGAAACAAACACATCCTGCATGAGAAATCTGATTAGTAGAGCTTGCTGAGTAGTCTTAATAATCAATATTCCCCGTTTCATAAATGATATAGCTCTGGAAATTCATTTTGTAAATTATTCTCATTTTACCTTCTGACCAATTTTATAATGCTTTGGAGATACTGATTTTTGACCATAAATCTGCCTTTAAAAGTAAAGAAAAATCTAGTATGGTATATAACAGTATAAAAAAAGAACAAAAATAAATGACTTTTTTTGTTCCCATATGTAGGTTACTAAAAAAATTTTTTTTCTAAAAGATAAGATTATTTTAGCTTAAATATCTGATGACTACAACAAGAATTGTTTAACTGCATTATCCTTTTAAAAAAATGAGTGGAGTCTTCTATACAATCACCAATTGTTTTTCTATATGAAAAATAGTGACAGATTTATTCAATTCAAAGCAGACTCATGAGCAAATGTAGATGTTCCAGGAATGTGTATTTTATCAATATTTACTTCCATAGTATTACTGAATCTAAACAGAACAATATCCATAGAAGAAACAAAGACATTAATAATTTGTCATACACCTAAAGGCACCAATTTCATATATTCCAGAAAAAATTCTACCAATAATGAACTGATTGATAAACCAATGCTACTTAAACTATTGAAGAGTTAAAAAGTAGTCAGTATTCTAGTTTTTATTTTGTTTTATTTTTTTAATTTTAATTCCAGTACAGTTAGCATACAGTGTAATATTAGCTTCAGGTGTACGATATAGTGACTCAACAATTCCGTACATCTCCTGGTGTTCATCATGACACTCCTAAATCCCCATCATCTATTTCACCCATCCCCCACCCACCTCCCCTCTGGTAACCATTGGTTTGCTCTCTATAGTTAAGATTCTGTTTCTTGGTTTCTCTCTCTCTCTCTCTTTCTTTTTCTCCCTTTTCTCATTGGTTTCTTAAATTCTACATATGGGTGAAATCATGGTATTTTTCTTTCTCTGACTGACATATTTCACTTAGTGTTATATTTTCTAGCTCCATCCATGTCATTGCAAACAGTGAGATTACAGTCACCAATTTGTAAACCACTGAATAGGATAGATAGGAATTGCCAATCTACTCCCAATGGACAAATCTGGCCTAATGCTTATTTTTGTAAATAATGTTTTTTTGGAGCACAGCCATATTCATTCACTTATGTATTGTCTATGACATGCTACAATGACAAAGTTGGGCAGTGGCAAACAGACTGTATGGCAGACGAAGTCAACGTATTTATTATCTCACCCTTTACAGGAAAAGTTTGCTGATCTCTGGTATAGAACAGTGACTTTTATGAAGTATTGAGATTTTATTGACATTAATAATATTCTACTTGTCATTCTCTCCCCCTTTTTATTTTTATGGGGGAGGGGGAGAGGGAGAGAAAGAATTTTAAGCAGGCTCCATGCCCAGCATGGAGCCCAAACTGGAGCTTGATTTCACAATCCTGAGATTATGGCCTGAGCTACATCAAGAGCCTGGCACTTAACCAACTGAGCCACCCAGGAGCCCCGTCATTTTATTAACATCATTATCTTTTCTTTCAACTGCTAAATTACTCCCAAGATAGAAGTAAATTCATTACCCAGTCCCAGCTATAAATATGCCTGTTAACTGTTTTTTAAATATTTTTGGTCAAAAACATAGGTCTAAAGTTGCCTGGCTGGCTCAGTCACTTAAGCGTACAACTCTTGATTTTTGCTCAGGTCATGATCTTGGGGTCATGCAATCGAGCCCTGCATTGGTCTCCGCGCTCAGTGCAGAGTCTGCTTGAGATTCTCTCTCTCTCTTTCCCTCTCTCCCTCTGTCCCTCTCCCTGCTTGTGCATTCTCTCTAAATAAATAAATAAAATATTTTAAAAAATATTTAGGTCTACATAGTTACAATAACACACGTACTGTGCTTTTCTTTACTGATCAAAATAAATAAGAAAATCCATTTTTAAGAATTTATTTCCCTAGATTGTGGGCAAAATCTTATAACTGTTTAAGAATATACCTTGTGGAATACTGAACTTTGTGTTTCTTGAGGTTCAGTAAGGTTAGTGGTTAGCCTAAAGTCACACAGATGGCAAGACCAGTCCAAGTTACACTGTCTTTCTGGTTCGTTTATAGGCTGAATCACCAGACAACTATGATTTCCTTCAGTTTGTTCTGCAGAAATAAACATGGCATCTTTTTTTATGAGTGCGAGGATGCTGTATGAAATGCATCTCAGAAATCTGGACATGTTTATTTAGAATGTTACTGCAGGGTTTTGGAACAGGCCCAGTGCTCATTCTGCAGCACCCTTTGCCATGCCAGCAGGACTCAGTGGGCACTGTTGCCAAGGATGTTTACATTAGTGATTGGATATTTATGGCACATATTGAATATCCACTTTCTCTTTGCCAATAAATTTAGAATGTAACCAATGTATTGGGTCTGCAGGTGTTCTATTTCTCAGAGAACGTTTAAATATGTATGGAAATAAAATAACACAACAATGTTGTCCCAACTTGAATGTGATTTCCTGTGACTAATATTTGTTAATTAATGGATAGAAATTTGTATTAAAATTTAAAATTCTATGTATTTATGCAATGATTGTCTATAAACAGGAAACACAGTTTAAAATTTGGAAGCAAGTTTAAAGTTTATAATACCTAACTTCTATATCTCAGATATTTAGTATTGTATTTTGAGATGAGGATTAAATATTTCAACTCCCTAAAAAGGATTCTATGAATTTAATGTTTATTAACAGCAGCAATACTTTCTTTTTTAAAATGTATATGAGAAATAAGAAAAACCTGTACTGATTTGGGTATGGTTTCTGAATGCCCAATACATGTAACTTTGTGGTCTAAGACTACTAAAGATGAAAACAAAGTGGGAAAAAGCAGTACCATAGGCTGACTGTTCATGTCCCCCAAAATTCATATGTTGAAACATAATTCCCATTGTAATGGTATTAGGAGGTGGGCTGTTGCGAGGCCTAATCCTCATGATTAGGTTATGAGGGTAAAGCCCCTAATAATGAGATTCATGTCCTTATAGAAAAGACCTTGGGGAGTTTCCTTGCCCCTTCCGCCATGTGAGGACACAGCAAAACATGGCCAGTCATGCACCAGGAAGTGAGCTCTCACCAGACTTTATAAGCCACCTAGTTTATGCTAATTTGTTATAGTAGCTTGAACTGGCTAAGGCAAGCAGTAAAAAAAAAAAAAAAAAAAAAAAGAATGCTTAAGTGGGGAGAACATGAATAAAAGTTGATGAGCATGATACGAACTCCAAACTTTGTTTTCTAAGGTACTAAATCTTCAAAATTCTATGTGTAATTTACACTTGCAGTGTATCTTCTTCCAGTCTGAGCTTTGTCTTTTAGTTTTGGTTTTGTTTCTTTTGTTGAGTAGAAGTTTTCAGTGTAATGAATGTAAATTTATCAGTAGTTTCCTTTATGGGATTGTTTTTACATTTTGTTTACCAAATATTTTTTCACTGCAGGTTCCCATATTTTTTTGCTTCTATTATGTTTGTACCTCAATACACCTTGATTTGAAGTTTATGTATAGTGTGAAGTAGGGACCTAAGGTATTATTTTTCAAGGGAAAACCAATTGTTTTTCATGATATACTGAAAATTCCATCCTTTCTCCACTGATCTATCATGCATAAGATGTCCACACCTCTTCCTGGGTTCTTTAATCTTTTCTGAGCTCCTTACTCCTTTCTGCTTGTGTCAGTGTTTAGTCACAACTAATTGAGTTTGACAATACATTTTGAGATCTGGTAGGTCAAATTCTGCACCTTGCTTTTTTGTTTTGTTTTGTTCTAAGATTTTATTTATTTATTTGAGAGAGAGAGAGAAAGAAAGAGAGAGAGCTCACACACAAAAGAGTGTGAGGGAGCATGAGCTAGGGGAAGGGGCAGAAGGAGAGGGAGAAGCAGACTCCCCAGAGCAGGGACCCCACCATGGGGCTTGATCCCAGGAACCTGGGATCATGACCTGAACCAAAGGCAGACGCTTAACCGACTGAGCCACCTAGGCACCCCTCACACCTTATTTTTTATGAGTCTTGGCTAGTCCTGGTCATTAGTTGTCCATGTGCATTGTTTAATCAGTTTATCAAGTTCTATGGAAAACATTAGATTTTGATTATAATTGTATTGAATTGATAATATTCATTTTCATACAATAGATATTTTAATGATTGAATAATATCCATCAATATTGTATATATCACTATTTTATATAATTAATAATGTATTTCAATTAGATTTTATAGTTTCTCTTAAAAAGTGCCTTAGAAATGTTTTATTAGATTTATTCTTGGCTACATGTGTATTTTGGTTATTATCATAAATTTTATATATATGTATACTTCTAAAATTCATTTTCTAAATGAGTATAAAGAAATGAAATTCTTTTACTTGCATAGTAACATACTTTTCTCAGTAAACGATGAATGAAGCAGACACATTATAGCCTGTTTTTTTTTTTTTAAGATTTTATTTATTTATTTGGCAGAGATAGAGACAGCCAGTGAGAGAGGGAACACAAGCAGGGGGAGTGGGAGAGGAAGAAGCAGGCTCATAGCAGAGGAGCCTGATGTGGGGCTCGATCCCACAACACCGGGATCACGCCCTGAGCCGAAGGCAGATGCTTAACCGCTGTGCCACCCAGGCGCCCCTAGCATGTGTGTTTTAACATAAAGGTTCACCTAAAGAATATTGAACCTTACTTCTAACAATTGGAGATTATATTCTTCCTAAGCACATATAGAAAGTTCATAAAATTAATCTATTTTCCACTTTGCTAACCTTCTCTTTTTATTCATAGTAAATATTTTAACTCATACCAGATTTTAATTGCAATGATTTTATTTTTCATTATATAAGTCTACTTCTTTTTCTTTTTAAGATTTTTTGGGTATGTTTGGATAGCGTTTTCTAACATTTTTATGTTTCTAATCTCATTATTTATTATTTTAATCATTCTTATTTAATATTTAATACCTGGTAATTCTGTTGTTCTACTTACTCTTGTTGATGAATTTTGCCTTATGTATGTTTATGTTTTATTATGATATGTTTGTTTGGTGGCTTTATCTATGAAAATACTCTAAGACCTGGTTTGAGGATTCATCCCTTGAGTGGAACTTTGCATTTGTTCCTACCAGGCATTTAGAAGTATTAACAGCTCGACCTTTCTCTAAACTGATTTCTTGATTTGAGGTTCTCAGGACCATTCAGATGGTGTGAATCCATATCTTAATCTCATGGGAAACAAGAATGGTGGCTATGCATTCCAGGCAGACTTTTTCCTATCTAGAAGTCAGGTTCAGATGAGAAATATTCCAGGTCATCTTCTCTTGGTGGCAGCTAATTTATTTTTAAATCAAGAGTCTATTCTATAGAATATCCTGAATTTATGTATTGGTCACACTTCTAAACCCCACTTTATATAGACCTTGTCCTCTGTACTTTTCATGGTCATAAAAAACTAAGCATCTTGATTGCTAAGATTGACAAATGTTCTCAGACAAATTGTTTCAGCATTAGTTTATCACCCTGGTTTCCAGTTCTCCATTTGTCTTTGGCCCTTGGCAATTTCCCTTATTTTCCTGCAAATCTGTGTATGTGTTTGAAGGATATTTATCATCATTCACCAGTTTTATCAAGCTATCTAATTCACCCCACAAAAAATAAATATCTGAAAATGAATTCTTGAGGATGTTTTTAAAATGAAACTGCCGGATCAAAGGATATGTAACCTGGTCATTTTCAAAATTCCTGCTCCCTAAAAATGAGGGAAAAATTTGCAGTTCTGTGAGCAATATATAGTGCCTAATTTCTTGCATCCTTGATAAATTTTGCTTTAATAATACAATGCAGCCATTCATATTTGTTTTAATGTGTGCTGCTTTTGTTATTTTTATAAAGATCACCTTTTTTATATGGTTAGGGGCCATTTGTTCTTATTTTTTATAAATTTCCTGTTCTATTTTGCCAGGGGGAAAAAGTAATAAAGGGGAAGGGGGGTTGGAAAACATTATTTAAAATTTTAAATCATTAAAAATTGTTTTTATTCACTTATATTTTAAAGCTTGTGTTTTGTGTCCTACTGGTTCTTTGGGTGGGTGGGTTTTGGGTATTCATATATTCCCTGCACTTTGTGTGCAAAAATATGTTGATAGCAATATATGTTTTCAGATGATCACCATCTATAATTTACATTAAGCTCTTGAAATGTGATTCAGACAAGTAAGATTCAACATTATACTTAATACAATATTATTCATTTACGAAAAGTTTAGATATCAATTCATAATTGTTCTCTTGTCTTCAGGAAAGCTTTCTAGAACAGTGGGATCAGAAGAAAAATGGGTACATAGTGAAGCACAGAGAATGGAAGTTTCGTATCTTTGATGGAGGTTTTGAACTCAAAGGATTTTAGTAGCTTAAAAAATCCCTCAAAGATTTTCCTCCTATTTTATGGATTGACTGATGAAACAAAATGAAACAAAACAAAAGTTCTACATAATTAAATGCTGATAGTTGTCCTTATGGACATTGGCTCTTGAGCAGTCTTTACCTAATAGATACACAAGACATAAGTAGAATACACAGAAACAATCTTAAACACCCATTTTGAAGACAAAGTTAAATACATAAAGGTTCATACTTTTTTTCTTTCACAGGAGAATCTTATATGGAATTTTACATTGACCTACTTTTTAAGGAATGTGGAGGAGAGGCAAATGGATGTTGTTGATTCTGCCTTGCGGATGAAATATTGAAAACATAAGTGATGAGACAATGCTGTGAAATTCATTCTAATTAAAACAGAGGCAGAGGATAGCAAAATATGGGGCATGAGAGTTATGACCAATTAGTTTAGCCTTGGATTCTAATATCTAATATGTATTAATATAATGAACAGGTGATATGTTAGAAAGTATTAACCAGGCCCATGGGATTCTGATCTCTTCAAGGTTACGGTAAAAATATTATTACTCTAGGTCCAAGGTGAGGGTCTTCTGTTATTGACTTACTAAATGTAGCCCCGGGCATTAACTTTTCCTCCAGGTAATAATCTTCTTAGATAGTAAGGATGTCTATTTCTTTTTTTTTTTTTTTTAAGATTTTATTTACTTATTTGTCAGAGAGAGAGAGCACAAGCAAGAGGAGCAGCAGGGAGAGGGAGAAGCAGATTCCCCATTGAGCAAGGAGCCCAATGTGGGACTCGATCCCAGGACCCTGGGATCATGACCTGAGCCAAAGGCAGCTGCTTAACTGACTAAGCCATCTAGGCACCCCAAGGATGTCTATTTCTTACAAGAAATGTGGCCAATAGAATTTTGATCTTGGTATATTTTCGTGGTGTAACATTTGTTTAAGGAGACAAATATAACTAGCTTTTTTGGTATCAAAATTTCAAAATTTTATTACTATACTGTGATGGTTATTTTGGTAGGGGCAGACCAGGAAGAATACATTTAGTCAAAGTGTTGCCTTCATGACGACAAGGATCTTTGCATGTTTTATTCAATGATGTATCCTAGTTACCCAGGATAGTACTTATGCATCATAGATAATTTTTATTGTTTTTATCAGAAACCAGGATGGCATTTTTTATCTTGGGTTCATATATGAGTATTCTAATCATCATAGCAATGATCCAATATATAGTCATAAAATTTCAAGGCTACGTAGGAGGTGATGAGAAAAGATCATACATTGATATATATTTATTTTTTGTGTTTAAGGAAAATAAAGCCCAGAATGGTTAGTAGTTTTGTACAGATAACTTAAAAAGGTAGTGACAGAACTAGAGCTAGAACTCAAGGCTACTAACTCCCCATCCAGTGCCTGTTCCCACATGTTGTGTTGTCATTTTTCCGTGTTTCATCAGAAGATAGAATTTAATCATGGATTCTAACTTTTATTTATTTATTTATTTATTTATTTATTTGGAGAGATAATTCACATATCATAAAATTCACTCTTTTATAGCATATCATTTAGTGGTTTTTAATATATTTGAAATGCTGTGCAACCATCTTTACTATTTAATTCCAGAACATTTTCATCATCCCAAAATAAAACCCCACATCCATTAGCAATCGTTCTCAATTCCGCATGACTGCCAGCTGCTGACTACCTTTAATCAACTTTCTGTCTCTATGTCTGGGCATTTCTTATAAGTGGAGGCATAAAATAAATGGCATTTTAGGTCTGGCTCCTATAATTTTATCATGTTTTCAAAGTTCATCTATATTGTAGCACATATCAGCACTTCATTTCCTCTTAGGTGTGGATAATATTCCAATATATAGATATACCACATTTTGCTTAACTGGTCATTAACCAATGGACATCTGGGTTGTTTCCACTTTTTGACTATTATGAATAAGCTTGCTATGAACATGTATGTACAAATTTTTAATGGCTGGATGTTTTCAGTTCTTTTTGATATATATATATATATATCTCAAACATATATATAAACATATATCATATGTTTAACCATTTGAAGAATTGCCAGACTGTTTTCCAAAGTGGTTATACCATTTTATACTCCCACTAGCAATGTATTAATGTTCCAGTTTCTCCACGTTCTTGCCATATTTTTCCCCACTTTTTTCTTTCAAATTTTTCTTTGATTAGCTTGCTGTTTGCTTCAACTGTTACCAACACCTCAAGAACTGTGATGTTAAAATATTGCCACTGATTGTTTTTGACAAACATAGCTAGTAAAAAGGCTGTATTCACTGGGTGACCTTTAAATGAAGACATGCCTTGTGAGTAGGGTTCTCAGGAACAACCAGACAAGTTAAATAATTGCAATTTTCTGAGATGAAGCTTTGAAGAGTTCCGGCCCCATTCTGACTCTTCCTGTGGCTACTAGGCTGCTGGTTTATACTGTCATTGTGGGCTGTTGACTTTTGAGACTACCACAGTAGTAGGGACAGGGTGACAGGAATAGGTCAAGTTAAAATGTCACAAAACTCCCTGTTCCTACCAAGAATCAGCAATTTTGTTGAATAAAGGTTTCCTGCATTGTTATAAGGCTTTGGTTAATTTCCAGAGTTCAGAGAAGTTGGTTTTAGCAAATTTTATTTTTTCTGGCTTTTAAAACAGATTTTTTTTTTCATACAAAAGCACCCATTTAACAAACATAACTATGAAGCACTGTCCTATACATTTTATGAGCATACTTAGCTAAATAATCATGTAATCTTTAGCCTAAGGAAACTTTTACTAAACTAGATAACACAGTTAAGTGAATACATTTTTACAATATAGTTTGATGCTAGCTATGATAAAGGCATTTACAGGGTACTAGTTGAGCACAGAATAGGGACGATTAAATCATGTAAGACTGGCAATAAAAGTATAATTAGAATAGAAAGTTCAGGAAGGAGATGATTTTGACTTTTTTTTTTTTTTTTTTTTTGCTAGTGCTTTATTTGTTTTTTATAAGAGAGCAGATTTTTGGAGGTCCTTACTCTACCATTCTCACTGACATCATCCCCTAACTTGTTTTTGGATTACCAGGAAGTAAAGTCCTGCATGCAGGAAAAGAGAGAAAAGAAAGAACAGAGAGAAGGCAAAGGGCTTATTTGGGGGAATCTGAAAGAAGAAAAATGTGTGCATATTTTGTTTACAGAGGAGACTGAGTACACACTCTTTTATGGATCTGTGCCTAAAGGAATGCTAAAGAATACAAATGGCATATTTTATGAATCTAGCAGATTCATACTTGCAGTGCAAATCTTCCTTTAACAGCATGTGTGGAACGTGTGAAAAGTAAATGCCGTCAAGTCTTTTCTTTCTCTTTTTTTCTGGTTTTGTTTTTAAGGGAACAGTAAACAATCCAAATAAAAATATTGACCAAGTTTAAGCTATGCTTTATGTATTAAAATCTAAGCAAATGAAGCAAATTGCATTCAAAGCTATGGCTTAAGAACAATATTTTAGGGAAAGAAAATACCTTTAAGACCTGGACTTTGTGGGAATTCATAATTTCCATCTTCTTTCTATACTTGGACTAAAAAGGTCTAGGTTTCCAAATGGTGACAATTTACAATTTAAATTCCATCTTAGAACTCAGCTTACTGCCACTTTGGAAAGTGATCTAATAAACTAATTCCTACTGGGTTTTTAATTACTGATAATTATCTGATGCAAAACCATAAAAGGCATAACCCTTATGTCAGTATACCCTTCTGTGAATCATACAGGAAATTAATTTCAAGGAGTATTGCCTTTGATGACATATCTACCCTCTCCCCACCTGTCCTCCTGAGACTATTTGAAATATGTGACAAGCACTGTTGATACTTGTTAGCGTTTTTATCACAAGGTTATCAGAAGAAAACAATTAACAGGACTAGAGCAGCTAAGGTAGCATAGCTAATAAGAAGAGATGACTTTGAATTCACGTAATTCAGATCTAACACTCACCAGCTGTACAGCTCTTAGGAAATTTCCTGACTTCTCTGAACCTATTTCCTTGCCTTTGAATTGGAAATAACAATATTTACTTCATATGGCTGTGGGAGAAAACTAAGTGGTATATCTTGTACAAAATGCTAGAATAGCTACAACTAAAGAAAGGAGCAATTGTTATGGGAGCAGTGGTGGCGAGTGTGGTCATAGTTAAGGTCATGGTCACATTCAGGGCTACAAGGAGGCTGAAATTCTGCATGGTACAAGGGCATTAGAATGCCCTTTACCTCCTTTGCAGAGTTAAGGAGGCAGGCTGTCTTCAGGATCGCTCTGCCCCTGAGGGTTTAGTTGTATGGATGTGTGCTTGCTTGTGCCCAGTGCTCTATAGCAGTCACTGAAAATGCAAGCAAGGGAAATTTCCATTCTTCTAGGAGCCCTTAGTTAATCTAGCAGCTCTGGAACATTTTCAGTTGGGTTCTTGGAACCCTGAATCACATTGAAATCCACCATCATTACTCACCTCAGTCTCGAATAACAGGCAGATGGAAGAGGCCATAATTGTTTGCACACACACACACACACACACACACACACACACAGACACACACACACTTTTTTCCCCTCTCTCTGCAAGCCACTGTTTTGATGTATAATGATAGGAGAAGAAGCTGGCCTGAATCAATTCCGATTTCCCATAGTGTTTCTCTGCCCTCATGCCATCAGCATGGTAGTTATGAGATCACACCATGTCCTCATAGTGACTCGTTGAGGCCATTCTACCAATGCTATAATTTTAGCAAGGTACCATTAGAATTCTATAATAGGAAGATATTTACATTTGGCAAATAAATCCTGCTGATAAAAAGCCTTAAATTATAAGTTTTCTTCTTCAATGGGGACACTTCACATTCAAAATTACCTTTGGTTAGGGGTATTTTCCCAAGGTTTCTCTGTCATGCATGTGATATTTGGATTTTTTTTTTTTTTTTTTTGGCTGGGGAAGTGTTGGGTTCTAGGATTTTCCTCAGGATTTGAAGTCTGAACCAAAGGTATAGGGGTGGCGATGTAGAGGAAGGATGGATTGAGGAGATAATTGTTAGTAGGGCAAAAAGCAAACAGTATGAGAGTGGCATGAGGGACAGGTCAGGTTTTAAGTGAGATGCTCAGGTGTCTGGGTGAATTTTTCTCTCCCTCTATATGTAAGATAAGTACTAACAAAAGAGAAGTAGGCATAGAGATAGGGAGGAGTGTCAATTTTGGATATGCCCATGAAATATTAGGTAGAACATCTCATTAGGTAGTTGGAAATCGAGATCTGCTGTCCTGACATATACATGTGTGGGGCTTCGGTGTAAATGTGGTATTTGAAGCTAGGGAGTGGATGAGATATTACAGAGACTCTGTGTGAGAAGTGGATTTCATACAGAATCCAGAGGAACATTAACATTGAAGGGATGCCCGAACAAGCATGAACGATTCAGAAGGGCGGCTACAGAGGCAGCAAGATAATCAAGAGGGAGTCATGCTGCAAATGCCAGGAAGGAGGAAGGATTCAGAAGCGAGAGGTTAATGGTGACCATTGCAATTGTTTCCTAACTGGTCTCTTTGCCTCTAGTCCCTCCCCCCACGCTCCTAGCCGCATTCTGCTGTCTGAATGCTCTTTCCTAGTGCGCAAGTCTATTTGCTTTCTTCGACTTGTAGTTCTTAGATGTCTGTAGCATTCAGATTCTCAAGTATAAAAGAATTACCTAAGCCTAATTCAGCACCTAGGCCTGATTGACTTATTGAAAGTCCAGTCCTGGGCCTCATACCCCGAAATATTAATTAAGATATCTAGATCTGAGACTATGTCTTTTTAAAAAAGCCCCCAGATAGTTTGGTTGCAAATGGTCTATTGACAGTTTATGAAACAGTGGCCTAGGGGAAGAAGTTCAATTTCCCTAGTAAAAGACTCATGGCCTTTAGCCTCTGGCTTCCATCTCCAGTTCCCCCCTCACCTGACTTGCTTCCTCTTTCCACCAGCCCACCTCCAGTGGACTCTGTTTTCTAGGCTTGCCAGAATTACAAAGATAGATTGGGGCTGGTGGAGATAAGAAGTGCTTTCTGAAAAAGGGACCAGTGTAT
Organism: Ursus americanus; assembly: GCF_024610735.1. NCBI lineage: Eukaryota > Metazoa > Chordata > Mammalia > Carnivora > Ursidae > Ursus > Ursus americanus. Next base: position 14,705,984 of record NC_142130.1, on the reverse strand, counting down.
GCAGAGGGACCAAGGTGAGACAACATAATGGGAGAAAATAGGGACCAGTCTAGTTTGAATCGTTGTAGCAGACACATAGAAACAGGTCTGGAAAGATGATGAGCTGGGGCCAGACTGTGGAAAGCTCTGAATGTCCAATTGAGGAATTTATAATTGTTCTTCAGTAAACTGGCATGCTTGGCTCTTTCATGCTTTGTTTTGTTTGTTTATGTGTGTTCTTTTCCTACCCTGGAGGTAGGTATCAATACCTCCTTCTTATTATTGAGACTGTCTTTACTGTTGATTTTTTTTCTGAGTCTGGACTTCATGTGGAGGAATCTAAAAACGAAGACTTGAAGGAAGGAAGGGAATTTTAAATTTCTGGAAAGATTAAAGAATCTTGAATTATCCAGACTTAAATTTAACCACAGTCTCGAGGCAATTAATCAACTTTCAATTTTCCTAAGCCTGGTTAAGAAGCGGGTAAGCCACTGTGACTGTGCTCTTAACCTTTGTGAAAGACAAAAAGCAAGACATAGCTCAAGTGGCTGGAGTTCTGACCCCTCCCCATCAAACTGAACACCATGTATTTTTTTCTCCAAGGGAAGATTGCAGCCTAGCTGGGTCCAAGAGAACATACGAGCACCTTATGCTGAACACACACTTAGAGAACTGGATGGGTTTTGCCATCTGCTAAGCCTCACATAGCCTCCAGTTTGAAGTTGAAGCGATGTCAGAAGCTGATTTAAGCAGCTTACATATGTTGCACTGCAGGAAAAACATTGGACGTTGGGGACTCTGGAAAACAATGCGAGGCATTTGGGGTCCATAAACGCTTTGTGTTTGTGACAAAACATGCCCAGTAGCCATAGGGCAACACTTTTTCCCCCCTTAGATATAAGTGTAGGATTTTCTCCTTTGCTTCGTAAAAGTATTTTCACATTATCTTGTGTATTTGCTGGAACCATGATCATCAGTCATGCGGCAGGTAAGGTTATTTTAGTTAATCACAACTTTCTTTTGTTGCTTTAAGTCTGACAGAAAATGCCAGTCCTATGGTATACTTTGGAAAATTATTCTAGGGATTTGCCGTTATTGATAATGTTCTTGGAAAATCTAGATGCATAATAAATGAATAACTTTATAGGAACTAACCTTTAAAATTCTTCACGTGTTCCACATGCACACTGAACATGATGCAAATCACTCAGACTGTCCTCCAAGGCCTGTTGTGTGACTGTACTTACCTCTCTAGCCACATGTCCCCCTCTTTATTATACTTTCCTATCCAGTGAACCTGTATGACTGTCATTCTCTGAACACATTAGATTTTTAAAAATCTCTAACTGCATTTCTTTCTCCTTCTTTTCCTTTCCTTTCTTTTCTGCTTCTCCCCATCAGCTCTCCCTGTTGATAACTTAACTATTAATAAGAACCAGTTCAAGTTGCCTTTGTCCATGGAATCTTTTATAATAACCTGTTACAACATCCTTATAGTACTTACCATGGTCTGCCTTGCTTCATAGTTATAAATATATTCAAGCTCTGCTTTTCACGGGTCATCCTTATCTTTATCATACAATAACAATTCATGTTCTCTTCAGGTGTGTTGCAAATCCCCCTCCTGTGAGCCTTGGGAAATTATGAACATTTCTAAGTCATGAGTATTAGCAGTTGTAATAAGGGAGGATACTGTTTTTCCATTATTTGGCAGCTTTTAGGAAATGAGTGATTTCCTATTTAAGCTCAAATTTTGGAATTCCCCGAGCATAGTTGTAGATCTAGACACTTTTATACATAGGAAAACAACTGTCCAGTGGTGAGTATTGGCCAGATTTTTAGAGAGACATGAACTCTTCAAGGATCCACTCAACCCTTAATAGTTCATGTATTTTGCCAGAGTCCCTCTAGGCATATACTTGTGGTTCTCAGGCTAATACATTTCCCACATTTATTCTTTTTGTTCCTAGACACATTTCACTCCAGATTTCTCTGGATTTCTCTGCTGTTATCCTTTTATCATCTCATAATTGCTACCCCATGCTCCTGAAGATATTCATCTATCCCTCTCATCCTCTGAGTGGTCATGGATCTCTTCTGTAATTCCTCAAAGTGCCAATAACATTAGACTGTGGTGTTTTGATAAAATTTTCCTATAGAATGGAGGAGAAAGCTTTAAATACAGGTATCTGACACCACGGTTCTTGGAATCTGTTTTCTATGCCCCTTACCAGCAATTTACCTGGGCCTGCCAATAGCTTATCCATCCTGTACTGGAGAACCTTCTTTCTGTATTTTCTCCTTATAGCACATCCTAAATGGAGGAAGCAAAAAACAATTCACAGAATAATCTCTGTAGAATTATACACTTCTTCCAGTGAAGTTAGTTTTTACATTATGAAATGGAATGCATCAACATTTCTCCCTCAACTGAGGGATTGCCCCAGAACAGTGGGTCAATACTTGTGTTACTAATGAATGAAACTCTACATTAAAGTGGTAAACAAGGATCTAAGGCACAGCCCTGCAAAGTCAGATTTTAACTTCCACCTTTGAAATGTAGCAATTTCTTAGAACAAGTGACATAAAGGTAGGTTCACCCCAATGGGTGGAAACTGAATAATTTATCACTAGCATTATTTAGAATTGCCAGCACATGGTGATAATAAAAAGAGCCGGACTTTCTTTAAATTGATTTTATTACTGCTTTTAAATTCTCAACAAACAATACACACTCTTATTGTCTGCATAGGGAGAATAGTAGGTTGTTGAGGGGGGCCTTTTCCCCTGACCAGCCCCTCCCTGCCACTGCTTGGAATCTCCCCAAATGGCAACTCTCCCCTATTTAATAACTTTAAGAACCAGATTCCATCTGCAGAGACATCAGAGAAAGTGTTGGCAACATTTTGGGGGTGGAAGGAGAATATTTGTTTACATACTTCCCTGATTTCTAGGAAGGTAGGCTTCATTCCTTCAAGACAAAAACTCTTATTCAATTGAATTTCTGTGCAGTGTTCTATCTAGAAAGCATCTGGGCAAAATGGGGTGCTCACAGAATGTTTGTGTTCTTGAGTTAAATATATATCCTCTTTGTTTAAATTTTTTTTTGCCTTGCCAAGAATCATGGAGTTTTTTCTCAAACTTTCATGGGCAACTCCCTGCACATCGAGTGTACCAGTTTCTGTTAAGACAGTGTGGAGTAGGATTTGGAGTAGAGGTTGGGAATCAGAACACTGGTTCAGGCTACCTTTCTTGCACAGGGCCAAGGAAGGCAAAGGTTTCACGTCACATATAACAATGAAAAGAAATCTTGGAAACAGACCACCTGTCAGCTGTGAAATTGGACAGGTTATTTAGTTCTCTATGCCCTAATTTTCTCACTTGCAAGTTGGAGAGAAGAGTACTCTGTTTTTAATTAGAGTTGTCATGCAGATTAAATGAGGTAAGTTAAGTACAGCATTCAGCAGGATGTGGGGACTAGGGACGCTTGTGCACTTCTTTGGGTGTGGAGTCTGGCTCAAAGCAGCACAGAGTAAACTGGCAGAACTTAATCGGATTAAGCACTAAGGATGCACTTGTGCAGTGCTCGCTTTGGCAGCACATATTCCAAAACTGGAATGATGCAGAGAAGATTAGCGTGGCCCCTGCGCAAGGATGACATGCAAACACACACACACACACACACACACACACACACACACACACACGTTATAACTTCGTGGTTCCATTCCTAACAATAGAGCCGAGAGAAATTTTCACACAGCACCATAGGACAAGTTAAGTGTCTTTAATTAAGGAGGGATGGAAACTGACATTTATGAAATTTCTACCAGGTGCCAGACACTCTACAGCGGTTGCTTCATTTAATCCTCAAGGCATCCTTACAAGATTATTTTATCTGTTTAACAATTGGGAGAAATGATGCTCTGTGAGGTTCCATAACCTGACAAGGACACTGTGCTGATAACAGGCAAAGTTGGGGCTCAAACTCCGGTGTAAGTTTTACTCCATTCCAGTGTCTCATGCAGAGTCTGGAAAGGATAATTATCGCTCTTTTGTTTCCCTCATAGATTGTTGTGCGGATGAGTTCATATATCACATGACCTTCCAAATGTGTCTCCAGTCCTCTTCCCTTCTATTTTCACATATTATCCTTCTTTCATCCCATCATCCCTCCATTCTTTATAATCTATGCTTTTTTTCTCATTTCACTGAAGATGAAAGAGAAAGAAAACTTTCTCATAAAGTTTTATATATATATATGTTTATATATATATGTATATATATATATATACATATCAGATTAAAGGATAAGAAAAATTCAGTTATACCAACATTAATAGTTACAAATTAAAGAGATTGAAACATCAGCTACTATTTAAAACAGAACAGATCAACTGCCTTTTCAGAAGTCAACCAGGTCAGACGATTCATTTCCTTGTTTTTTAAAGTTGACTCAGCTGAATAAAGCATTCTGGTTTTTAATGAGAGGGTTTTAGGACAAGGTCCAAGTTCATTGATTCCTGTTCTATCCATAATTTTCTCACTTACTTTCATAAAGAATAAACTGTGTCTCTTTAACTTTGAAAATGGAATTTAAATTTTCACTGATTGAATAATTTCTACTCTCAGGTAAAGGACATTTGTCGTGTAGCCACATGGTTTACTAATGGACTGGTCAGTCGTATTGAGTTCCCAGGTGACATTAACTTTCCAAACATTAATTTATCATACATGATCTGATGATGATTTGTGTTGCAAGGGTCCTATGGGCTGCTTACAAACACAAACACACAAACACCCCGTCCTTGAGCATAGTTACATAAAGATGAATCAGACATTTCATAATTTGTAGGTTATGGTACAAGAGAGCACAGAAAGTGGTTCACAATGAGTTTCATTATGAAAGAATAATGCTGTGGCCAAAAAAACAAAAAAATAAAAGACGGATGGAATAATAACAAATGCTCTTCATTTGTATTTGGTGCTGGGCTCTGTGAATTATTTATGTTTCTGGGCAAGGCCCGGGAAGTATTTCAATGAAGCCTAATTTGTCAAGGTTACTTCTACTTTACCATATTTTTCCTAACTATATCTTTCTGGATAGTACCACGCATGAATATTTTCATTGTGTTGTGCATTTATTTGCAATATTGATGGCGCTGTAAAATGTGGGGTATTAGCACCTCTTTAACCAATGTCAGGCAAGAATTAAGATCGGAAACACCAGTGTCTTCCTTTTAGAAATATGGAGGTTAACTTTGATTATTATTCAGCTTTTGTGGCTGATGAGCCAGCTATAAGTCATACTGTGGAAAATTTATTGTCTAGAAATCATGCTACTGAATATTTTATCTTACTGGAAATGTGCTATAAAGGGGCTGCATCTTTAATCAAGTACATGGCGATGTTGCAATCTCTTGGTTGCACTGTCACATGAAGAAGTTGCGGTTAAGCAAGACTAAAGGCCTGGTTTCTGGGGAGAGCAGTGGTGTGGCTGTGTATGTAGACATGATTCCTCTAGGAAGTCGTTTTATTTTGCCTTTGACTTCAAATCTCTAAATATGTTCCAAAGGAAAACCTTGGCTCAGTGTAATGTCCGGGTCTCAGTAACGTCGGGTAGAGACGTATGAGTGACACGGCAGTCAGGGAGGAAGTAAAGAGGAGAATCAAATATTGTCTGCTCGAGTGTTTTCGGTTTCTATCTCTGATGTATGCTCAAAATCTCACAGAAAATCCAAGGAAATTTCCTGTTCACAGAGGAACGACTATTCTAAAGGCAGAGATGAAGTGCACAGTTTGTACATGGGGGCGCCTTAAATGTGCACTTGTTCTAAACTCCTGGTTGCAGGGGTGGGGGGTACCTCAACCCCTCCCCTCTGCCGCCACACCCAAGGATGCTTGAGGGCTTTTGTTATTGTGTTGGGTTTTGTTTTGTTTAGACATTGAAAAAAGGAAATGATTGTTGTTGGATCTGACTTTCCGTTCAAATCTTGTGATTATTGGACAACTCTATCCTGATGCTTTTATTCCTTTTCAGTGACTAAGAAACATAAGAAAGGGATTCTGAAGGAGGTTTCAAAAAAATAGCCGAATCTGAAAAGACTCTAGCTGGGAGAAGACCCATAGGGAGGTTAAAAATACCACTGAAATATTATCAAACCAGCATCAAGCTTGTCTTGACCTTGTTTAGTTACTTTTAGTGTCGATCTTACTGTTCTTTTATAATTTTTCCCGAAAGCCTAATTCTTACCCTTTAAAAATCTTTTTCCCTATACCCCTCATAACCTGGGAGAGCCTAACTGCTTGTTGCACAAGATTTAAATCCACTTTACTGAGCCTTACTGTTGCTAGATCATTCTAAATCATTGGTATGTAAACCAGTGCTGTTCAGTAGCACATTTTTGGTGATGGGAATATTCTGTACTGTGCTGTCCGATGCAGTAGCCACTAACCACATTTTGCAGTTGGGCACTTGAAATGTGGTCAGTATGTCTGTGAAATTAATTTTTTATTCAAATTTAAGGAGTCATATACAACTATTGGCTACCATGTTGAAATAGTATATATATATATATATATATATATATATTCAGTACATATAAACAAGTTGACACTTATTTCTTGAGCAAGTTCAATGATACTCATTTAAAAATATTTTTCTAGGTAAGATGCCATGTCTTATTGCATTAAAAGTAACCTGAATACACTCATTTTTGTATGTTTGTGTTTGTTGGTACTGGGAGAAGTGAGTAGTGCAAGGAGAGGTAAAGCTAATTATATTTTTATGTTTATATATATGATAGTTAAGAAAAATTCAAACTCTTTTGTAGGGAATATGCTTTACTGTTAAGAATTTGGGTCATCTTGCGAAGGAGGCCCAGTGGTATGCTACTGCAGAACGAACAGGAGTTACAGAGACACTACTTATCTGGCAGTCAGCATGTCGTTAACTTGGCTTATAAAAAGGGGAGCTAAGAAGCCAGAAATAATGAAAGAGGCTCCTGAGTGGCCTCTGGAAAGTACTATATGGCCCCAGATGTTGTGGACAGCTTTAATTTCCTATGCTCTTCTACACATGTGCCCCATGTTCTGTCTCACTAGACTATCACCTCTTCCTTATACAAAACGTGGAGTTTTCCATCCTGCCCTTTGACTCGATTGTCTTTCTCTTTGCTCCTTTCTCTGTCTGCGGAAATCCCATCCACCTTTAAAAGGCAAGCCCATGCTCTTTGTTTTTGGGTCCTTGGGCTTCTGCTGTTGCTTCTTTTTTTTTTTTTTTTTTTTAAGATTTTATTTATTTATTTATTTGACAGAGAGAGAGAGAGACAGCCAGCAAGAGAGGGAACACAGGTAGGGGGAGTGGAAGAGGAAGAAGCAGTCTCCCAGTATAGGAGCGTGATGTGGGGCTCAGTCCCAGGACTCTGGGATCACGTCCTGAGCCGAAGGCAGATGCTTAACGACTGAGCCACCCAGGCGCCCCTGGGCTTCTGCTTCTTAAACACTATGCCTGGGAGTTCTTTCTCTGCAGCTAACAACCTAATAAAACATGAAGGGGGGAGGCTGTACAGGTTTAAAGTGCACTAGAAAGTTTACTACTGCTCGAAAACTGCTTTCCAATTAGAAGCATCATTTTCTTTGATAAGTAGGAGTTAGAAAGTTTGATGTACCTGGAGACACAAGGAGGATCAGGCTTCATAGAGTCCCTGGAGCTTCTCATCTCTTTCCACTCCCATTTCCAGTATTTACAGTTTCCTAATTGGCTTCCACCTGTAGGATATGGTCATGTGTTTTATTCTCTTATTCGCAACAACATTTGATTATCTGATTTTCATTGATCTCAAATCACTAGATAGAAAGCATTTCCCATAACAAATTTGTATTCCTTCATTTGTTCTCTACTGCTTTTAAGCAAGTGGACCAGCTTGCAGCATTTTTTTTCTCCCCTTAATACCATACTTATGTTTCTAAGAGTTAACCAACAGTTTCAGTTTCCTTAAATTTTGATCTCTTGTCCTCAATTGCTCTAGATTTTGTGAGTGTGTTGTCTGCACTCAAAAGACAATCAGTGATAGTTTAACCAACTGCTTCACTGTTACAGAGCAAGGACTGCCATCTGCTCAGCTCAGGATCTTGGAATCCTCACTCTTCTCCCCAGACTCAGTCAGGTCTGTCACTTGCAACATCTCATCCCCGAGAGTGTATGCATGAGTTAGGATTATTTGGATTTCAAGTGGCAAGATCTCAAATGGACTCAGCTTCAGCAAAAGATGAGATTTATTCAAAATATACTGGACTATTTTATAGAACAATGATGTTGTGGGAAGAAGCATCACAAAGCAGGTAGGCCACATTAACAAATGAGTCCCTGGACTTAACTATCTTTAGAAATCTCTCTGCCTCTCATCTTTGCTTTTCTTTATTGATGTCATTCTTAATTACTACCTAGATGTATTTTCCATTGTGGGAAATATGGCCAACAACCACCCAACTTGGCTCTCTAGGTCACAAATCCAAATATCATGGGAAAAGTTCTGGTTTGTCCAACTTGGGTCATTCTATCCCTAGATCATTCAGGTATAGCCAAGAAGGCAGGGTCATGTCTGATAATATGCTGTCTTCACACTAAGGCGCAGAGACACACTTTCCAGAATACCATGCTAGGTAGACAAAAAAAAAAAAAAAAAAAAGCCCTTCTTAGCTCATAGCTCATTTTTTTTCTCTCCCTTCTTCCCAACCCTACTGACTTCCAAGTACAGCTCAAATGCCACCATTACCACAAGACTGACCCTTTAAAAATGCTCTCTAGAAGTGTGAGAGGGACACAGTTTAAGTTAAAATCCTGGACAAAGCATTTACTTACTGCTACTTACTACTCTGTGACCCTGGCCTCATTTTCCTCACCAGTGAAAATGAAGGGATGGAAAGTAAATTGGGACTAGATTGTAGAACTTTAAACCTCATCTAGCTACAGAAGGTTGGTATAATTTTTTGAACAAGAAGTACCAAACAGTATATTAGAAATTGTAATCTGGCAGCTGGTGTAGATCAGGAAATTTATAGCCATATTCAGTGGTCATGAAGATGACCTGGGCACTATTTAGCACTGGAATATCTAATCAGATAAGAGTGAAGCCTCAAAGGATACAGGAAGTCATTCAATCTTGGCAATAGGCTGATGGCTAGATGGTTGCCTTTTTGCCTCATTTCTTAGCACTCACATACTCTTTCTCTCTTCATGTTCTATACTGAATTTCTGCTTTTTGTTCACCAAAAAGCTATTTTTCACTCTTAACTCCAGAAATTTTGCATGCTTTTCTTTTTATCTAGTGACTCAAACTGATTTTTTGAATCTTAAACTAGAATTTTTAGTGAGTGAGGGAAAGCTGAGAAAATTATGAATAGAAAAAAAAAATACCTTCACAACAGATTACTGGAAAACTCTAAAAGAAGAATAAATTCAATCCAATAAATATTTATTTTCTTATTTACTCTTTTCAAGATTGTTTTAGTCAAAAGGAGTACAAAATTTCTGGATTTGGAAACTGAAGTCAAGTAGGAGTACAGAATAAGAAATTAGGGTAGTTGCTCTCATTTTGTGTAGATGGCAATACATCTGATATTCATGATGCTTATTGGACAATAGACAAAATAATAAATATTTGCCATCCTAAATTTAAGGGAAATAAATATGAAAATTTGTGCTTAATCAGATACCATCTTGTGCTAGATTTTAGCATAGATAATCTCTAACATCTGTCAAAGATTTAGAAATAATTATTGGGGAAAATGTTTAAACTGAGGACATGCTATTTCATTAGCTTAATATTGTTCTCTGAATTAAGAGAAGAAATTGAGTATTTGATTTTAGTGATCGTGCATTTTTTAAAAATTTTAATTTCAATATAGTTAACATACAGTGTTACGTTAGTTTCAAGATTGCACATTTTGATGGAGCTCAGTAAAAGCATGCTCTAAGAACTAATGAATTAGGGGTCAGACTCTGAGTATGCTCTCCAGGGGGCAGTGATGCAAACTCATCACGATGTATATTCCTTGCTCCCTGCCTCCTGCCTCCTGCCTCCAGTTATACTGAGTTAAGGGTAAATAGCTCAGCATTACACAGCAAAAGAGACAATGGGTTCTCCATTCTGGCTGTATATTAGAATCACTTGGGAGTTTTAAAACAAATGTAGATGATAGAGCCCACCCTAAACCAATTCAATTAGAATCTCTAGGGTGACACATGGACATGGCTGTTTTTCAAATGCTCCCTGGTTGATCCTAATGTACAGCTAGTGTTGAGAATCACTGATGGAAGAGTTGAAAAAGCATCACGAATCTTCTAGTCCAGCAGTCAAGGGTTATTATTCACACTTAGGGCAGTGCAATACAACTATTTCATATCACAATTTTCTTAGCTGGAAATGAAGGAATGAGACTAGAAGACCTTAGTATTTTTTTAGCTCTATGAGTCTTCAGATGTACTCCTGGAAATTTGTATATTAATAAGATGTTATGTAAATAGACTTATTATAGTTAAACAAATTCTACAATGAATTCTTCAATAATGCAAATAATATATACAGTGCATATAATAATGTAATATAATTTGCATATAATTCAATAGAGATTGCATTCATTGCTCAAATCATTCAATGTTTCTATGCTAGGGATACTTCAACAAATGAAAAAGAAAGATTTGATCAGGCAGACTAGACTCTCCCTGGTTGTCATCATTATCTAGAGAAGATTGTTATCAATTCTTACAACTTTCCTTCAGTCAGTGTTTCTCAGTGACTATTAATTCCTCATTGTTTTTCTTGGAATGTTTAAGACATCATTGCATGAGCTTGCTGGGCCACCTGAACAATGTTGCACTTGTCAAAGGCCAGGAGACCTTTAAAAAAAATTTACTGATTCTTTTCATAAGTTTAACCAACATGCATCAATGGGTTTAGCATAGGTGTACCATAGCCTGTGGACATAACTTCAAAGAGTGAAATAGTGGGTAGAATTACTGCTTTCCATGAACTGTTATTTCTCTTTCATACTCTCAGTTTCTCATAACTGATTTCTGATTTCATGCAACTACATTGTATTGTTCACATTTTCTAGAAGAAGAAAATAAGAGTGTGAGAGCTTTGTTATTTTCTTACCTTTCACACCAAGTGTAACAGGAAATTGATATCAGGACTCTTCCACTCCAACCTCATTAGTTTTGTGTGAGACCCCTAAGTGTTAAATGAAGTGTGTGTTCAATAAATATGGAAGAAAAATAATTTGTGTGTCTGGAGACATGGGTGATAGAAAGGTAATGAGATTAAGACTCACCAGAATTTCTCTTAAGAGGGGAGAACATAAGAGTTTTTGGTAACATGATTTGATTATTGCTCAGAATAGAAGCTAAGACCTGAGAATGAAGGGGATGAGATTTGGATGGAGCTACACTGCTGGGTAAGATGGAACTTTCTGCTTATTGCTCCTGAGGGAGAGAGAAAGATCAGAGATGATGAGAAACAGACTGGGTACAACCTGGAGATAGCAAAGACCATGACCTTCCTCAACCCTAGTCAAGCTAACAAGTCCAGAAAACATAAGGAGAGTGAATTTCATGTGGAAACTAGTAAAGAATCTTGGTTCTTTATCTAGAACATCCCAGGACAACTGGAGATGTGTGAAAGAGGCAGTGTTGCCTAGAGATGCATAAGGAAGGAAGCAGCCAAATGCCCATAGCTCAAACCATTGAACTGGGTTTAAGACAAGTTTAAGAGATGTATGGAGTGAGGGTGGGGTGGGGAGAGGAACAGTCAGTAGCTAACATGTGTTACCTGAAAATGAATGGGGTATGCCCCACTATCCTCAGTGAAAAATATGAGACTGAATAATTTTAAAGACAAGAGCATCATGAAAATGATTTACTTAATACTCTATTCAAAAATCATTGCAGAATAGCCCTGAATGTTTCAAGATATGTAAAGGATTATCAAAATAGAAAAGTTTGGAAGTATAGTAAGTACTAGTGGCATCCTACATTATTTCCTTGATGAGTAACACAGATATGCAGAGGTAAGAATGATGGAGAAGGTCAATATTTGTATGATTATAAAAGATTTAAAATTCAAGGATTTAATTTGATCATTGTTTTCCTCTTAGACACATAGTATTTCATCATGGTAGGCTTATGAGATTTTGTGTGTGTGTGTGTTTTCAATTGAATCCACCTAATTTTCTAACTTGAAATTAATTTTTCTTAGTGTAGAATTGATGAAATGAGCTTTATTACATTCGCTGTATTTGAAATAATTACTGTGGCCTGCTTTATTATTTTTGGTGGTGAAATATTGCTAAAATTCTCATAATGCACTAAGACAATGATTTGGACAAGTGCATCACATATTTACAACATGCTGTTCTTTTGTTTTAATGTGAAAGGTAATCTTAAATTATTTTAACAGAGCATATACCTCTATAATAAGTCAGTCTCCAAAATTTAATTGTTTACAAAGAATATGACAGTTTCTTTAGAAGATATATTGTTCTACTGGTTAAAAATATTAAGCAATTCCCAAAGCACTTGAATTCAATTTGGTTTGACTAGTTCATTACAGTTTTTCATTTAAGCACAGACAAGAGCCTTCAGAATAATGATTCCAGCCCCCAAACTTTCATTCTAAATTTAGGTCAGGTAATTAGTGTGTGTTTCCCACAAGAAATAGGTAATTACGATGGTAAATGCCCATTGGTTAAATCTACTTGGAAGAGTAGATGTCGTATTTGTGTGTTTTAACGACATTAGAATAACTCTTAAAACCAAGATTGACCTGCAACTTGTAATACTTTCAAGTCTTGTGTTTCCTGCTTGTATAAATTTGTCATACCTGTTTCATACCTTCCTACAGAAATGGCAGTTGAGCTAAATGCTACTTGCATTCACCTTGGAAGAAAATCACATGGGTATATAATCTGGCATGAAAGTACAATACCATACTAAATCATCTTTTCTGACTAAGGAGGACCAGCAAAGATAGTTTAGGCGTCAGTGAGAACCCTGCTTTGAGGAGCTTGTTGTGTTCTGCTGTGTGTGCAGTTGAATAATCACTGGGGATTTGATTAGCTCCACGTATGTCTTTTCTCATTTGTCATCTAACTTAGATCCACAGCCAAATGAGAGTTAATGGAGGCAAGAGGTGGAAGTTGTCATATTTCCTTAGAGTTGTTACCTCCCCTATGCAGAAATGTAGTGATAATTTTATCTTTGTTTTCGTTTTTGTTTAATAACAAGAACATTTTTCCATGTTGTTTTCTGGGTACATGCAAAAAAAAATAATCTTTTATGGGTCACTGAAAATGAATTGGTTCATTAAAGTGGTCATTTTAAGCAAAAGGAACCAAAACAACCCTGGTCTTCTGGTTTGACACATCTCAGAGAATTTTCTTGTATAGTGAGCATGCATAAGTTTTTGAATTTACAGCTCTGTGGGCCATTCCCTGGATTTTGGTAAATTCCCAGAGTAAATGCTTCCCACGATCTAATTTTTTTGAAGATAACTATTTGGCCCAGGCTAATGCCCTCTCTCTTCTTCATCACACTTCATTGCACCTTTTTCTTTTATTATTTTTTTTTATTTTTAAAGATTTTATGTATTTATTTGAGAGAGAGAGAGAGCGAGAGAGAGAGACAGCGTGCACAAGCAGGGGGAACGGCAGAGGGAGAGGGAGAAGCAAGCTCCCTGCTGAGCAGGGAGCCCGTTGCAGGACTTGATCCCAGGACCCTGGGATCCTGACCTAAGCCCAAGGCAGACGCTTAACCGACTGAGCCACCCAGGTGCCCACAACATTTTCCTTTTAAAAATCTCTACATCATTTATTCCAGCCTACCTTGGTCAGGGTTATTTACATAGGAACAAATATGAGTTATATTCATCTATTGTCATCCATCCTCAGCATCGTTTCCCTCTTGCACAGAGTAACTACGTTGCATTTTCATATTTGGCTAATTTGTTTTGGTTAAGTGATTTGCAGTATTTCTATTATTATAAGAATGTTCTATATTGATTACTATATACATCCAAAGTGGAAAGCAAATATACCTTAAGGTATCAACTATTTTATTGTTTGAGATGTTTCTATCCCTTTTTTTTATCCTAAAATATAATCTGCAAATGAAATTTCTGCTGCCAAATCCAGTGGTAGGAAGTTCTCAAAAAAGGGATAAAACAGGATGGAGTTTGTTTAAGAGGAATGCTGTAAAGTCCAGGTTATTGATTTAGTTAGGGATTGCCTCCAAAGATCATGTACAAAATGACCCATGTTTCTTTCCTTCACATCTAAACTATTTTCAGAAGATGTTTTTTCCTGGGTTCTACTCATGATAGATCTTTGATGAGGCACATAAAGAACTGATGTAGGTAGACTGATAAGACAGATGCCATCAATAAATGCCTTCACAAAAATACTAGCCTGTCACAAGTTAATTTGATGCAGTATTTTCTGTCATGAAGTTGGATTAATTTTGTCCATTTTCTCCTCTTGTCGTAATTCTTGTCATGTGAATAAGAATGTATTATAAAGAAGAACATACTAGACATTATAATTCTGTGATAACTCATTTTTGTGACAAAGAATATAATGAGACCAGACAATAGTGCAAATTCATCATATTCTTACAGTGAACTTAATATTGACTTCTTGGCTTCTCTTCATGATTTTGAGGGCATGTCACTTATGGTTTTATACCAACCAAATGATTAAAGAAACCACCATTGAAAGACTTGTACTGATTACAAAAAGCCTTTTCAACAGGGAAATAATAGAACCATTTCGATTTTCTTTCCTTTCCAGCTTAAACACATACTTAATGTATATCTGTGATTTCATTTTGATGAAAAAAGACTCATTGATTTGATAAAGTTACTCAGAAGGTGTTATAAACTTGAAGATTGGACTGTATTTATCAATGAGGAAAGAGTGAATTTTCTCAGTAAATCACTATTATAAGTCATAAAAGAAAAACAAAGTTTTATAATAAAGAACCTTTCCAAAATACTCCTTGTATTTTGTCCCAGTAACTCAAGCAAAGCAGTCATTTTTAACATGGTCTGTCACTACCGCTACAAAGATCTGGTTTAGGAAAAAGCTCCCTAGTGACAGACTGGTTGTTTTTAATTGCCCTGAATTTCTATCGCTCCAACCCTAACTCTATGGATTCTCCCTTTTTTTTTTCTCTTCATGATAGAAGGAGAGAAGCTATTATCCACAAGCAACTATTCTTTTTGTACAACTTCAGAAAAACATTTAAACAGAAACAGAGGAGATAGAATCTGTAGGGAATATAGGATCTGAAAGAAAAATCCTACAATAGGAATATCATTTAAATAAAACATTTGCTACCATCCTTATACTCATTATGGTCAGTGAAAGTTATACATATTCACTCTTTTATTCTGAGTTCCTTAGAATAGCCCCTTAGAATCTTTCTCAACAGAGCACTAGAAATGAGCTGCTTATCATAGGTTTTATTTCAAGAATTGAAGCCTATTTATGATTCCTCCCATAAGATTCACTATCTATATGCCTGGCATATGGTAGTGTTAAATGAGCGTTCATTGAATGGATGATTACATGTTCCAAAGTTACAAAAAGAAAAAAAAATTCTACATTTACATAGTTGGAGTCTCATTTCTCCTGTGACATAAAGTAAGAGTGAATCCATCAGCAAAGTCCTTTGCTGTTGGACCCCCCTAAATACAGAAGGTGAAGATCACACATAAAAATGCATATGAAGAACTACTTAGAGATCTGTGTTTATGCACATGAAATATATACATATTACGAATATATATATATAAATATAAATTCACTCAGAGTATATGTGGTGGAAAGATTGCTGGGCTTTATATAACCCCTTTATATAACCTTGGGTCTCCGTTTCTCCAGCTCTAAGGTTTAAACACTGGGTCTTTTTTCTTTTAATTCTAGGCATCTCTATTTCTACACACATGTGCAAAATCGATTATAAAATAAGCCAGCAAATTTCACTTGACCTGATTTCTTGGATTTATTTTTATCTAATGAAAAAATTAGACATTTTACTTGAATTTTTTTTGCCAAGGGCCTTTGATGAAGTTGTCAAAATCCAATGTTTGATTTTTCTTTTACTAATTACAATTACCTGTAGGAAAAATGTGTGAAAGTATTCTTTTCTTGTTAGAACCTGGGGATTCTATTCTGGTGTTGAAATTGGAATATCTCCAGCCTCTTGTGAAGTAAAGTACAAAGAATATCTTCTCTGGCTGAGGCAGAATGTATCCAGATAGAGACCCGCTCT
Source organism: Ursus americanus (assembly GCF_024610735.1). Classification (NCBI taxonomy): domain Eukaryota; kingdom Metazoa; phylum Chordata; class Mammalia; order Carnivora; family Ursidae; genus Ursus; species Ursus americanus. The sequence continues at coordinate 14,689,675 of NC_142130.1, read as the reverse complement.
TGAGTCTTCTGGAAAATCTGCCTTCTGAGAACAAAGGGCCCAATCTGATGTGGATTCTTGCAAATGATGCTCACACAGGAAGCCTGAGTCACCCAATGGGAAGCAGCTAATTGGCCAGACAGTCTTGGAATGAATTTAGCTGCTGGTTGGCAGGTGGGGTACATTGTAAAGCACCACATCCAGGCTACACAGTAATTTGTTTTTAATTACCGTGTTTGCTTGGGAAAGGCTGTAAGGTCTACTCATTGCTCATATTGGTATGCTAATTGACTGTTTGGAGACTTACAAACTGGGTTTTACACTGTGTCCTTTTCCATTGCCTGTGGTGATCTGAATAGCATGTTATTCAGTTAGTTCTGCTAAAACTTTGTCTTAATACCTCAGATAAAGATAAAAGAACAAACCTAACTCTTATGAAATCTCTAAACTTCAGGTAATAAAGATTGTAAGAAGGTATTACCCCGTAAACATGTCTTTGATTTCATTTTGTTTCCTGGCTTAGAAAATGGAATGTTTTTGTGTGAAATGTTCTTGGATGTCAACAAGTAAATAGTGACTGATTTATGTGCTTGCTCTTACAGCCCAGGGAGGTGGGAAAGGGAGGTGAAGTGGGTATGAGGAGAACAGCCAGGCTGCAAGAGAAGCCAAGCAAATGGTGAGCCAGGTGCCTGCCCAGCAGGAAGCGTGCCCAGGAGCAGAGCCTGGGAACCCACAGTGGGTCAGATGAGGTTCACAGGAGCACAGGTGCTGGGCGAGTCCATGCCCACAACCTGGGAGCAGTCATAGATCAAGCTGGGCTGGATGAGAATAGGAACAGAGATGACCTACAAGAATTAGGAAGGGGCAGTCAAAACTGGGTCAGTCAGAGGACGCGTGGAAGGCAGTTGAGTAAGGAGGTGTGCATCAACATAGAGAGGTCACATGGAGTTTCTGCCAGCCTGGGAGCTAGTCCCCTCCAGATGCTGAACTTGACAGCAGACATTGTGTTGTTGGTAATTATGTGTCCATGGTCTCAAAGCTCTTGGGGTGGGCATGAGGGACTAATACAAATTATCTGTGATCTAAGAAGGGGCCCTATTGTCACTGTTTGTTGCATATGTATTAATACAAAATTCCTGATACAAATTTAAATTATAAAAATATCATGTTAAGGATTTGGTCTGTTGGTACTTCCTGGGGTTGGGACTACAACTTTTGTTTTTTAACCAGGTATATTCTAGTTCAGTCCTTCAGGATCTGTAATAGTTTCTAACATACCCTAGTGAGTTTCATCTAATATTTGTTGGACAAAAGAATGATTTTTCTTTCTGCAGTGTTTTGGCTCCAGATCTTAAAGATATCAATTGTGGCTCTGTGTCCACAGAGCTCAATATAAGTATAATGAAGTTGAGAACTTTTTGTGGAATTTAGGTACCAATTCATTTTGACTTGGTAATTTGAATAGTTTTACTTTGCCCTTTTTGGGAGATGGGTATAGGCTATGCTTTCTACATAACTGCCTTAATTTTCACGTTTATTTTGTCATTGCTAGTACTGTTAGTGTCATTGTTGTATTGGGATGCTGTTAGTACCATGGTATATGGGTGCAGGAATTCTGACCTGGACCAAAAATACCCACTCTGAATAGAAAGATGTGTGCACACCCATGTGCTTGATAATATTTATCTTTTCCCAAAATTGCACTCTAAAAACATAGCTAAATCACTGCTTCTCAAAAGGGAGCCATACCTTCTTTCTTGGCATCGATGGGATGGTGGGTTGGTACTAATGTCACATAGGGTTCAAAGCAGCAAGTCAGATTTTTCTGGGTTCAGTTTACAACTCTGATACTTATTAGTGTTGTGCCATGGGTCAAGTGATCTCATCTATAAAATGGGAGTGATAACACTACTTACTTCCTAGTAACTATGTCTCTAGGGTAATAATTATTATAAATTGTGATTTATATTTGAGAGGAGCAGATGAATGGAAGATAGAGAGAGGAACTTTGACCTCTTCTAAAGGTCACCAAATATGATGGTAGATAGGATGGAAGTAGAAACATACTTTGGAAAATCTGAGCAAATTTTTTCCACCTAGACATTTAATAGAAATTTTATTTTCTGTCCAGGTGTTTGAAAACATGATAGGTATAATCTATACATTTTTATGAATGAAGATGATGCAGTCATAGACCACACTAGAGAAGAGTTACTTACATACAGATTGATTAATTCTCTGTGCTTTTTAAAAATCTGTGAGGATAGTAATTAGGCTGTGCTTTTATGACAAGTGTAATTATGAAACAACACTGACTGAATTCAACACTTGTACGATTAATGCAAAATGGTAATAACCAAGCATACTATAATCTACTGATAATCATCAAAGCAGATTTATTCCACTAAAACAAGAAAAGAGATCTGACATGAAAATATACGTGGAGGAGTCTCAACGGTAAAGCAGAATCGGGAGAGCCAAGTGATGGCAGTTGACCATCCTAGAATAATCATGACTCTAATAAAACTCGTATCGGAAGATCTTTGCTGGAGGATATTAACCCAAAGCCCACTTGTGACATCAGAATCAACACAGTCACCTGTATAATTTTTTCCTAGGATTGCCTTCTATTGTTTGAAATCGCATTTAATCCTTCCACAATAGGAGGCTGATATGCAATTGTGAATGCCTGAATCACACTGCTTTACTCCCTAATTTCATTTGAGAAAATCATTTTATAAACTAATATCCTGATTCCTAGCAGAAAAGAGATGGAATACACAATAAAGTGTCCACAGGGGGTTTCAGTACTTCATTTGGGGTGTCATATTGAACATTAAAATGCAATGTAATAAAAAGATGTGTAGAAGAGATGAAATGGTGGTGTCCTGCTGGATAACTTAAAGAAAAAAAAAAACACTGCTTCAGCTTCCAGTGCTACATTTTATTTATAGCTTCAACTGATATCTTGACTTCAATCACGGAACCTCTAGTTAGTTTGCAGAGATGGTTTTATAAGCCTCCTGGGTGAAGGGAAATAGTCCTCCCTGATTGGTCCACCAATAGGAGGCGAGCTCAAGGAAACAAAGAGAGAAGATGAAGAAAACTAGTCAGCAATGTGAAAGGTGGAACAGAAGTTTCCCGGGGGAAATGTGTGTGAGTGGAAGATCAGTTTCAAAAACTAAGAACTTAGAGGACAATGGAAGGGCAAGATAATAAGCTGAGCCTACAGAAGAAAAATAGAAAGGGAGGAAACTCTGCTATACTGTGAGCAAACAGCTGGATTAAGGGAGAAAAATTCAAACTGTATATTAAAAGAACATTCATTGATGAAAAAAGGGAATGTGGCAACAACAGTATAGCTATTGTTAACAGCTATATTGTGGAGCTTTTCAGAATACCGTGTTTTCAACAAAACAAAACAAAACAAAACAAAACAAAACAAAACAAAACCGAATTTAGTTAAGTAAATTTGAGAGTATACCTACCTAGCTTACAAAACGCTTGCACTAAGAACATATGTAGGCTATATATTTTGTTGCATTATGTGAACACATTTATTTTTTGTATTTATATATGTGGTTTTATTATGTTATGTTGTATATGACATATATATTATACTATGTTAGTATGATAAGTATAATAAAATAAATAAATATTTTGTTCGTTTTGTTCTAGTGCCCATTTTTCTTTAAGGCTAAGATTATTTCCTTGAAAAATAAGTCATTAGAAAGTGTTTTGTAGAGCAGAGTCATTTTCATATGGACAGTGCTTGGTTAAATGGACTTTGAAGGTTCAATCTTGTCAGCTCCACCTTTCAAACACACCCAGAGGCTGACGGCCTCTCATCTCCTCCCCTGCTGCTACCCACCATCTTTCGCTAGATCATGGCAATAGCTTTCTAACTGGCCTCGCTGTTTCTACCTCAGTCCCAGCATCATAGCCAGGAATTCCATGAAAATGGAGCCACGTCATCCTATTCCACTGCTCACACTCGAAGGGCTCTCCAGCTCACTCACAGTCCAAATCCAGGCACACTCAGTACCTGCAGGAAGACCACGCTGCAGAAAGACCTGGAAACTGCAGAGCACAGCCCACGTGATGCAGCCTTTGTATCCATATTGTAGTCAAAGCACTTCTTTTCACTGGTGATTCACTTAAGAGAGGCTGGAAGTCAACCGTTTTGCTCTCCAAGTTCCACAAAACTGGACCTCATTTCTGGCACAGTGTCCTCTATACCCCAATTGTATTAGAATATAGCCGTTTGGCAGTTTCATAGTTTGTCATAATTGGGTTTCACCTGTTAAACTTATTATAGGTCACACTATGGTTTAATGATTTTTATCCAGGCCTTCACCGCCCAAGGGTTGAGAGTTTCAAACTGACCTTTAAGAAAGATAGAATAAATATTAGAATTAATCATTTTGAAAGTGGAAAATTGGAGATGGAGACGTTCAGCTATCAGACTTTGAAGCTGTTTTTTAAACTGTGAAGAGATGTTCTTTTAACTGAGGGTGACCCAAGTAGTTTCAAATATGGTAAAATGTAAATATTTTGACTGAACTGATTCTTTTAAGATGCTTTCAAGTAAAGGCGGGGGTGGGGGTCACATCTATAATTGATGAGAATGGAGCATTGTATACATATTAAAAAAATGTGGACCAGATAGAGTGGCTCCCAAACTTTGTCTTCATTGCTAAAATACAAATTCAAGGATTTGCTTATAGATATTCTGATTCACAGCTAGAGTGGGACTCAAAAATATGTGTTTATTTAAAAACAGTCCCTGAATCTCACTTTGAGAAACTCTAGAAGAAGCTGGAAAACAAGAAGAAGGGGTCTAGTCTTGACAGGGCACTAAAGAGCTTTGTGGCCTGGGACACATAATGTTCTTTTTCAGTTTCTATGGTATGAGCAATTCACATATACATATATATTTTATAGAATATAAATATCGTTCCCATGAATTATTTAACTTAATCTTCATAGAATTTTGCAAGGTAGTTTTTATTGTCCCTATTTTATAGGAAAAAAAAAATCCAGGGTTTAGAAGGGTTTATCACGGATCAGTGACAGATGGCATATCTGACAGATGGCAGATCGGTGACAAAACCAAGATGATAAACCATGCTACTTTTAACCCTATACTATGCCTGTCACTGTACTTCAGATGCAAAAGAGAGGATTCAGGCTATATTGTTTCCTTCTAGTTTAATTCCATGATTTAGACAGCCCACTTAGATAGACACAGTTATTTCTAGCCCACATTTCCACCAGAGCAGCGTTCAATTCCAAGAAGTTAATATTCTAGTTAAACTGATGGCAGAAACACATTAAATATGAAGCTAATCTTTTTTTGGTCTAGACTGTTCTGTTTTATTAATCAATGGGTCATACAGATGGCTCACTTGATAATCGATTCCATGGATTCATAAGCACAAGGCATCGAGGAAAAAGAGGTTCTGGAAGGCGAAGGAAACAACAGAAATGATTTGACTCTCACACTAAGAAATAGCAGAGGAAGTTATAGCAGATTTCCCCCTAGCCCATACAGTCATGTAATTTTATGATGGGGGAGAAATAGCAATAATGTCCTCCTCCCATCTGCATTCTGAACAAAACTTGAAGTAAGGCAAAAGAATAGGGATGATGCGAGATCACAAAGGACTCTCATTGATTGCACATCTACTCGTGGGGAAGGTGGCATCTAACTGCCCACATGCTGAAGCACAGTGTGGGACAGCCTTCCCTCGGAGCAGGGGCCTTTCAACAGAAGCAGACGTCCTTCCTCTGCAGGAAGACTGTTCCCCAGAGGACAGGAGGTACGAGAAGCTGAGTTAGGCATGCAAAGTTCCTCTCTCAGCTTCACAAACGGATCACTTGCTCTTCCTGCCTTTGAGTAAAATGCAGAGCAAGAGGCATGGAGCTTTCAACATCACTCATCTCAGGGAAATACAAATCAAAACCACCATGAGATACCACCTCGCACCTGTCCGAATGGCTAAAATTAAGAACATAAGAAACAACAGGTGTTGGCAAGAATGCGGACAAAGGGAAAACCTCTTGCACTGTTGTTGGGAATGCAAACTGGTGCAGCCACTCTGGAAAACAGTATGGAGTTCCCGCAAAAACTTAAAAATAGAGCTACCCTATGACCCAGCAATTGCACTACTAAATATTTACCCAAAGGATACAAAAATAGAGATTTGAAGGGTACATGCACCCTGCTCATTATAGCAGCATTATCAACAATAGCCAAATTATGGAAAGAGCCTAAAGTCCATCAACTGATGAATGGCTGAAGAGGTGGTATATATACCCGATGGAGTATTACTCAGCCATCAAAAAGAATGAAATTTTGCCATTTACAATGACATGGATAGAGCTAGAGTGTATTATACTAAGTGAAATAAGTCAGAGAAAGACAAATACCATATGATTTCACTCATGTGGAATTTAAGAAACAGAACAGATGAACACATGGTAGAGGTGGGGAGAAAGAGAAACAAACCATAAGAGACTCTTAGCAATAAAGAACAAACCGAGGGGTGATGGAGGGAGGTGGGGGCTGGGCTAGAATGGGGATGGGTATTAAGGAGGGTGCTTGTTGTGATGAGCACTGGGTGTTATATCTAAGTGGTGAATCACTGAATTCTACTCCAGAAACCAGTATTGCACTGTATGTTAACTAGAATTTAAATAAAAATTTGAAAAAGAAAAAAGAGAGGCCTGGAGATTTGAGGGAAGCAAAACCAGAGGAATGGGGAATAAATGTGGCCTCCTCATGATTGCATTTCATTTAATAAGACCCATGTGGAACTTGCAATAGACACGGGAATCTTGAGAAGAATTTGGAGGGTATTCCTTGTGGTGGAAGAAAGAGTGAGAGAGGAGTGAACCTTCTTCTGTGTCCTCACTGTTGTTCTCCCATACAAACGTCAGTGTCTGCTTTCTTTGACCTGCTCTGAGACGAAAGATTCTGCTTTCTTCACACACTGTATTTCTCTCTTTTTAGAGGCTCCCCTGAGGAAACCTGCCTCCATTCCGGCTTAAGATTCCAACCCTTTACATCCAGCACATTTCTCCCTGCCTCTTTACACACATTGCTCCATAATAAGAAAAAAATCTTCATGTCCTCAGCACACAGAAATAGAAGGGCAATATTTTTAAGAGGTTACTAAGTTGAATACTTGTCTAGTTGCTTTGTTGATATTTTATTTTCAGGAATAGTAGAACATCTAATTTGAAGGGATAGGGAGTAAATAGCATTGCACAAAACTGGCATCATATTAAACCTGCACAGTCAAAACTCCCTGAGTGACATTGGCTAGACAGAGCATGATGGTAACCTAGGAAATAAGAATTTAGAGTGTCAGGCAACAGAGAAAATCAAATTATTGTCAACTTACTCTAGGAGTTCTGTTCAAGCAAATATGTCATGCAGTCAGTGGCAGACATTTAAAAAGGCCTGCCTCTAAGCCAATATATTGCTTGGTTACTCTCTTAAAGCATTTTCATTTTCAATCTCAACTCTAAGATCTCCTTATTTGCTTTTGCTCTCTCCTCCCACAAAGCTTGCTTCTACTATCACCAGAACAGATTCCATGTTTGAGAATCGTAGTGTAGTAGAGCTGAAAGCAACCTGAACACTGCCATTCCAATAGCCTCATTTTACACAGAGAAACTGAGTCTCGGTAAAATGAAGTGATGTTCCCTAGGTGCCCCCCCCACCCCCAACATGACACAGCAGTGCAGCCAGCGGTGGAGCTCAGCTCCCCTACGCAGCACCCACAGTAAAAGGTCACACAATTAACTTACAGTAGCTGTTTCCTATTTGTTTCCTTCTTTCACTTAAACATTTGAAAAGCCATCTAATTTCAAAGTAATGCATAACCCTTTATAGCAGCTTCTAAGGTTGATGTTTCTGGAGGTTCTTGGAGCTGTCCTCATAAGAACTACTTGTTATAATAGTACTGTTGTTGGTGGTGCTGTCAATCACTCTGTGCTTGACACTATGCTAAGCACTTCTTAGATCTAATCTCAGTTAACCTTCCCAGCCATATTACAGGAATCTCATAGGGGTTAAGGACTTCAGGAGATATGATGTCAGATCTCATCAAATTCAGGTACAGCCTTTACTGTAAGATCCCAGTGAGAACAACAAAGGGATCATTATTTCCTTTAAAGCAGAGACCTTTACTAACCATAACTGAATTCATTAGATGGTGTCAGGTAGAGTACTATTTATTCCGCGGGTGCCAAATGATATTTCCAGTGAGTTGTTCATGGGGGCCATGTTGGTAAATATGGCTGTCATGGAATTTGTCTTGAACGCAGCAGGCCCCAGGCCCAAGTGAACGATTAACTGAGTCTGTGATCCTGGATGAGACACTTGCGCGCTGTGGGCTGTGAGTACGTGTTGAGGTGACTGACTTGCTGGACCCGAATGTTGGCGACTCCGTGGAACAGGTTTGCAGGCAAGTGTTTAGATGTAACACTGTCTTACTGAGTTACCACACACGGTGCTCATCACTCAAGTTCCACACAGAGCCCTGGACTAGGTCCTTTAGAATCTTACTTTTAATTTTCATGGCAATTGCTCTCTTGCCATTTCATATAGAAAAATCTTGAAACTTCAAGACGGCCTAATGCTCAGATGCTAATAAATGGTGGAGCTGGGATTTGCCCCTGGTATGACTGGCTCCAAAGTGTGCTTTCTTTGCACTATACCACAGAACCGACTCCTTTTAGCTCTGTCCCTTTCCACCCTGCCCCCGAACTGCTCTGTCAATACAGTGTGTTTGGACTTCCCTGCACATGACTTATATTTTGAAAGAAAAAAAAATTTAGGAATTCCACAACTGCTGGTGAAATTGATTTCCTGAGATTTCCCACTTGACTGATCTGTGACTGACATTCCTAGTCATACCAGTTATTTGAGTACTTCATTGCAAGAACACTTACCAGCAATTGCTCTCTGTAAAATGTAACAAGTGAGTGTTATTGCTATGACAGCTCATGAGCTCCAAACTGTTTTTATAAACCCAGGGCTTGATATAGCAAAGACGGATATTACCAGTTCAAATTGTTTTTCACCAGTAATTTCTGCAGTGACTAATACCGTAACTCGGGCGCCTCTATGCACACACAAAGATGAAGAAAGCAAATACAGTGCCGATGTAGTGTAGTGTTCTTTTATGGAAACCAGTTTGGTTTCAAACACTTATTTAGAGTTTATTTAGTGCCTACTATGTGCTGAGCACTGCAGTAGGTGCTAAAGGAAATACAAACAGTCATTCAACATTGTTCCATTTATATATTTATATCTGAGGTAGGGTGGAAACACACACATACACACACACACAGCCATAACTCAAATACGTTTTATTCAGCAAAAATTTCAAGGCACATATACATATATAATACCATTTAGTCCTCGTAACAGCCCAATAAAGCCTGTATCACCAGCTCTCATTATAGCAAAAACATAGGCTGAGAAGAGGTAGAGAATACAGCGAGGGTTTTGGAGAGCCAGGACTTGAAACCAAGTTTTCTGACTATAGGTCTATGTGCTTTTCACTGTTCTACTTTGCCACACATAATATAATCTTCAAGTGATACAGAATTAAGCACTACAGAAGTTCAGAAAAGGGAGAAGTCCCTGTAAGCCAGAATAGTTGGTCTTGGGTGATGGGTAAGGCTCAGAGAGATGAAGAGGGGGGAGAAAGGTGACTTCCAAGGAGGAGATGTGAGAAGAATGCCTAACAGAAATAGAAATAAGATGTGTTCAGGGCCATAGATAAGCCAAAGTGAAAGAAGTAAAGAATTGCTATCAAACAGGGTCAAAGATAATGTTGAGGGACAGCTGGGGCCAGATTGTGGCCAACATGATCCCAGTTTATCAAACTCCAACCTTCCCCAGACCTGGGAACTCCCTGGAGGATGAA